>NC_091516.1:48187048-48504822 GCF_947461875.1 Haliaeetus albicilla
CTTCATAATCCCAAGGTAAGCTTTGAGCATAAGCTGTAGAGGTTCTATTCATAAACAAATTAAGATTTTTTTCTCAGAAAATTTTCCTGAAAAGTTTACTTAATGTTTCTTTCATTCATAAAACATCAGCTGTGATGGATATACAAATCTATGAAAGATAAAAGAAACAAATATTGGAGGAACCTCTGACTACTTCTTTTTACCTCCCTTTTGGAAAAGCTTAAAATGTATAGTTAAGCTGATACATGTCTGTGGTTTTTGGGACCACACAATTTTCCTGCTAGCCTTTACCAGCACATTCTTTTAGCATGATTCATCAAAACTTTGTTGTCTCCGACCTCCTTGGTGCAGAGCAGTCAACACCACCAGTTAGATATTGCTTTGAAACTGAATTCTGTTATTTGAATTTTGCTTCTACGATGTTTTCTGACATGTTTTCCAGTTATATTCCCATTTCACTTTTCTACCTAGTTGTTGTCTTTACTTAGTCAGTCTTGTCTTATTCTTACTGAATGTTGTCAGCTGCAACTCCAATCTTTCTCCAGCAGAGATTACAGATAGCACAGTTGTATCCTGCCAACTCTTGACACTTTCAAGAATATGTGTCATATTTATGGGTAAGCCAACCTTGATTTGAAGGAAAGCTCCTTGAGAATAAAACAGCTGAAATGAAAGAAAGGAAAGATAACACAACAAATTAATCTCAAGGCTGTTTTAATAGGCAAAATGTAATTATAAACAAAAATTAATTTTAAAAATTTAAAAGTAGAAAAAAAATGTGTCAGAATAAAGATATACCATTCAGTAATTAATCAAAATTGCTGGTACTATTATAATAGCAAAAGATAATTTCCAAAGCTTTTGTTCATTAAGGAAAAGATGTCAAGAATAGAAAAAAACCATTGAATATCCTTCACAAACTTTCCTAAATTTAGAATTCTTGAAGTATACATGTAGTACACCTAGCATATGTGGACAGCATTATGGCTGGAATCCTTAGGAATCTAGAGTTAAAGACCATAACCTGCCTGAACTCAGATGAAAAACAAACAAAAAAATCAAACCAACCAACCTAAGAATCACTGGATGCTGCAAATGAAAACCACTGAAACTTTAGTATCTCTAAAGCGTACATACTGTTCAGACCTTGTGCAGTAGCAAAGGAATATATTACGAAATTGAGTGATGGTATAAAGGTAACATATTGGGTCAGATGTTAACCAGAGAACTGTTTCTGCTCCAGTTCATAAAACCTGCCAGTACCCTTTGAAAAACTTCTCTGTTGTTCAGACGTACAGGATGAGATTGAATTTTATTACACCAGTTCTTCAGAGAATCGTTGTGAACTTTCTGCTGGCTGGATGTGGTAGTTCTGGGGTCCTTTAAGGTAGACACTAGTCAGAAAAGACTTTCTTTTTTCCTTTTTCTCAGTAGAGATGTCCTCTAAATACTCCTATTATTTGAATAGCATCATCCTGAGAGCAATCTTCTTCCTGTGACTGATTTTTTCTGAGAACAGTTTGAATTGCTTGTCATTTTTTTTTTTTATTAGTGTAAAGAGACTGATATACCTTTAACTTTTTGGCACTGAGAAGAGGAATGTCAGAACAGCATCAGCTATAGAACCAGAATGACACTGGCAGCAAATAATTTAGAAATTTTTCTTTGTATGCCTGAAGAGATTATGAAATGCTACTTAACTTCTCAAGTTGGCATACTATTGAAGTCAAAGTGGAATTTTAATGTCCAGTGATTCCCACTGAACATTAAAACAATCTTCTACTTCCTCTGTCTACAGCAGATCTTGGTGTTTATCTAATGTTAAACCAAAACCGAAAGAGAACAGGAATTTGGTGCTTGAAAGAAAACTTCAGAGCCCTGTAGAAATTTCAGTGATTTTCGGAGGATATCAAGATTGTCTGCAGATGAGGATGGTGCTGAAGCTTCAACATGGCCATGCATGCAGCCATCAATGGAAGTACAGCTGGGTTTTTTGCTGCCTGAGCCAGACTGGGCAGGTTTGGAGAGGACACCATTTTTCTTTTTCCGAGAAAGATGGAAATGATTCACTTCTCAAAAGTTTAATATATAATCTGTGACAGTGAAATACCTTTCAGGATCTGGTAATGACTGATGGTGGACCAATAACAATCCCTGCACAGGGGAAACTACCATGGCCTACTAAGTATGAAACCTGCAGAATAGTAATATAATTAAACAAAATATTTACAGCTTTTAAATTCTTCTTTATGCCTTGAAGGAACAGAACAACTTACTATTTTGACGTTAATTCGACTCTTTTTTTTGCAGATCTTAGAGAAGCATAGTTTACAATCCTCATTTTGTATTCATTCATCTTAAATATCCATATCATCAGTTACATTCACTAGTATATGATGGGGTTCGCCTTTGTGTCTAGAGTATATTTGTGAAAGTTTTTTCTTATTTTCTTTTGCGATCTTGACTTTCATTTAGCTTGCCAACAAAGCCTCTCTTGAAGCTGTCTGCTGTAAATGACGTGCTTCTAAAAATGTTAGTAAGAATTGAAAAAAACTCAATAATATAAAACAAAGGAAGGAGAGGGAAGAAGAAAAAATAGCTGAAGTAGTGTAAGTACACTGGCTGAATATATGAAATGACCGATTCATTGAGTATTTCAGTGATGGGCTCAGTACAATGGGAACAAAAAATGTAGTATATGTTAGTGTAGTTGTCCAAAACCTTTATTCTGTGGTATGCAGAGATGTGATCTATTTTGTTAATTCAGCTGTCACTGTGATAGTAACATAAAATTAATACCCCATGTGTCCAGACAGAAATTTATAAGAAGCAGTAACAGCAAAATTATAGGTCTGCTTTTCTTTATTCCTTACTTTGCATCAAGTATATTAAAAATAATTTCTGCTGACTGACTTCCAGTTAGGCATGCATAAAATTGTAAATATTTTTTTCTTTTTCTAAGTCTGTAAATTCACTCCTTCTGTTATTACTTCCCTCCCCTCCCCTCCCCTCCCCTCCCCTCCCCTCCCCTCCCCTCCCCTCCCCTCCCCTTTCTTCCCCTTCCCTCCCCTTCCCTTCCCTTCCCTTCTTCTTAATTTTTATTATGATGCTACAGCTCTTTTGCAATATTTTTCCTTTTTTAAAAATTTATTTTCTTCTTATATCACCTTATGTTCCTACTTCCTCATAACATGTTGGTGTATACCCAATAACAACATTGTTTGTTTCACTAATTGAATAAAGAAAATTCAAGCTAAAATAAAAAAAGAAATCTTCATTATTCCCCTCCTACCAGCATATCTGGCCATATTGAACCACCTTCAGGTATTACAAATGCCTAACCTCAATACCAGCATAAACAATACCTTAATACACTAATATATTTTGGTAGCTCAGAGCTGTACAGTAATTTAAAAGCTGTCTAAATGTAACATCAGATGTAGGCAATTTTATTAACAAATAAATCTTATTTTTTCCCAGAGAACTAAAAACTGATTTCTTCAAGTAAATATACCCTCATACATGCTACATTTATTTTCTAAGAATTCATATATTTCTGTGCACCCAGAATTGAATCCTACTTGCCAACCAAGCTATATGACAACCAATCACAGAAACCTTACAAATATCCTAGACATCTATAATTCATGACAATTGAAGCACTAGCACTTCAGGAACACTACTCTCTATTTTAAATAATGGCCAATTTTAGTTGCATAGAAGTCTTTTCAGTAACAACATCTAATTAAGGCATTTGTTAAAGTTGTGTAATGTTAAACTAACAGGGATAGATTAAGGGAGTGCTATTGGAATTTTTCCATTAAATTAACATTATGGACTTTTAATGGATGTCTTAATTAGATGCTGTTATTAACAGGCGTGATGCACAAATAAAAATCAGGCCCTATGTGTGCAGAATGCCTCATTAGAATTCACTGTGGGACATAGATAAAAGTGCCTCAGTCTACCTAATGCACATCAGAAACAATTTCTTTCCAAAGCAAGCACAAGCATCCAGTCACAGGTTAAAACAACGTGTTCTTTGAGCCTTTTATTTTAAACTGAACTTATAATATTGGTTCAAATGTGGCTTTATTTACATTGGTGCAACCTTCTTAAATTTAACAAGGTCATTCCATACATGAAAATACTCGCTTTTAGCCCTTTGAGATGTGAAACGTTAACAAACACAGCAAGTATTTTTGCACAATTCTGCCCTTATCTTCCTTCCTGAAATTCAGTCCAGGAGGGTGGGTCGGGTGGTGATGAATCTGAAACAATTCTGTCTTAATATGTTCATTGTGCTTTCCCTCTCTATCTTAGTTACGTGTGCCACCACTGCTGAAAACTTTGACTGTATGCACAGCAAGTAGTTAATTATAGAATCACAGAATCATAGAATGGTTTGGGTTGCAAGGGACCTTCTGTCACAGATGGAGTGATGCACTTCACTTGTAAGGGCAAAGTAGCAATATATTCATTTATATAAAACAACAATTTAACAAAGTTTGATGGCAAATGTGACAGTGGTTTAACAAGATTTGATGGCAAGGTTCACTTGATATTTGCTGCATAGAGGACAGGATCAGACAAAACTGTCAGGGAGACGTCGAGTTGAGTCAGAAGGGACCCGCTTGCATTCTAAACTTCTCAGAGGGGACTCTAGGTGCAGCTGGATCCACTCCAGTCTTGGTCAACAGTTTATGTCTTAAGGATTGTACGTGCACAATCAATCCTTTATACCACTTAGCTATGATTGCAATGTTTAGCATGCTATTAATCACTTACCAAGAAACTGTTGTGCAAGGAATCCCTCAACCTCAAGGAGTAACCTTGAGAGGTGTCCCTACTCAAGGGGAGATCCTGGTGTGCAGCACACTGCCACACAGGAGACCTCAACCGGCCCTGGCCTGTCCACTATTTATGGAGTAAGATAATTGATTCATAGTCATATTTGCATACGAACTACAGATGCTCACTTCTTCCAAATTTGGCTTCAGTAGGACATTGACCAACACTTGGTTAAGTGGGTGCACTGTTCAAATTAGCCATCGTCTATTGTGTTTTTATGTGTCTTCCCCAAATCCACTTTGAGCCTGGTGCAGCCATCACGACCAAACGCATCCATTACAACCACCACTGGTGGTTAACACTTGAGCAGGGTTGCAGGAAATGCAGGTCACATTGGGGGAGGGAAAGAGAACATGTTGCCAGCATGCACACTGCCATCTCATGTCCAGTTTTACAACCACTAGTATCCCCAAGTCCTTCTCCACATGCTGCTGTTAATGCATTCATCCCTCAGCCTGTCTTGATACTGGGGATTGCCCCAACCCAAGTGCAGGACCTTGCACGTGGTCTTGTCGAACCTTGTGAGGTTTGTACAGGCCCACCCCTCAAGTCTTCTAAGGTCCCTCTGGAGGGCATCCCTTCTGACAAGTGAATCGACTACACCACTAAGCTTGGTGTCATCTGCAAACTTGCTGAGGGTGCACTCAATCCCACTGTCTATGTTGATGGAGATATTAAACACTGTTGGTGCCATACAGACCTTTGAGAGATATCACTCATTACTGGTTTCCACTTGGAAATTGAACCATTGACTGTAACTCTTTGGATACGGCCATCCAGTCAATTCCTAATCCATCTAACAGTCCATCCATCAAACCCATATTTCTCCAATTTAGTGGTAGGAATGTTGGGGGGGATGCTATTAAAGGCTGTACGGAAGTCCAGGTAGATGACATCCATAGCTTTTCCCTTTTCCACTGCTGGAGTTGATAATAAATCTACACTGACAGCAAAACTAGCCCCTTTGAGCAATGTTTGTGTAAAAGACTCGTTTGTTCTATCATTCACTTGTTCTATCACCCCTGTTTGCAGGGTCAAGTTTTAAGGGTATTGGGAAGTTCCTCAATGCTGACAGTGAGGTGCTTGTGACATTTCAGAAGTTTCAGTTCCCACCAAGACATAAATTCTGGCATTTCTGTAGGAACATAGACCACAAAGCTCGGGGATGTGGGGCAGAGGAATATCATTTGACAGTGCAGATCTGTGGAGTAGACTTTCAAGACAACTCCAGACTGATGACCTTGAGACAGCAGATTTCAGTCTGGTGAGGCAACAGTTACATTCTGAGCTGCTTTTTTGCACCTCCTCCTTTGTTTAATCTTACAACTTCTAAATTAAAATGCAAGCCAGCTTTTTTAGATCAAGTCTTTCAGAATTGAGAGCTTATAATATCTGCAGTTAAACCAAACTATTTCTCAGCTCTCATATATGTAACTTCTCCCCAGGAGTGTGGCAAGTAAAAGATTTTGAAAGAGAAAAGAAAACTAAAGGAGACACACTGAACATATCTATAGCATCTTTTCATACCACTTTTATTACTACAATAAAACAATAATTGCAAACAATATTTTTACTATAAGGTACAGCCTATAACAAAAATATTCGAGACTCAATTCAGTAAAGTAGAGAATAAGCTCATTCTCAGTATCAGACACATAATCAACTCAAATAAAGTCAATAGCTTCTCTGGTTCTTTTCAGTGTCATAATTTCTGTAATATAAAAACAATATTGTGGAACCCTTGTTTTATTCTGTATTTATTTCCTTCTGCACATTTGCCTAAATATTATTTCTAAAAAATTTACTTTTTTTAATCCTCTACTAGATTATGTAAAAAGGACTCTGAGACTCACTAGCTGCTTTGAAAAAAAAAAAAAAATCATCTTCTATTGTAGTGTATTTTTTGTATTATAGTTGAATTTTAATATAAATAAGAATGAATACAATTAAAATTTAATGTTTCCTAAAATAGAAGGCTGTGGATTGTCACTCTTTAAGTTGTTCCTGTTCTTTAAAATTGCTTTTGTTTTCAGGGCCTTCCACTGAGATCAAGATGGGGTGTCAGCCAAAAGGAATTTAACTTAGTGTTTTCCATTAGAGAATAGACCTGAGTTTTGATCTCTTTCATAATCACTTGAATATGTAAACCAATGATTTCCATCTTTAATGGTTTGGCAAAAAAGATTAGGCAGACTAGTTTAAGGAGTACTATCCTTTGAAGCATGCACAGTAATTCCAAATCGTTAAATTTTCAAACTGATTACGTTCTTCCAAAGTAATACTTTATTTCTTCTTTTTATAATTAAACATTTTAGACATAATAGAGAATTGTAGAACAATATAAAACTGAAAAAATCAGAAGGTAACCTTTCCGTTGTTGAGGTTTCAACTAAGAATATTTGAGTTTCAGTAGATGCTATGTGGATGGTAGCTGAGCAGTGTTAAAATAATATAGCTCATTTTATATTTGCCATATAAAAAAATATTACTATCTGCACCACTAATAAATCAATATGCATTACATGGGCATCCTGAATATTCCTAATATTAATTGTAAAGCAGCTACAGTAAAGAGAAAATGGTTACCTTAAAAGAGCAGTTTCAAAAGTATGCACATAATCTTTTGCAGGAACTGATTTTAAAAACCCCCAAACCTTTATGCTCAAAATAGATATTGGACTTGTTCTTGCACTCATTGGATTCAATGGCAAAATTCCGACAGAGCAAAACTGAGCATATCCTGCATAATATGTGCCTAGAATCCTACTCTGCAATTTTTTTTTTTTTTCCCCAAAAGAATTTTGCAAACCAATTAAACTGATGCTGAAAATGGTTTTTGTATTAAAATAATACTTCCCAATTGTGGTGGTGTTGTGACAGGATTTTGGTAGCAGGGCATGCTGCAGGGGGTGGCTTCTGTGAGAAGACACCAGAAGCTGCCCCAATGTTGGACAGAGCCAGTTCCAGCCACCTCCAAGATGGTCCCAACATTGCCCAAAGCTGAGCCTATCAGCAATGCTGGTAGTGCCTCTGTGATAACATATTTAAGAAAGAATAAAAAATGCTGCATAGCAGCTGTGAGAGAGGAGTGAGAAAAATGTGTGAGAAACAGCCCTGCAGACATCAAGGTCAGAAAAGAAGGAGGGGGGAAAGGTGATCCAGGTTCCGGAGTAGACATTCCATGGAGAAGACCATGATGAAGCAGATTGTCCTTCTGCAGCCCATGGAGGACCATGTTGGAGCAGATATCCACACTGCAGCCCATGGAGGACCTTGTGCCAGTGTAGGTGGATATGCCTTAAAGGAAGCTGTAACCTGTGGAGAGCCCATGGCAGAGCAGGCTGCTGACAGGAGCTGTGGACCACAGAAAGGAGCCCACACAAGAACAGGTTTTCTGGCAGGAACTGTGGCCCCACAGTGGACACACACTGGAGCAGTCTGTTCCTGAAGGACTGCACCCCATGGAAAGGACCCACACTGGAGCAGTTCTTGAAGAACTGCAGCCCATGGGAAGGACCCACACTGGAGCAGTTCTTGAAGAACTGCAGCCCATGGGAAGGACCCACAATGAAGTAGTTTGTGAAGGACTGTATCCTGTGAGAGGGACCACACACTGGAACAGTGGAAGAGTGTGAGGAGGAATGGGAGGCGGAGGTGAAGTGTTAGGGACTGGCCACAACCCTCATATTCCATCCCCCTGTACCACTTGTGGGGGAGGAGGTAGAAGAGTCAGGAGTGAAGCTGAGGAGAGGTAGGAGGAAGGTGGGTTTACTTTTGGTTGTTTTTTTTTTTCTCACTGTCCTACTCCTTTATTAATAAATTAAATCACTCTTCTCCAAGTCAAGTCCATTTTGGCCATGACAGTAACTGGTGAGCGACCTTCCTGTCCTTATCATGACCCACAGGTTTTTTACCTTATTTTCTCCCCCTGTCCTGCTGAGGAGGAAGAGTGAGAGAGTAGCTTGGTGGACACCTGGTAGTCAGCCAAAGTTAACTCCCCCCCACTGATTCAAACAAAAAATGCTCTTCCCACACCCATCTTGAATGACCCTCAAAAGCACTGGCTCATCTCCCACCAAAATTAAGCACTGTAGTAATCTAGACAATTAAGAACAATTTTAAGAAAAAAAAAAAACGACACTTGTTTTTACCTAATGTATATCCACCTGGGATCTCTTAATTCCTCTCCCAGCAGACTATGGGACTCTGCTCAACAAATCCACAAACTGCATTGTTGTTATTAATCCTTGAGCTGCCAGAGAGCCCTTCCTCTACAATGGTTCTCTACTGTGGGTGAGGACTGCTTTTCTAGAACTCCTTATTTCTCACTGCCAAAGAGACAAGGATTTAACATGCAGTACACTTACCATGCTTTGTCTGAGGTATTTCTGGGCTCCTATATATCCTCATAGAATGGGGTTTAGCATCATCTAACAAAAGAATAAACTCTGCTTTTTTTTATCTTTATGCAGCAACATGCTTATGTAAGTACTAGAAGCCTATTATTTAATGTTTAAACCTAAGCACACATAGTTTGTTAGATGTGAAGGATTGTTTCTTGAGCAGCCCCCATCTCCTCTAGGCAAGAGCAATGGAAGAAAACTATTTTGGCAGCAGAGTCCAAATGATTAATATAATATATATATGGATGGATGTATATGTATGTACATATACCTCATAAACTACACTGAAAACTTCTGTAATTTTGAGGCTGTCTCTTTCTATTTGTAGTGGGGCAGTAATACAGATTTTTCTGTTTAGGTCCAGGTTAGTGGTAGCACCCACTGAAGCATTTGGAAATTAGGAAATGTAAAAAGATGCACATCAGAAGACATTTGCAGAGCACAATAATATGTAGTTTTGTCGATCCTGCATTACAAGTTTGCAAATCCTTGCACACTAACTCCTTGCACATGTGCTATCTCCTATTGACAGAGGACTGCTGCTGCCAGAAGCGCGTATATGCTGCTCCATTAGAGCTCTGCACACACATGTCTGTTTGCTTGCATCCTGCTCAGGAACCCAAGTTCCTCTAAGGAACCTCTTTCCCCTGCTTCCATTTTCCACATGTTGCTGCAGCTACTTGAAGCAAAATTTCAAATCAGGAATGGCAGCCAATAAAATGAATGTGTTTGGCTGTATTTATCAGCCCAGATACCACATGTGTATATTCTGACTGAGAACCTCACCCAGCAAGCTTTAATGCATTGAAAAGGGACTTTATTGGATTTCATGGTTTTTCCATGGAAATGTATAAAGTATCACATATTTTTATCTAGACCTGGGTAGAAAACAGCAAGCCCTATAAAACTTAAAGCAGATTCAAAAGTCTTTGCATTAACGGATCAGAAAGGTTTCAGAAGCCTTCATAGATGGTATCGCAGGATTGCTAATACTCTAGGAGTAACATATTTACTTCTTTTAGATTTTAGGTCAGAGACTTGATTTTGTGAATAATCATCTCTAGTAGTTACCTTGCCCCCATGAACATGGCAGGATTTCACCTTTTTTTTCTTTTCTTTTTTTTTTTTTTTTTTTCCTTTGGGGCTATTCCTTTTAACAGATGATTAAACAGATATTGTCTGATTAAAATGCTGTAATTCTGACAGAAAGAGAGAGATGATTCTTGTAGCTACTGGCAAGTGAACTGAGCTGCATATGACCAAGTCTCTGTTCTTCCATTTCATTCACATCTATTGTGCTGGCTACTGGCTATTTTGGGGTAGCTTTCTATCATTTGGATTCTAGTAAAAATTCTGCTTTGAAAAAACTTTCCTGTCAAAGGTGTTATGTTGTGATTATTTAATTGAAAAAAATCCCAGCTGACTGTCTTCCAGTGTATTTCTGATATGCCTAACTTTATGGGGTCCTATGGTAATTATTTTGAAGCAGAAGGGTTTTCATATTAAAAAAATCATCATATTTTGCACTGCATACAAAAAACCAAAAAGGCTTATTAATTTACTTGTATATACTTTCAACGCATTAATCATTTTCTATAATGCACTGCTACCTGTTGTTCATTTACAAAGACAACTGAGAAAGATAAGATAACAATTTTAGACTGAATAAGATATGGGCAAGCTAGCATCAGTTTAAAACAGAGAAAATGACCACATAATGAATATGTGTAATATAATAGCTCAGAATAACCTCTCATAATATATGTATCATTTATTCCTCAAATGAGGCAAAAAGCTGTCGTTCAGACCACAATAGATTTTTCCTTTGGGTCTATATTTAAGGTATTAAATTTTCCACTTTTATGCTCATTCAGTCCAAACACAGAGCAGGGGGTTGTGCATATATATATATGGATACTTTCAACTGTTATGCTATGACTGTTCTAGAAATAGTTTTTTTTTATCAGACAATATAAATTCTAGCAAATACTAGTTAGTATAGGTAGTCTAGCTAATCTCTGTATATTCACTTCTTGTGCCTATTTTAATTTAT
This sequence comes from Haliaeetus albicilla, assembly GCF_947461875.1. Taxonomy (NCBI): domain Eukaryota; kingdom Metazoa; phylum Chordata; class Aves; order Accipitriformes; family Accipitridae; genus Haliaeetus; species Haliaeetus albicilla. Next base: position 48,198,356 of record NC_091516.1, read on the forward strand.
TTACTCATTATAAGTAAAACAGTTTAACAGATAAAAATACATGTGATTCTTAAATCTGCAGAGTATTTTTTAACTTTTCTAAAATCAGCAAAAAAGACAGACATTTCAGCTTACATTTGAAAATGTTTACCTCTCACCTACAGCAAAACTAAATAATTACTCACATTTTATCCCAATATGCTGGTATTCCCAAACCTGTAAAACTCCAATTAATGGCTACCACATTTAATTTATAGACAGTAATCGAGAATTAAAAGTTCCTTTTCTGCAAATCAGAATTGCTGTACTACTTCTTCTTACCTAAGGTTATCAAGATAGGTGAACTGCATGGATGGGAGAGCAAGATTTTTCAAATCTCAGACTATTTGGTGAATTCACTTAGTGTGAGCTCTCAAAGTTTCATTTCCTGTAATTTAAATTCTTCTAATTTCAAAGATGATTAAACCAGTAAAACAACAATCTGTACTTTCAAGATAAGAAAAAGACACTTTTATTAATTAGGGCTGAAATATTCCTAAAATAGTGCTGGCACATGTAACTAAATATGATGCTGCTAAATAAATATGATACATATGTAACATTTATTATTATTATTATTATTATTATTATTATTATTATTATATTGCTTGTCATTTGCCTTCTTTCCATTTTAGAAACAACCTCTGTACCTTCATTTCTTTTATAATTTGAACAGTTCCTAGCATCTCTCTTTCTTTGCCTGTGGAAGTGAAAGCTTCTGTTCCACTCCTCAGTGGCATGTGGTCAATATGGCATTTGTCATGGACCTAAAATTTCCTGACCTCAGTAGACTTCTGTGTTTAAAATTTTAAATTACAGTTTTTCACCTCTAGTTATTGAAGCTGACAATCTGCTGACATAAGAAAATGAAATAATAGATTTGGGGAAGATGTTACAGATTTTTCAACAGTTGAACTTCCAGATTTCGTCCTGTCTATGCTTAGGCACATGGCTGGAATATCTGCATTAAGGAGATTGTCACTCCATTTTCCCTTGCAGGATACAGGCTACCTGAAATTCTTCTTGCTTTGCAGAGGAGTCTAATCCTTTCAAGTAATATTAGAAAGGAGCTATGGTAATTACACTGCTAATTTATGCACCTCATTTATATGTCTAAGGTTAAATGAGGTGGATCCAAGCTTACATGCACTCCACCATATCTCACTGTGGACAAATAAGTACTTGCAACATTTCCTAGACAAAATTTTGGTGGACGTTTGGCTTATCAGGTAACCAATTTGATTCTTATCTATTTTCCCATTATGCAAATTATTCCTCATGTTCATATAAGGTTATCAGATATTTTCTTCAATGCGTTTATATTTTCCATTCTTACATTGTCCAAAAGAAGTAATAGGATGTTTAATATATAAGGTGTAGGGACTCTGTGTTGGCTGACCTTCACATTATTAATTTTATACATCATATTATTATGCTTATACAGTGCTTATTAAAGAACCATGAGACCCTGGATTATTTTCTTAATGTTATATTATACTGTACAACTCATTCTTACCACCCACTGAAATGGATCTATCTGTAAATCAGAACATAAAGAAAATGTAAAGTACCACTTCTCAAGTTTAACAATGTATAATGTATGCTGCCAAACTGAAATTTAATAAGGAATGAAAGATAATATTCATATTCTTACATAGAAGTGTTATAAATTCCAATAGAAACACAATTAACCTGAAAAATTCAGATGTGTTTTCCACATCCTTCCAAAATGTAAATATAACAGTGTCACATCCTCTCAGAAACTCTTTGAAAGACATCAGTGCTGAAATACAATAGCTGACTCAAAAGTATGAGGTGTAAATCCAATGTTATGGAAAGACATCCAGAACAAAGTACTCTTTGGGCCTAAGTTGGACAGAACTTTCTGATGTTAATCTATGTGACATTTCTGAGAACAACAAATGTTGACCACATTCCCCAAATAAGAGAATTTACACCAATTTCTGAAATATTTTCCACAGGAAAATTAAAAACAGCAGAGATTGTACACAAACACTGATTTAGTCTCACAAGTCCTTTGAGGTTGAACATATTAAGAAAGTCAGTAATGAAGAGGTAAGGCAGAAAAGGAGGAGGAAGAATATCTAAGAATATAAAAGACAAGTAGGAACAATCAAATTCAATTATAAAGCAATATTCAAGCTATCTAACTTGCATTGTGCATATTTTCCTTTTTCCTCTAAACTTAGCATGAAACATTCATTTAATTTGAATTTATGTGCAGTACAAAAATTCTAGATATCAACACTGCTCAGAATCCATTTTGCTGTTTTGATGTGAGGCACTATTTCGTTCAGACTTGGACTAGCTATACAGTTTTTATGTAAAGTTGTCTCTATTTAATTTAACATAGCATAACAAAACTTAGATTCGTCTGCACTTTCAATTATTTTCTCAGATTCTTGACACATGTAAATTGAAACATGTCTAGTGGTTGATGAATAGCAAAAAAAACCAAACAGTGGATGTATATAAGCAAAGGTCTGAATTTGTAGATTATCTATGGAAACAAATTTATGAGTTCTATAGGACACAATATTTGTCAGGAATCAATTTCAAGTAATTGGTTCCACACAGGCTTGTAAAACTGAAGTCTACTTCCCTGCTGAGTTTGCAATCTTTTTTTTTTATTCTTTTTCCTGAGATTGGGAATTTCATTATATTGCCAGAGTAGCAAGCTCTCTGTATGATTCTCTTAAGGCTTGGTACCCCTAATGAGTGCATTTTCTTTGGCCCCTTTATAAATCATTGTATTACATCATGCAGTATTTATCAGCCACCAGCCACCAGTGCCATAATCAGAGATTTGCACAGCAATGAGATGCTCATATTTTTTGCACAAATGTTACATCAGCTTCAAGGAGCCAGAATAGTCAGAAGGAAAGGAACTGGGCTCAGCGCAGAGGCAAGTTCTGGGACACAGGGTAATGTGCAAAACCAAAAAGTTATCACCTCCTGGTCCCTACTTTATCAGTCAAACTTGTGTAATGATTAGGTGTAAACCATGCTTCTTTCCTCAAAGGTTTAGATAGCCCATTCACTTTGCATCCAGCTGTTCTCAGTTTCTCCAGTGCTAATTTTTTTTAACCCATTAGAGAGGAGAATACAAATAATAAAATTGAAAACTAAGGGCTTGTAGAATTAGGATTCTCATCTCAAGGTAAGATATATTTAGTGTTTTTTTCAACAAGAGACATGATACATAACCTGTTTACTCCATGGAAACTAACAAGTTATTTTAATAATATTTTAATTCCATTTCTTGTCGAATAAATACTGTGCTTAATCTACATTTTGACTCATTTGTTTATGTTTCCTGTTGCCTACAGACTGATTTCTTGAGTTTTATTTTTAAATTGCATAGCTGTCTTTATCACTATAAAGAATATAAGATATATAACAATAGGTATCACATTTCAGAACTAGGAAAGTATCAATTAGTGTTTTTGAAAAAGATGCCAGCAAACTCTATTACAACATTCTACAAAATCAGAATAATTCCTTGAAAATGTGTCCATTTTTTGTTGTCTTTAACAGCATTTCTGCTCTTAGTGGAAGAAAAAATAACACCACATTGCAAAACTGTGAGAAATATGCTGAACTGTGAGTCTTTTTTGAAGTATTAGTAAGCAGATGGTGGAAGTATGACCTAGTTTCATACATTTCTCATATACATTTTGTCCTATACCTAAACTTCTTTAAATTGATTTGCAGATGAGGACATTTTGTCTTTTTTCATTCATCAGCATTGAAAGTACAATTCAGCTGCTCAAAAGATGGAAAGATATCTAACTTTTAATGGCACAGAACCTACATATAGAGTTTCAAAGTTCTACAAGCAATTGGGCAAAATTACAGGCGAGAAAAGATTATACAGAGCTTTCCGTCTTCTCCTCTATCTCCTTCTAGTGCTACAGCCATGGAAATACCTGCTTAATCAGACAAAAATAAAGTGTTCTGTCACTGTTGGCTTTTTGTGTAGGATTTATTCTCCTTGCCACCAGAGATGCCATGCTCTATAGTAATCATTAAAGCTACTTTGACACAACTGAGAATGATTATTCTGAATTTAGTGTATTTTATATTTCTCTCACCACTGAGGTGAGCCCTGAAAAAAAGAAAAAAAAAATAATTTACTCCATTTACTGCCATCTCTGAACAATAGACTTGTAGAAAAAAAAAAACAACAACCAAAAACAAAAATATACAATGAATGAAAAACTTATTTAATATCTGATCCTTTATAATCTTTTTAAGTGAGTTCTGTGGCCAATGATGTTTGATGTACCTACTTTTTGTATGCTGTATCAGCATTTGACATCTCAGCAGAACTGAGATTGAAAGCTTTTTATAAGCTGCTTTCTTCTTATCAAGATCTGTCCCCCTGGATTTAGATCCTGGATTCAGGGCCCTATAAATAAGATCCTCCCTTACTCTGACACTCTTATTTCCATGGAGAAAGCATATTAACATATAAATATATTAGCATACATTCATGTGAATTGCTGAACACTTTTTTACTTTTGTGTTTCCTTCAAATAGATGAACTTCACAACCTTTCTCTTTTTTTCTCCATTAAAAAGCCTGTAAGACAAGCAGTAGAGTCTAAACCCAGGAATGCTTTTCAAAGCTTTAAATCAACACTGCAGAAATGTACGTATGATTATTCAGGAAACTATCTTCAGTACTGCAGAAGTAAGAAGTATAAACAACAGCCAGATTACTTTTCCATGAACATATGTTCTGGTTTTGATGAAAACCTTGCTGACAGAATTTCCAGACACAGAAGACAGTGAGGTCCCAGACTACTCAGACAGCAAAACTTCTTGCTGTGAGAGTGTGGGAATATTCAAGTGACTTGAGCTGGTGAAGGGCCTTCAAACTTGTTCCTTCAAATCATGGCAGGAACTAGAGTAATTAGTATGTTCTCTAGGATTTCCTATGTATTTCTATCTCCACCAGTATTAAAACCAATTTGAAACCTCTCATTTGTACTGCTGACTTGGATTAGCTTCTCTTTATACTCATAGGTGTTTCACTGTCTACTTTTGATCATTTTTCCTCCAGGACACAAAAGCTTGCCTGTTGGGTGTTATACCTATCCAATGGGCTTTCTTTTGGAAAACTTCTTTCCCCCATGTTTCCCCAGGGCATTCAACTGCATGAGCATTCTTTCCTTACCTGGAACCCATAAAATACTACAGCAACATTTGTTGGTCAAAAAGTGCATTTGTTCGGCTAATTTTTTTTCCATAACTGATTTATTTCATCTAACTTTGCATAACTTAACTGAAAACATTCTGGTAAAATGCATGTAAATAACATGTAAATATGGATATAATTCACACTTCCTTTTTTTCATAACCCAGCAGTATACTTCCCATACATATAGTCTTTCTGTTTGTTTTTGTTTGAAATACTTGTTCCTCTCCTTCAGATAATTATTTTTGTAAATCTTGCACTGCGTAGCTGTAATGACCACTATTGTCAACTTGTTTTTACAGTAGTTTTAATGATCCTAAAATGACAGGCAAATGAAGAAATTACTATATACTTATAGTACATATAAGGGTATGTGGGGGTTACAGCAGACAAACTGGAGGCATGCAAGTGGGCTGCTTTGCAGAAAGTCCTATTATAAATGAATAGATTATTCCTATGGTTAAGGCTAAAATGTGTTTCATAACTGTTTAATAATGCTGCATTATGGACTGTGGTTATCCTCCCTTGAAGACAAACAGCTTTTCAATCACTTTGTGCACTGCAAGCATTCCAGCCCTGAGCCCATACCAATTACAAGGAAAGCAGAATAACCTTCTCTTTCTCATATGTGCTGCTTTTATTTAAAAAGTCATTCCAAGTGGACTAATGCCAGCATTTCTACCCTGAGGACTTCTTCAGCACATTCACAGCTGTCTGGCAGAGACTACAAATTTATGCAGTGGCCTGCTCACCAGTTTGAGGCCATACTCACCACAACACCCAGCCACTCAGTGGCCAACTAACATCACCACCAGGGTGCCTTATTAATGTTAGATCTAAATGAGTTCCTCTAAATGCTGGAATATGCCAACATCATATGTGAGACTTGTGTTAAACTTTGTGAGGAAAAAAAAAAAAAGTGAAAAATGCACATCCGCTAATCCTTTGGTGGGAACTCTTACATTCAGCTTCATTATACAGGATAAGATTTACACATCCTGTCAGCAGCAACCCCAAGCTGACATGTCCTTTTCAGCTCGTAACAGGTGTGCCTCCAGCAAGCTCTCAACTGCACTGGAAGAATGTGAGAGAAAAATTAGAGTAGCCCCTGACCCAGGGGCCTATTCCTCCACAGAAAAGGAGAAAATTCCCAGATGCTTCTATGAATCAGTAGGCACCTTCTCTCCTGACAGTAATGGGAGAGTAAACTAGAGGCTTGCCCCAGTCATGTGTCTTTTAGTTGTCTCATCTTGTAAGTGAGTCCTCATACAGGAACTATCTTCTGTAAGACAGGTATTAACTCCTGTTAGTTACCAGTGGGAAACCAAATCTCTCTTCTCCTGGAACCCAGAAGCTACTTTCCTGGTCTGCTTCCTTCCTGCTTATCCCTACCAGCAGAGAAAATTGCAGTGGAAGGATGGCTGGACATCAACAAATGGCCACGAATGGCATCTCTCTGCTGAAAAATCTCTGGCTGGAGATGGCCAGCTGGTCAGTAATTACAAGGACATCCCTCTGAGTTCTGCTGCTCAAATTTTTTTCTCAAAATCCAGCTTACTGTTTCTTTTAGCACTCCTGCCTGAGGTCAAGAACTACGTCAGTCTGCAAGAGTTAATGTCTCCTTTTCAGGGGACAATCTGAGCAGTTGCTAAAAACTTTACTCCTGAACTAGGAGAACTGCTCCTGAATTAGAAGAAGGTGACATAATGCTTTTAAGTGCACTAAAACACACCCCAGAGAGCGGGGTGGGGGGTTTACATGAGCTAAAACTTAACATTCTTGAGATAATTAAAGCCCACATTCTGCTGTCAGAAATTTGCATTATGCTCCCATTTGACTCTAACAAGATCCTACTGGCTAAATGAGAATTATACCATTAGCTTAGGATGAGGTCCATTGACTTCGGAGAATGTAACTCCCTGACATATGACAGCAAGAAGAAGATAAACTTACAGAACACCAAAAAAAGCAAACTAAATATAAATTAATATCCCCATAATCTTTCAAATATGTAAATTTCAATTGCACAAATACTTAAACTATGCTTATTCTGTATATTAAATGGTCCTGGAGGTATAGAGATGATTTACATTTGAGCCTTTGAGAGGGGAGAGTGCTGATTTGTAATAAATGAACATATGTTCTGAAATAACTATGTGAGTCATATGATACCAAATACAGAAACTGTAATGCATAAAACCATTTTAAAATATCCTCAACTTAGTGTATGACATTTTATGTATGATAATGGAATTGATGGGCATTCTTAAATTATGTATTCAAAACTGCTTGCATTTTCTTTTACAATTTACACTGAGCAAAATTTGTTTAAACTCACCAACCAGCCCAGTACAACCCACATCACATCCTTTCTTTTTTAGTGACACACCTATTTAATTAACAGTTGTCAAGATCCTGTACCTTGCCCATTCCACTGTCTGGACTGGATAATTTCTTTGGTTTCCTCCACCATCTTGTCAAGTGCAGCAAATTAAAACTTCGTGTTCTTGTACTTCAGGTTTTTTCACACTGTTATTATGCTCTTGTAGCGCTTGCAATATCAGCCTTGTCACTTCTGCTTTTCTTTTAACACCAACCTCTAATCCAGTTTGCCAGTTTGTACCACAAATATTTCTGGTTTTATCTGTATGATTTACCCACAGATTTCCTTCTAGTAGCTGATCTGCAAAGCTACTATTAATTGTTCCATGAAATCATTGCTCCAGAGACCCCAAAAGAAATTATCCAGGTGACAATGACTACGTTGAATAAGGACTATAGTTCAAGAAGTAATCAGATTTAGACTGTCAATCTGTGCACACTACTGGTTTATGCACTTAGTTTATCCTTACCCACCCCCCTCAATTTTTCCCCTTTGTCATGCAGTGCCTGAAATTATTTTGAAACAGTTTTTATGAAGGAAACATGAAGGAGAGGAAGAGCAGAGTTGAATCTACCTAATCAACTGCAGTGAAGTAATGGAAAAATCTGAAAAGAGTTATAATTTTCTCTAAATTCTCTGTCCCTGAGAGTGCCTAAACCATTTCTTTATATCAACAGATCCAGGCACTGTACATTTTAATCAAGTGTTAATGGGAGCTAATGTCTGACGTACATGCAATCCTTTGTACAGAAGTTATAGCTCAGTAAAAACAGAAGTAATTTGTATTGCCAGAGCATTCCCACATTTCTGGGTTGGTTTTTTTTTCCAGTTTCTTTACCTTCTTGGGTTAATTTATCAATGCGTAATATTGTTAAATAGGATAATGAATTGGTTTTGTCTTTTGTTTTTAATGAAACAGATAATATAGAAATTAGTCAATACCGTATTTGCATAAATACTTTCTGACTCATTTATTTGATGCCAATAATTTTCTGTTACCAAAAAAAAAAAAAAGAAACAAAGAACACTTACTGTAATTTTGTCTTATAAAAAGTGTTCTTCATTTTCTGTGTTTCTAATTACATCTCTCATTGGCTACAGGTACACAATCAGAGCAGCTGTGATTGGCTGCACATTCACTTCTACTTTATTATCTTTCAAATTCATGTAATCATGCAATTATCTTAACAAGCCAATGTTTTCAGTGAAAGTGGAATGGATAGGCAATTATCCACAAGGCAGGGATTTGTAATATAATGCAATCTAAAATATAATATATATATATTTAAATTCCATAAGAAATATATTATATCCTTTTGGATACATGTGAAGAATTTTATTCTTCATACTGAATGTTTTTGAGATTTGTATAGAGGTACACAGGCACCTGGCTTCAGAATTCACTTTTAATATTACCTCAGGAACCACACTTCTTAGAGAAAATATTGTGAAAAATAACTCAGTAAGAGGTAAATTCTTCAGTTTTCTGAGAATATTTCTTGTAATTAATATTTCCTTGGGAATAAAACTGATAAAAATACTCAATGTATTGGAAGGAGCAGTGGGACGCTTTTATATTGACTGGTTTATGATTTGTACAAATAGATAAGTTAATGTAAAATGTATAAATTAAATTATGTGAATTATTTCCTTTAAATGAAATGTAAACAATTTTAATAAATTTTTAAGTACACATTGCAGAGAAGCTTTAGTTCACAATTAAATCTAGAAAGAATGATAACATGTATCTTCTTTTTGGTCTAACTGTGAAGCTAATAACATGGATTTAATGTATATTGGATAATAGTAATGAGATCAATATAATTAAAAACAGTGGGACTGCCTTATGCTCTTATTAATCCATAAAGCTTTTTATTTTGAGTGCTCATACATCCTCTCAAGGACCACTCTTTGCCTGCGATAGGTATCGTCCCAGCACATACGTGTGCCTTGTTCAAGGGCTGGAAAAGTAGAGACTTATGTGTGCTCTGGAGAGTTTTTACATCTTTCACACTGTACTTTCTTATCTGAGACAATTTTCTGGGTCTTCATCATTACTAAAGCCACTTGCAATAAAACAGTTAGGTATAGCTTGTTGGAACTGCTGATACAGTCATTCAAAGTACTTCTAAGCGAAATGATTTGTAAATGAACACCTTAAATACCTCAAAATCTGCACTCCGTCTCCTTCATATGTTTGATTTATTTATTTACATTTGTAAATTCTGTACTCTTCAATTAGTTCTTGAGAGGTGAAAGCTTTTCTTATCTAAGCTATGTTAAAGAAAGGCAAAGAAGAGAGGTACCACAATGATTTTCAGCTTCACAGTGGTCATACACCAGTTTAGCAGACCTTTAATTTGTAAATAAACCAAGCTAATTGTCAGAAATAGCCACAATTTTGTGGCTCTTTCAATAGACAGTACTCCAAGGTTCTCAGCAATTCATCTCTCCTGAAGTGTGATTCTCTCAGAGAAAGGGAGTATATTGTTTAAAGAACATTAACAATTTCAGCCTGATTGCAGTTCATTCAAGCTATCTTGTGATCTGCAATGGCGTTTTAAAGAAGAATCTCCTATAACAGTTATCTCCTTCTCTTGTTTGGTTTGTGTAAGCAATCAGGCAAGAAAACACAATCAGATTTCTTAGGAAAATGTAAATTACCCAAATAATTGGGGGGGAGGTGTTCTATTGCTTCATCAAAGTAACACTGTTGATGTTAGAAGGTAGGTATATTTCAGAAAGCTTTGTTTTAGTGTATGTCCTTTAAAAATAACAGCAGATGGAACCTGATTTACATTCTTTTGTTAACTACTTTCTCGTATTCCAGTGTGTTTTGTTATTTCAATTACAAATTTGACAACTCAGTCAGCAAATGCAAGCATACATGTACATTATTTTCTTAATCGATAATTAGGCAAAGGAGAAAAAATGCGTATGTCCTGAGTCTGTCCTTTTGTCTTCATGTATGTCACTCAAAATATAGGGCATATCTTTGCAGAAGATTAACAACATAAAGTCTGAATGCTTAACCAAGCATTATTTTAAGACATCTTTTTTAGATTGATAAAGACCTCTAAGGTATATCTAAGCTCAATGTGAATTTTGCAGGAACTTACTGACATTAGGGTATGGTCATAATGACCATAATCTGATATGTCTATGAACCACCAGCTTCCACTAAAGACAGTGAATTCAAAGTCTTTCAGTGAAAATGAGGTTGATTTATTTCCACTTTTTGTTAAAGTTGCTCAGATACCTCCTAAACTGTTCTACTACGAGGCTGGTCATCTCACTGTATTGCAGTAATATCTTGTCATGTGAGCAAAGCAAAAGACCTCATGCTATGGTCAGACTGAATGAGCAGTATTTGGCATTTTAGAGGTTCTCATGCACCATAGCAAATCAAACAATGAAAGATTAGCAAGAGGTCTGAAAGTCTGTGCAGTTTTAATATTTGTTCCTACGTATGTGGGTGCACACACATCACCATTTCACATCAAACTTCATTACAAGTAGGTATTACTCACAGACAGGCCAATTTCTTTCATTTCTGAATCAAGATTGGGAAACATTGCTTGTCATACGTGTGGAGCCTAGGAGCTTGTCTAACTAAACAGCCTAAGCAAAAGCTTTTTAATATTAATTAAAAATATTATTAACAGACATTTTAAGCATAAGGAACAGAGCTTTAAATAGGTACTTTGAAAACATTGTTTCTGTACACTGGTTATCTAAATCTCTCCAATAAAAATAAAAAAACCTTATTCCACAAACGTCTGTTTTACAGTACAGGATCTGGAACTAAAATAGTGCTACATGGGAACTCATACCTCTTAATGCATATATTTTAAAGTAGGTACTAAAATAAATAATGTTGCATACCTCTAAATAATACACTGACCTTAATGTGGGGGTTTTTAATAGCTCAAGAAAAAATGGTTATGTAAATAGAATAGGACTGAAAATATTTAAGCTGGAGAAGAAGAACATAAAAAATATTATTATAAAAAATAATGCATTTATTCCTTAAATAAACCTAAAAATGTGTTGCTTAAAATTAAAGAGAAGAGAAGAGAAGAGAAGAGAAGAGAAGAGAAGAGAAGAGAAGAGAAGAGAAGAGAAGAGAAGAGAAAAGAGAGCTGTGATCCAGCTGGAAGGGACCTACAATGATCACCTAGTGACCACTTCAGGGCTGACCAAAAGCAAAAGCATGTTATGCAGGGCATTGTCCAAATGCCTCTTAAACATTGACAGGCTTGGGGCATTGACCACCTCTCTAGGAAGCCTGTACCAGTGCTTGACCACCCTCTTGGTAAGGAAATGTTTCCTAATGTCATGTCTGAACCTCCCCTGGTGCAGCTTTGAGCCATTCCCAGGCATCCCGTCACAGGATCCCAGGAGGAGAGATCAGCACCTCCCTCTCCACTTCCTTTCCACAGGAAACTGTAGAGAGCAATAGGGTCAGCCCTCAGCCTCCTTTTTTCCAAACTAGACAAACCTGAAGTCCTCAGCCACTCCTCACAGGACGTGCCTTTCAGCTCTTCCACCAGCTTGGTTGCCCTCCTCCAGATACGTTCAAGGACCTTCACAACCTTGTTCAACTGTGGGGCCCAGAACTGCACACAGTATTCAAGGTGAGGCTGCACCATCACTGAATACAGCAGGATGATCACCTCTTTTGCCTGGCTGGTTATCCTGTGTTTGATGCTCCCCAGAATGCAGTTTGCCCTCTTGGTTGCCAGGGCACACTGCTGACTCATGTTGAGCCTGCTGTCAACCAGCACCCTAGATTCCTTTCTGCAGGGCTTCTCATATTGTTTTCCCATATACATAGCCAAAATTTTTTGGCAAGAGGGATTACAGTAGCATCACTCTCTACATCTGGATTTCTGATTGAAAATCCAACTTTGGGTTGCAGTGAAAATAGATGAAATTTTCATTCCCTTTAGAAACAGTTATTTTTATCAACTCTAAAAGACAGACAAACACAGTCTTTCTGGATAGTCAGTGGAATATTGAGGATGTTGAGAAAGTAATGAAATCTTCCATAGTTTTCATGTCAATGACATTGTGTAGTAACAAGGAAGACAACTGTAAACCCAAGAATTTTCATGGGGTTTTGATGCTTTCTGCTACCCACTTTCTAACTTTCATCTTCTTTCTTTTCCTTTTCAGCAGTTGTGTCACTGCTATAGCACTTTTTACATCCTTTCTTTCTTCCTTCTACATTCTCTTCTGAAGTACAGATAATAGATATTATTTCAGTAGAGGGAAGACCCTACCAAAAAACCTAAAATACATTTGTGTTTCAGTAAACCCTATATATAACAGTCCCTAATTATAAAGTACACTGAAAATTGGATTATTAAGAATGATATTAGGAATGCTATGATAGATGTAGCAGAAGAAGTAACTTGGGTAAAAGCACTCCAGGTAGTAAGATTTTCATATTTTTTGTGCTTCCATTGCTAACAGAATATTTGCTAATTATCATTTTCTTTATATGATAGACTCGTCATTATTGATCATCATGTGCAGATGATGGAGACAGAAACTAAGGCCCTCCTTTAGTTTCTTTTTCCTATAGTAAGATAACACATATACTGATGCAGATTAGAATAGTTGTGTTGGTTTTCAGCAAAACACAGTTGAAATACCAGTTACTATTCTCAGTACAAATACTAACACGGAACATAGACCCAGCACCCAGAGTAAGTTTCTGCTGAGAGCCACGATATGTTCTGTCTGATTTGCCTTTTCAAAAGAAAACCTTGTCTCTCTCTACTAAAACAGAGCAGGGTGATGGAGAATGATCCTTTGCCTCTGTTGTGCTGGCATTAGAAAGGAAAGAAATACAAAGCCACAGTGGGCAGCAGCTGGGCTTTACCAGCTTCTCCAAAAATGCAGCTTCCAAAGAGTGTAGCAGGGGAGAAGCTTCAGCCCTACATCTAAGAAAGCTACAATAAAGATGAAAATACTTTTGCCATTTTCAGCTGGCTGACCAAGGCCCTGGGCTCTTGGCATACTGCTCTTGGCATACTGCTCAAAAGGCCAGAATAAATCCACTGAAATCAGGGCAGCTGAAGGTGCCTTCTGGAGTTTTCTAAGCTTCCCTCAACTTAATTGTACACCAGGGGCATCAAACATATTTTGTGGAAAGGGCTAAATCCTACCTTGAGTTACAGACTATTAGCTTGTATATACGTTCAGGATTGCGTAGTTTTCTCCTGAGTAGAGTTCACACTGACCTCACCAGATGGTACCAACCTATATTGGAAAGAAAATAAATACTTTATATAATAAATAATCTTAACATTCTCTCAACTTGAATAATCCATTCTCATTACATGCAGCATGGTGAAGTCTGTTCCTTAGGCCCAGGTAGAAATCACTTTCTGTTTCTTTCTCCTTCTATTGTTCTTTCTGACTTTTATTGGTTTTTTGTGTGCTGTTCTGTTCTTTCCTCTGTATTTTTATCCCTTCAGTGTCTCCAGCGAGTGGAATGGGACATTCAGAAAAACATCATCCAGCTTCACAAATGACACTCAAAAGAACAGTAAGGCAGTTCACACCTTAGTGAATAAATCCATCTGCAAATTCCTGCCTGAGTTTACATTCAGTTTGCATTCATTTCATTTCACATTTCATTTCACAATGATGAGGGCTTCGTATATAGTTGTTTTACAAAAAAATGAAAGGTGAAATCCAGAGCAATCTGAATATATAATGAACAGCAAAAAAATGTACCCAGGCCCATCTTGTGCACCTGGACCCATCAGCAACAAACCTTGTTAAACTTCAACTTAATAACCTGACAGAGTCTCTCTATGTGACTTTTTTTTAAGTATAAAGGCTTTCAATAAATTTATGGAGAAACTCAATGAGATTGGATTCCTCCTTCCTTATGCTTCTTTGAAAAATTCAGCCAAACCCAAACCCAAACCAACCCTGCTCCTTCAAACCCTCTGAAAAAAAAAACCAAAACAAAACAAAACAAAAAACAACAGAACAAAATGAAACAAAATATCTCAAATCTTCTGTCTGTGCATTTTTGTCTATGCCCATTAATTAAACAAGATAAATAACTGTGCCAAGCAGTCACTCAGCTGGATGCTGTACCACTAATGGGGAGCAGAATGCAAATTCCACACACTGGAGGATTTTTTCATGTTGTGACTCAATATTTTTCCAAATTGGACCAAAAGAAACTCCAAGTACTAACTTTACTTTTTATTAAAAATATTCATTTTCAGGGGAAATTTCTATTTTCTTCTGGCTTTTTTTGCACTTCTCTGTCACTGGTTTCATGAACATCACATGAAGGTAATGCTGCTTTCTCACAGTTTCAAAAGGGCAAAGGAAAAATTACTCTACTTTTTTCTGGCTTGTTATTTTTGTTCAGTACTTGCTATATGCTCCTTTCCCAGATAGTGTTTCTGTGAGTTCAGGCTGCTGTTTTGCTTTTCATTGCTGTGCAACTAGTAACTTGCTGGACTAGTCCAAGACTTTGTCTCTGTGCTCCATTCTCAGCCCTTTGTATCATGACAGTTATTTTTCTCCTTTCACTGGCAGCATTTGCTTGTCCTCTCTACTGGCCATTTGCAACCAGCTCTGGTCTGTCCACACCATGTGCATGTGTTCTTCAGCGGCTTCATGGACTCCTCCAACCAGCACTGTGTTGCCACCTGCTCAAAACACTTTCTGATGGCACTCCAGCTGCACCTCTTTCTGTATTGTGCTGGCTTTTCCTTTCCTGCTGTAAAAAAATAATACAACTTTTTTTTTTTTTAAATTGATAATAACTAAAACTTTTGATTAGTAGCAGATTATCAAAAGGGACATAACAGGTCAACTTCTCTCCACCTTCTACTATAGATGTTGCTGGATCCCCTTAGGATATTATTGCACAAGGTTCTTGCAGTTCTTTTGATGACAGCTCCTTATAAATTGCAACTTAAACATTATTCATATTCTAATAAAATAAATCTTTAATCATGCATTCAGTTCTTTACTCTGATTGCTCCCTTCATTTTCTACCTTTTGCATGGTCAGTGGCATTGCTTTCATTTTTTGTTTCTGCAGTGCAACATATGACAAATTGTCCATAATTAAGACTCCGAAGTAGACAAGATTTTCTTATTCAAATATAAGAACAGGGGAGAAATGGACTCAGCATGAATGAAACATGAATCTTACCAATGTCTGGGTTAAAATCAAAAAGAAGTATATATTGTTTCCAATCACCTTACCGTGTTTCTTTTAATCCATATGGCATTCCAAGTTTTTAACACTATTTTCTTTAACTTATATTGGTTTTATATGTAATGAAATGTAATGAAGAGTTATAAACCTAAAAGCTTTGTTTTAAAATTTCAAGAGAAAATATCTCAACATTTCCAAAATGGAAACTTTTTTATTAAAAATGTTCAAATTATGTATCTCAATGTTTGAAAAGGTCTGCTTTTTATTTTGCCCAAAGTATTTGCAAATATTTATTGTTTTAGCTCCCCAAGAAACTGATTTTTTATACCAAAATCACTGTTCTTTAAATTTTTCACATATTTACTGGAGAATAATACTAGAAAAATAGCAATGATAATTATCTGTCACAAACCAAATGCTGTTTAAAAACTTGTTTACAATAGATCTAGAAATATTCTTTTTTAATCAAAATCAGGTATATTGACAAACTAGAATGCAACAGTTTTACAAGGATTGGTTAAATAATATGTCCTATTCAAAGTGATGCTTGTCCTTCATTTTCCATGAGCACTTCTTAGGATGACTTTTTTTTCTATAAAAAACTTATTCCATTCAAGATTCGTTATGCTATTGAGAAAAAGCCCTAAAGGAAAAATAAGGTACCAAAATAATGGTCATTACTGAGGATTTTGTTAGTAGTTGCAAGGAAATGTTTTACATCTTATTGACTAGAAAGAGACAAGTCTTTCTCCCAAAAGAACAGATTGCCTTTGTTTCAGAAATTTGAGAAATGAAAAGCATTAAAACATTTTTCTACCTCCAAATACAGCATCTCCCTCTGTACCTGTGACAAGGCAACCAAAGGTTGTTCCAGAAGTAATTGTATGACTTTATACACTAATGCGTACCCTCCTATTGCTTTTTTTTTTTTTTTTTTTTGATAAATAGTATTTATAATATGTTGCCTCTTTGGTTTATATCAGCTTTTTCCAGTGTGGAATTAACCATAAACCCACATTTTTGGAAGAGAAGCAGTATGTGGTATTTTAAAATACAGAATTTCTGCAAGAAAATTCTGGACTGCTCTCTGGACCTGAAGTTAAAATTTAATAGGAAGTGCTGTATTTCAAATGTTTTTTTGGTTTGGTTTTTTTTTTTTTCTTTTTTCCTGGGAGAGGAAGAATAAAACCAAATCAAAACAAATAAAGAAACAAAAAACCCTGTCTCATTGGCCTTTAAGGCATTTCCAACATCTTTCTTACATAGGAAAAGCTGATAAAGTGTATGACACTTCTTTATCTTGAACAGTACTGGGAGGATTTTTCCGTCTTCATCAACTCACTGCTCTTTCCAAATATTGTTTATATCAGAAAGGTCAAATAATAATAATAATTAAAAAAAAAAACAAAAACAAACGTTTTTCTCAGACTGTTTCTGGGACTTCTGTGCATATCTAATCAACCTTCACTTTCCAGCAGGGCTAAACATATTAAGCCTCTGTTTTTTACATGGTTTGACCTGGTATCAATTCTGTGTTGCAGGAGATGTCAGCTATACATTTTTGTAACTAGCCGATGTCTACAAGTCAAAACAACATTGCTGGAGCAACCAAAATATGGAAACAATTTTACTAAGAGTCATCAAAGTCATTAAATTTGACATAGAATAATCATCCTTTGAATAGCTCCCTTTAGCTTATCTGTTGTTTAAAAAAGGGAAGCTGAAGACATATTTTCAGTTTCCCATAAGTGAATCTTCATCACTATTTTTAAATTATTTTAAGGAAATGTAAAAAATAAATGTAAGTACTAGGTGTCATATAAAGAATATGGTCTTAAGAAATGTGACTTAATTCTCATTACTTCTGCGTTAACTGATCAGTCTATTATATCAATCCTTATCTATTGTCTTGAAGAAAAGAACTTTGGAGGCTCTCTTCCTATGCCAACCTAATATTTCACTGGAACAGCTTGCTTTTCTTCCTTGGGATTTCTACATACAGAGTAAAAATGAACCTTTTCTTTTTCCAATCATTTTACTAGACTGGAACTGCAGATGTGATCATGAGCAAAGGCAGGGTAATTAGATATTCAGTTACTGGCTATGTGAAACTGTATATTTTTGTTTTCTGAATAAAGATAAGACTTCTTATAAAACCTCAAATGCAGGGAATAACTAATGGAAAAACATTATATTGGGCTGTGTAATATGCCTAAGAACTATTCCTCTAACTGGTATTCTGAAAGTGGAGGTATATATAGCAGACATACGTATGTAGTGCTATTAACATTGATACCTCATTTTCAACGTAAATATGGCTTAGTACTGAAAATTATCGTATCATTGCAGGACTAGGTGTCTACTTCCCCTGAATTTTGCCAAATTCTGGTAAAAGATCAAAGACAGTATGAAATTGTTGTAATTTTTTATATATCCATATATTCTGGGAATCCTGAATAGAAGAAATAACACACCAAAATGGTGTACTCTGCAAATGGTTGCATAGAAGTTGTTGCTCTGGGAACTTACTCAACTTAGTTGACAGTCTTAAGCATTTCAGAAAGGAAGAAGAGAACTTAGACTATCCCTGCAAGGCACACAGGAAGATCAACAAAACTGTATAGTCACCAGAATCAAATACTGCTAGCAAAGCTGACAAAATCAGTGTGATTCCTTTACTCAAGTCCACAGGCAAATGGGGATATAAAAAGTAATGTTATTTGCTTGTGGTAAGCTCTATCCTAAAACTAAATCAAGTGTAAATGGACTTATTCCAGCACGCCTTGATGGTGACCAAAGTCACTATAAGACAGCTAATATTGATATAGCTACAATTACAGCCACAATTTGATTGTTCAAAGCACGGGTCTATATTTCCAGCTTGAGTAAGATAGGTCTGCCACTTTGTGGCACATCATGTCTTTTTATGTTTTTATCATGTCATAAAATGACAAAAGTGGTTCTTTAATTTATCTTAACACTAATAATCACACACATGTATATGTATATTTTAATGCAGATACACTATAGTTCATCTAATAAAAATCCAGTATTTCAGAAGTATATATCACGGTAGAATGTAAAACTCACAGGTGGTGTGAAGGAATTCCAATTGCAGACAACTAGTTCTATTAACCCCCAAAAATAAAAGATATTTAGTATCCACCACTTCTCTCTTAAACATATTTGAAATTTCTTATCAGAAGTCCATTAGAATCTTCTTTAATTTTCTTTCACAAATAAATCTGCATCTTCAGAAGTAGTGTAAAATTTGAATAAAAGAAAAAGAAAATCCCAGAAATTCCCAAAAATGTCATGGAATGGACAAAACTCTGTGAAAAGAAATATTAGTTTCCTAAAAGCTTGTAGTACTCAGATGATTTGTGTAAAACTTAACGTTTTCTCCATTCCCATCCAAAGTGGAATAATGTTTATAATACTTGAACTGGAATAAATGCCTGCAAAGAGAATAAACCAGTTAAAATATTTTTCTTGTAGAGCAAGGTTTTCTGCTCTGCTTACTTTAATTAAACTGAGATTTTTTTGTGCTTGTTCAGTGAATTCCTGCTTCTTGAATTTCCATATCCCATATGTATTTAATACATAAGAGTCAGGAAAAGACACAGGCAAGCCCAAAGCCAAATTCACCTTTTGCTAAAAAGACTGTTCAGTTTTGACTTGACACAATGTCCATTGTGTGCTCTGTACGATTTGTAATTCACAACTCCAAGTTGACTTACTGCATTTGCTTTAATCAGTTTTGTTTTCATAAGGCCAGAGGTGCTCTTTTTTAATTAGCATAATGAACAAACAGGACTTATCTCACATCTTAGTTTGTCTCTGTAAAAGAGTTCATTAAAATGACCAGATTTATCTTGTTAAACAGGAATATTCATTCTATGCTAACCCTTCCTCTGCCACATACAGAATAGCGATACAGATAAAGGAATTTAATTTATTTAATTGCTGTCCCCCAGTATAGTTCAACTAGTCAGTATGTGAGGGCAGGACCTCACTCTGGGAAGCGCGGTTTATTATCCCTTCTCCCCAGCATAACCCTCTTGCCTCATACTGTAGGCTACCTGCACCTGATGCTATCTGCTGTCAGATGTGCTTTCAGCATAAGAAGTCTCCATGTGTCCAAGACATCAGTTTATTCATGGGAGCCAGGAATCAGGTCCCACTTTTTGAACATAGCTTTAATGAACCATTAGAGCAAAAATAGTAACTAGTCTTTTACTTTAGTCTATGTGAACATCCAAATACATTGATGGTTGTCCAAGCCCTAAGAAAAGAGTGAACCTGCAAAACTGGATTAAAGTCTTTGTAGGGCTTGTTTTCTGATGGGATTTCAATAAAATGTACTTAGAGGAACCTTATAACTCCTGAAAAGAAAAAGCAAAATATTTCTTTCAGCTTATTATTTTAAGCCACCCCAAACCAAAAAAGGTTCACTTTAAGTTCCTTTCCATAGCTTTGATATAATTTTCATACACCTGCATTTTTATCTCATGTAGCTATGTATATCACAGCTGTATGAAATACCGCCAGGAACTGTGAAGCATTTCCTAGAAAATATATGTTCCTCTTTCAAACACCTCACATAGCAATTGCTGTTTTATGTACAGTTCAGCTGGGCTCCATGAATGAATCAAGGACCAAGGAGCGAGGCCAATCACATCCTCAGTAAGACTGGATCCTGTGTCACATAGGCACCACACATATGCACCAGTAAGCCCGATACACCAGAGGGGTTTTGCTGGTAAAAAAAACATATTCTGCATCAACTGTACTGCCTACTCAAAAGAGTCTGTCTCACAGCAGCACTAAGACATTTCACAATAGGAGGAGGCAGGGAGGATTTGTGGGGTTGTTTCTTGTCCTTAGTCAAATTCCTCATCACCACCAATGCCTTGATATTCTGTTGGCAAATAGAGTGGCGAGGTCCTCTTTTGTGCTTCCCTCAAAATGGATTATCTCACAGTGACATAGTCCTCTGTAAGAAATAAAGCTACTAGATAAATCGGTAGATAACCTAGAATTGAGAGTGACAAGGCATTTTGTTTGTTTTTAATGTGACTGCAAAGGAAACTTCCCAAGGGGCACTGCTGACATAGAGTAAGTATCAACTCCAGAGGAAAGGCTAAAAGGTTTTGGAAAGGAGAGAAAGAAAGATTGTCCTCTTCTCCAGACTTTTCTCTTCCAATGAAGTTATAAAAAGTCAGTTCCAGATGCCTTGCCAGCCCCCAGCTATAACTTTTGCCTTCTGTTCATGTCCTAAGTGACATACTGCTCTGCATGTGATTGCAGAGCTCTTAGATCAAACAAGTACTTCATTCACTTCTCTGGGTGATGATGCTTGCCTGCAGGAGGGAAGACCAAGGGGATACTGAATTGTTCTTTAGTAGTTGTATACCATGTACTGCAAACTCTGCAACAGCTGTTACACACTGAAGAAATGTGTAGCTAAGGTCTGTTACCATTATTTAACATCTCTCTCATGACAATGAACTTTAAGATGAGAAATCCTGAAGCAGACAAGGTATAAAACAGAGGTCAAAGTGGATGAAAATAAATTATAAAATTGTCCCTGTGTTATCCTCTTAGGAACTACACATTGTGTCTTGTAAAACATGGATTAATTATTTATCAAGAAATTTTTGTAAAAAAATACCAAGTGTTGCAAAAGTATTGTACTGGTATTATTACCTGAGTATTAGAAGTCAAAAACCCATGCAGCTAGTTCTGCAAATTAAAGTCTATGTTGTGAGTTATGATGCTTCTCTCACATAGCTGTATAAGTTTGAGTGCCAGAGTACCTAAAGGCATAAACAGGTAGCTAGCAAGTCAGTCCCAAAGCCAGTCCAACTATACACATACCGAACTTTTAATGCATTCTTTTTCTAAAATTCCCTTTTAAGAAAGTGGTGTTTTGCTGACAGATGGTTAAAATCTTTTAGACAAATAGTGTATTATAAAGCAATAACGACCTTTAGATACATGCCTAGAAGTCTTATGTTTAATTATTACAGATAGAAAACAAGAAAACATTACCTTAGACCAAACAAAAAAGAGTCAAGGGAAGAAATCATGTATTATTCACGTATCATTTTGATTTTGAGCAACATTTTCTTCTATTATTAGAAAAAGAAAAAAAAAAGTGCTATTGGAAATATGAGATCTATTTTGTCACATGGGTTTGATCCTGAGGTTTCTGTAAAGTTGCAGTGGTCACCAGCATCATTTCTTCAACAACGTTTGCATGACTGGATCCATTGCCCACAAGACCTTCCTAAAATGAACTGTACAGGACCTGGTTTGAAGAGGATTTAGTGAAAATCAAATTGAATAAATGCTTTAAAAGTAAGCACTGAAATCTCTATAAAATATCAGAGGGATGAGTATGCAATAAATCTAATAAACTATCTTTAAAATGTGCAACAAAGAAGAACCTAATTCACTTAGAATGCTGAGAAGCCTAAATGGTTATGGAACATCAAAAGAGTAAAATTCTTACTTTCAGAAAAATATTCATGCAAATGATAAGACACTATGCCTTCAATGTCCACATTTATCAGCCTCTGGAAGAAAGATATAATTCATTAACCATAGCTTCATCAAGGAAGCTCTCAGAAGCTAAAAGTTCGAACTCTTCTAAACAAAGCAAGGATATTTTTTCTTATTGCATCTCTTCAAGTTGCCTCTAGCTGTTCAGAGCCAGAGTAGCTTTTCAGTTAAACATATTCTGAAATTAATTATTGAGTGGGGGGGGTATGTGTGCCAAAGATGTCCAATTTATACTTTTATCATACTGTATAACTGATTTCTGTGATTATGGCCACAGGATTAGTTTGGGGGGAGTGGGGGGAGGGAGGAATTCTCTTGTCATACTCCCACACAATGCTATTCATCGTTAGGATCAAATAGTATTGGAAAAGGTTCCTATGGTGAGTAGGCTTAAGGTTTTAATAACTTTCTAACTCACACAGAACAAGTATTCATGCCACCCTATAGACCTTTATGTGAGAGCTGCCCAATGTGAAAGAATAAAGTCTGATGGTTTGTTATTTTTAGCATCATATTTATACCAATAAAAGTGGTATGAAATGAGTGAAGTGTGTGGCAAATATGTTATCAGTCTGCTTTGGAAGCATTTAATATCTATGTTGGGTTCACTTTGCCAAGGGCGGGTGATTTTTACAAAGTATGGTGTGATGGAAATTCAAGCTTAGAAACTCAGTGTCTTACAAGATCAGCTGTAGACTTTGGCAGTGAGCCAACAGCAAGGTCTACATGCTACTGACCTTTCATTTATGCCTGTTAGAGGCCACTTAGAACTCTTACAAAGTGTTTAGTTACATTGAGAAAAAGTGGTAATGACAAAAAAAAGAGGCTATTTGGGGAGTCTTCCATAGTCTCAATGCCAAACCTTGACCTCTGACTACAGTGATTTTAAGATCTTCCCACCAAGGGACACCTTTTTATACTGTTTGTTAGTGACCTGTCCCAGAAAGGTCCGGGTCTGGGACTGGGTTCTATGTGATGCCAATATGTGAAAATCTCACTTCCTTACTTTGAAAGGACCTCTACGCTCTAGCTTATGTTCTCAATCTACTTTTCCAGTCTACTAACAACAGCCTAATGCTTACAAGGCAGTAGATGTTCTCTCTTTTTTTTTCCCCTTCTTTTTTCCCCTCACTCTCAAATGGTGTTTATTTTTGCCAAAGGTAAAGTTGTGTGAAGGAGCCATCACCTAAGTAAAACCTCTTTTATCTTGTATGTAGCAATACCACAAGATCTGCTACAGGCTTGGGCTCATATGTTGTTTCTCAGAGAAAAAGCAAAAGACTCATCTTACTCATCTTTCTTCTCTAGTTCCTTGTGTTTCAACACAAGCACAGCTACATGTTCTGGTGATGGAAAGGTGAAGGGGAAGTATGGGCCACATTTGCACAATGGCTGAGTTTTCCACACTTCTCTGCCAAATACTGTCCTTTCCAGCAACCTGACATGAAGACATTAAGCAATGTAGGTAATCCTTTCAAAGGAAGACCAATAGCAGCTGAGCAAAGTGAGTGATGAAAACATCCATCTTCAGTTATTCTAGGATCTAAATATAATTCTTAGTAGAAATAGTTTTAAATTTTTACTGTAAATTTTTCCAACAACGTAAATTTAATTTGGGCAGATTTTATAGGGTAAAGTAATACAGCACAGGGGAAAATCTCAAATAGAATATTAAATGCTAAATGAGAAAAAAGAAAAAAGAAGGGAGAAAGAAAGAAGGAAAAACACTTTTTAAAGTCCCAAATCAATTTTGCCATAAAAAGTTAATAAAATTATAAAATCTGTACCATAGCCTTCAAGGATCTTCTGAGCACTGTGTTGACACATAATTTTCTGTATGAATAGAGTTATTATACTTACAATAAATAGAAAATCATGTAGACTTTCATAACACCTGAGTCGAAGGTTACTACTCTAAGTTTATTTTACAATAAAGTAGCATTTTAGACAGACAAGAACTCTACTTTTACTATAACATTTTGTTAAATTTTTCTTGAAATTTAATTTTTTTAATTTTAAAAAGTGTATTGTATTTTTTATAAAATCTAATAACTTTTTTTACATTCAAAAGCTTTTTCTGAAAATTATGTAAGTATTTGATCACTTTTCACAGTTAATGTTACTTAACACAGAATAAGTGTTTGAACTTCCTTTAATAAAACTCCTGTTGTTGTATTCTTCTTTGTAAAAGTTAGACATGTATTTTCCCACATCTGAAGCATTGTACTGTTCTATTTATAAAAAAAACAAACTTTGTTTTTAGTCCTAAAGCATAACTTAAATAAGAAATTAGCTGATCCAGGAAAATATGTTTCAGAATGTAAGTTAAAAATACATGGTACATACCATAGCAGTTCTTTCTCTGTCAAGAATCCTAGCTCAGGACAGGAAGGAAAAGCAGTTAAGGAATGTGTGGACTGTGAAGATGGGACCAAGTATTAAAGCGCTATCACTGACTTCAAGTTTGTAATACCAGTTCAGTCAGATTCTTGGTCTGAACCTGTACATTACATCTAAATGTGAAGCCAAGTGCATGTGCATAGGTTTCATTACTCTTTGTTACCCCTACTCCCTCAGTGCAAGAAATAAGAGCAATGATTCTCTAAAACAAACAAGTCTCTGCTGGGAGCAAATAGTGTTTTACAATGTGATTTTTATCTGGGACAAACTGTAATTTTAAGGATAGTCACATGTTTTGTATTATGCAGCGATGCAATCCTTAACTTTTCAAGGTACCTTTGACAAGATTCAGAGAGGCATAATGTATTTATAATTATGATATCTGTTAAAAATTAAAAGTAAGTACTGACTTGTTTCTATTTTTCCTCTGGCACAGAACATACAGACAAAACAGATTATCAGATTTCTTTATAGACCTGCATTGAAAGATGAAGTTTCATGGGGACTTATAAAAAAACCCTCAATATACAGAAGAAGTCATAACATTGATCTGAAAACTAGAATACCATAGTCAAATTTCAGTATGTGATGAAATTTAGTTCAAAAATTTATGCATTCAGCAGATTATTAATTTATGATCTGAACCGTTTACTCCTCAATCGATTTTAGTATGTTTTTAAGGTGTATTTGTTATACATTCTAGTTAACATTCAGTCCTGAAAATACTGTAACCTGCTCTGCATTCACGTATTTACTCCCCATTAATATACTTGCAACTGGCAAAGCTATACATTCATAGGATAAATTAATCTGTGAATATACGAGGAGATGAAATTTCATTTTTACATTTCATTGGAAATGCAACATTTTTTAATCTTTTGTTCAGTCTGAGCGGTTGAACTGGTTCCTGGCTCCTTCAGCCAAACAGGAGACAGAAAGAATGCCACATGGTGAATATAATTATCCAACAAATGTAAAGTTCAAACATTACCTTAGAGTGTCTGCATGCCATCTGCAAATCGAAAATGTAGTAATAAAGAAATTTGAGTACTGAAGACATTTGAGGGAAATATAGGTCATATAGCCCTTCCCCTTACTCAGTAGTAGTAACAAGTAGTCTAGAAATGATCCTATAGTATTTTCTTAGAAAGGATTTCCACTGGTATAAGAAAATCATGCGTTATGCTGTACATATGAAACATGTTGTCTGTATCTTCATTACAAGACCCAACAAAAGGCTAAGGCAGCAGAATTGACACTTAGCTGTCTGTAGAGCATGTTAATGTGAAACTATGACTCAACAAACGCATTTTTGAGGCACCAAACTTTTGGGTTGGGAGAACTCTGTAAGTCATTTATTTCTTATCTACATTTACTGAGTAATATTTACCTGAAGGACTTGAGGACTTCAACCTTTAGGGTTTTCTGTATCTCCCACAGATACTGTTTTCCACTGGAACTGTGAGTTATTCCAATAGTTCAGTGTTGGAAGATAACTTTCTGCTGTATTATTTCCATGTGTTGTATAAATTTTCCTTTGGATAAAATGCATAAACAAGTCTCAGATTTAGGCCTGCTCTGTGCTGGCTGTTTGTTTGGACCATTAGATCACTGAATCAGACTCTTAGCTTTACGGCTGGATAAATAAATCAACTTAGACCATGTGATGTTTTCTTTTAGGAGCTGTAATTCCCTATCTATTTTTGAAAGAAAATGTAGTGGTGTTTTACAAATGGGTTCTAGCCTGCATTAGAAAAGGATTTAAGGCACTCCTCCATCCTCAGCATTTCCTCTTTGGATTGCTGCAGCTACCTGTAACCTCAACAAGTTAGTTTCTGATAAGTCTTCACTCGGTGAATTGTTTTCTCTTGGTGTTAATCAAAGCTGCCTAGTTGTCCAAGTGTTCTGCATAACCTATGTGCCCCTGCAAGGACTGGGGATTGCACCCAGAGGTCTCAGAGCCTAACTACTACAAGGTGTGACATACAGAGTTGCAGGGTCTAGGTATTTTGCTTTACTGTAAAAGGAAGTTTACATAAATTGTTGCCAACTGGCTGAGTGTTCACAGTATTAGAAAAGCCAGCTAGTTTACACGTAAGAAATAGATTGAGGTTGTGCAGTATCCTTGTTACAGCTCTATCCCTGGAAAAATTGCCCATGTCACTTTGTATTTGAAAAGAGCAGCATAGAATACATGGCATGAAGAAACAGTGTCAAATAGAGACAGGAGAAAGACAGCTTACATGTATGAATAGCATAAGATCTTTATAATTAAGAAAAAATTGTTCATTACAGTGGGGGTATTTCTTTATTGCTTGTAAAATATATTTTCCATTCTTCATGATAGCCTTAAAGATTTCCATTTGCCAAGAGGCCTTACTTAAGTTCACTGCATAATTACTACACAGTTACTAAACATGTACTAATGTGTGTAGCACTATTTCTAAAGTGTATTCTGCAAACCATGCACCAATCTCCCCTCCCTTTTCAAAAGCAAGGCTCACACTGATATAAGCTTATACTGAATTCATCTGCACCATGCCTAGATTAAAATGGAGGAAGAACAGATGCAAATTTATTTTAACATATTGACTATTATATAGATCCGCAGTATCAACTTTTTTAGTATCTTTTCAACATTGTTATTATGACTTTAAAGAAGTGCAGTTTATTGGTTAGCTTCCATAACCAACATGGAAACAAATCACAGGAATATTAATTTCTGAGAAACCTTCATAAAGAGAAGTGGAATTGCACAGCCCACAAAGAAGATTAAGAACTGTTTTTCTCTATCTTTTTCTACTTCTGAAATTCCATGATTGTTGTAGGAAAAGTGATAGCTTTTGGTATCCCCAGAGAATACTTTCATTTTTTTCAATCACGTAAATTTTCTTTGCTCAGACATCTATAACGAGACAGAGGTAGCTTACAATAATTTACATTTCAATCTCCCAAATGCATGTGAAGTGGAAAACAGTTCTGTGACAATAAAAATTTATTAGCTGAGCTAGGTGTAATTTACAGTTAATATATGAAAAACTTCTCAGTTCACTTCATTCTGTCTGATAAGGCAGAAAGAGCAATATATTAACATAATGGATCTGTGAAGTGGTTAACACTGTTTACTTAACATGTTGTCTATTACATGTGGAATTTTAGTTTGAGACTTTTTCAAGGAAAGTGACATCAACAATTGACAGTTATTGATTTGGCAGCAAGGTGATTTAACTAGTTTTGAATAAATGAAAATCAAAATCCAATTAAACTTGACTTCCTAGCTGAACTATTTATCCCTGACAGAATGCTGAGTGAAGACTACCGGTACTTGGATAGGCCATACTTTGGTGTGATGAAATCAGATAGCTTAAATGTAATAAATCTAAAGAGAACATCTATTTTCTCTTTGTTGTTTGCAGACAGTAGTTAGTAGGTATCCATCCTGAACAAAACCCTTTTTTTCAGGTGTTCATACTGAATAAAAGTATTTAACAGTAACAGCATGGCTGAATTCCTAGAGTTCTTAAGGAAAATCAAGATAAACTAAAAGCTTATCTCCAACTCTCTCAAACAGCAACAGTTCTCACAAACAAGATTATTTTTATTAATAAAATAATAACTTGATAATAACTTAATAATGAAGTTTGCCTCTAAGTTTATTATTAACTTTAGGTTATTAAATTGCAACTGTTCTATAAAAAGAGTACACATTTATGCTGTTAATATGGCCCATGAAATCTGCACTTTCTGAGTCAATGTGCAACTTAGCTCCCTGTATATATTCAGATATTCTCTGCTTGCTACACTGATGTACTGGTGGGGTAAAATTAGCAGAGAAAATGACAGAAGCTAATGCAGAAACAGACCAACTGACTGCAAATGCAAGACATCTGCCTATGTTTAAATGGGTGTGTACAGCATAGGTTTAAACTCCTTAAGTTCAAAATAACTTGAAAGATAGAGTGTTGAGAGCTTAGTAATAGAATGGTATCTAACACTCTTCCTAAATTAAATGGTAAATTGCATCTTACTGGGAACAGTGAATTACAGCATAAATTATGATTTAAAAGTAATGGTGCCTACTGCTCTTAGTCACTGTTTGCATTTTATGTTGCTTGGGATAGTGGTGCTTTCATGAAGGCAACAGAAAGTGGATAAAGATTCACCAATTGTTAGAACAATTTGATTATGATAGTTGTTTTTCATGCCTTTCTATCACTACAGGAGCTCGCACGACAGTTTTGCTTGCATAATCTATAAGCATGATTTGTGGGAGCTTTATACCCCTACCTTACACACAGTCAACACAGACTGTAGACCTGTCAGTGGCCTTCAAGCACCACATTTCTTGTAAACATATCTGCATTTATAACCTCAAGTGTTGATTTAAATAATAAAATGGAATGGTTTAGGGTGAAAGAAATATATGCCAGCAGTTATTGCAAATATTACAAACCCATCTTATATATCTGAAACTGCAGTAGGCCGTAGAAGTATAATAAATGTAAAAAATATTCTTATAATTCTATTTTTTATCTGGATTTGTCTTTCAGAAATTCCTCTTTCTTTCCTTCTTTTTTTTTCCAAACTGCAGCTTGAAAGAGCATGGTATTTACCCCTTCAGTGTCCAGAAGGATACAGATTTTCTTCAAAATCTGGGATCTGATATACATCTGCTGGGATAAGAATCTGAACTTAGAAATATCTCTTGTGCCTTTGGAAATCCACCTTCTAGAAAAAGTACATATATGTGGTGGAGGGACAATCCCATAACAGTAAACCAGAATGTCATTTTTTTTGGAGCCACTGGCTGTAAATGTATTGTTTTCCCTTTCCCTGATTGATGAGCTTATTTGTTGCCTGTGGCAACCCTCCTAGGTGGGAGGCAATGGAGGTAGCAGGCAACAGAGGACACCCTCCTTCCTTGGGTGTCTCTAGTACTGTCTTGGCCAAGGAGTGCATAGTGCTTCTCTGCAGAGCTTCAGCATGCTGGTGTTGCCTCTCATTTGTCAGCTTTCTCATGAAGAGCTCCAGGGTAAATGACCTTTTGTACTGCCCATGCTAAAACTCTGCTCCACAGTGATACAGCCAATCCCACAACCAAAAAATGACTCATTACTTTTTTAATTCAGATGGCAACTGTAAATTCCTGGTATGTCACCAGAGAGACTAATGTATGGAAACAAACTAAACCTGATAACCCACTGCTGGACTAAGTCAGACCCTTCACAGAAAAAAATGTGTCAGGAAACATGTGCAAACATTTGGCAAGTCAAAGGATTTTTATTATGATATATTTTATCAATTTCATTTAAGATTTTTTTTTTCCCAACAAAGGTATACAACTAGTGACAAGCTACCTGTTCCAGAATGTATATGTATCAGTTTAAAAACATCAGCTTTCATACACACATGGCCTATCCTACTCTCAAACTCAGGCAAAAGGAAAACTTTGTATATGTAGGCAAAGTCAGAAAGTACCAGTACTGATGACTCAGCCTGAGGAAGCCAGTGAAAAATTACACAACCAATGCAGGAACTCTCTGACATTATCAGTACATTTGTATGCTATGACCAGCAGATATTAGCGATGAGAAAGGAATGATAACTTTATTTGTGCAGGAAAATGTCATGTTTGCAAAGTGCTTCACCTGATACAAGAAATAGGCTGTTTTGTCTATTTCTGGGTCTTTTCCTACAAGATAGTGATACATTTGTCTCTTGGCTGATATATTAGCTGTGATGCTCTTTTCTTTTCTTTCAGAGTCCTGTCTTCACTACGCACTTATGGCAGGGTTTGTTACATATTTTTACAAAAACTGTAAGAAATAAGATACAAGGCATATAGACATTACAAAAGAACTCACAAACAGATCAAATGATGTTTTGTTGTTGAGCAACTGCTCTCAAGAATTCAGAAGAGAAATATGGTGTTCACCACCTTCTGTTTGATCAGATTACCTTCTTCTGCATTTTCCATTCTTTTGGAAGTAGAAACAGAATTTTGCAGATCAAGAAGTAAATTGCTGCATAAATGTCCTTATCTTTTGATTAGTTTCTTTATAGAGTTTATATCATGGACTTGCTTACAAATTCATGGCACTGTCATTACTGAGGTATACTGGCAAAATGCACTACATTTTATACACATTAAGGATTGCATTAATTCACTGCTATATCTCATATTGCCCTCCTACATGTTTCTCTTGCAGTAGATATTGTCATTAAAATAATAAAGCAACATTTTCCTGTCAGCAAGTAAGCAGTACACTGAAGGTTTAAGTAATACCCATCTTCAAGTTTCTAGGTTCAGAGAATATGAAGATCTTTGAACCCATTAAAACTCACTTTTGTTTCTTAAAAATAACTATAGTGTTGTTATATACTAAAGTGTCCATGGCTTATGCTTGCTTGCTTTCTGACACAGGATCTATTACTCCCTATTCTATAGAACAATGGCTGTCAGCCATTACATCACAACATGTTAATTAAAAGTTTCCATATTCAGCTTCACATTTTTTACCTTATGAGCATTGCTAAATGCAATGTGGAAAGAAAGGCTTACATTGGTTTAATAGTAGTTTTCAAAATATTGATTCACAAGCTGAAGGTTTAGGAGGTGGGGATTGTAAAGGTATTCTGAGTGCCAATAATTTCTGTTTCTACTCTATACTACTGAATAGCTCTGATAACAACAGTACTATTACTTTGCATGCATTCCTTCTACAAAAGACTTGTGAGAAAGATGTAGATATAGGTAATGATGATAGAACTTATACACTCTTCCTGGTTTAGAGAAGAAACCTACTACTTAGTTGTTTCTGTGGAGATCAGCAACTTCAGATCAACATAAGTATTTATAACATCAGACAATAACACTGGCATACTTGCATTTCACTGTAGTAAATGTGACATGCCAGATAATGTCTCATATGTATAAGATGAGATTTATTCATGTTGTGTGAAAACACTGAAAAATCATATTGTAGAATTTAACATACAGGCATTATGGGAACTAATTTCTAACTTCTCATAGAACCATGTTGTGTACAATTCCTGAGTGTAAAGGAACACATCTTAAAGAAAATTGTCACAGCTCCTTCTCTTAGAACAAGAACTTGCAAGAAGCTCAAGAGATGGAGCATGACAGTACTGCTGGAGAATGCAAAAAGATCTATGCAATGCTGTCAGGCTAGCAGGACTTGGCGAAAGTCTGACAAAATGTTTCAAGGATAGAAAGCTCAAGAAAGGGCATAGAAAGCAAGGAGTTAATAAAGGAGTTCTGGCGACAGGAGGAGTGAGGTATATGCATGTGTAAAAATGCATAAGAGAGACAGTGGTAATAAATGGGAAAAAATCACTTGGTGGAAAACTTCAGCATGAGAAACAAAGCCAACTGGCAATCAAAGGACTTCTGAAAGTGGGACTCTTGCTGACCCTTGCAATGGAGCAAAGAGCATCTCAGCAGACAACACTGGAGTCGACCAAGGAAAGCCACGTATGAATGAGAGTATTAAGATGTCTGAGCTTATTATTGTGGCAGGTTTTTCCTTTCGATTCATAAAATCCAACTCATAAATGCTGTCCAATGAGCTGGAAGATATTTCTTTTTCAACACGGCAACCATCAGATTTTTTAGAATAATGTTGTGATATCAGAATGTATAACAAAACAGAGACAACTTTTTACTTCTTATTCTCAAATTTTGCAGTGTTCTTATTATTCTAACTGGAAATTCATTTCTGACAACCCAGGAGGTGTTCTTTCCTTACAATTCCAAGCTGTTTTGAGCGAGTATGAGCAGGAATTTGGAACTTTCTGAACAACAGAAGGGTTCCAGCTGGTAGCTGATAGAAATAGATTCTCAGCCAAAACAGGAAGAATAGTAAGAAGCCAAAGTTTGGAAGTATGTATATTAATACAGCATGTATTACCCATATGTTTGCACATACAAAGATCTATGTAAACACATGCACTCAGTCAATATTAACTTAATCTAGGTAAATGAAAACAAGATTTTGTAATAAAAATAGAATGTTGTGTGATACAACAACTGTCACTGAACCTACCAACCTTAAGAGTTCTTCTCCATTTCAAAATAAAATTCAGTATATGGAAGACCAGAATGAGTGGGCAATTCAGGACTTTTAGGGCATGTTATGATGACACGCTGGAGCAAGAAACATCTTCAGCAAAACTTTCCTCTGTTGGACAGCTGCGTTTTTTGGATTATGTGATCCCTATATGACTGGCAATGTTACACATCAATTACAGATAAATAAATGCTGATTAATTATGCTACAAAGAACACATGACACTTTGTGCTTTGTGTATTTCCTTCAATATTTGTTCCACTTTGTTACAGAGTGAACTTCTTCCTTATTTCTCACACAAATAACCAATGTGCTATTTACAACCTAAACAAAACCCCATATCTGGCAGTTGTTCTTGCCACAAACAAGAGCTTTCCATCCATGCAAGAGCTGAATCAGAGCAAATGTTTAAAAAGACAGCTGATAATATTTTATGGCTGATTCATTCACACAACTTTATATTTTGTTGGAGCTTTTTAAAGTGGCAGTGACTCCTTCATTAACATACTAGCCCATGATTAACACTGCTTCAAGTTATACATTTTATTGACTAAAAAAAAAAAAAAAAATCATGTACAGATATTACTCCAGAGGACACTGACTTCTGCAACACAAGATATGAATAAGTGCTTCAGAAAAAAACAAACAAATGAACGAACAAATGAAAAACTGTAGGTAGAGGTATAGACTGTGGAGTCATACCAAACTGACTATCCATATAGAGTTCTCAGTTGATTTTTGTGAGAGCTTTCTTGTCATTTTGGCTAGTTGCTATGGCAATTGGAATTCTGTTTTTGTTAATACAATAAAAATTCACTTCATCAACATGATAGAAAGTCACTGATACTATATGACTTTTATCACATTAGTACCTTTCTCATGGCATTAGAAACTCAACAGAGGACAGGAAAGTCACTGATCCTACAGCAAAGTCCCTAATTGAAAGTAACAGTTACAGGTGTGATATGAAATATGTATTATTTCACAGGACTTCAAACCTTATTTGTTACAACATTACCTGGATTTGGAAGACTATTGCTGATCCAACCATAAACAGCTGATTTTTTCCTGAAGAAATTAGTTTGGGGATTTTTCATTCAGAATTTTTTTTTTTAATGTTAAAAAGAAAATATACACAATTCATACAATTATATTATCTGCTTTTTTTTTTTTTATTTGCAGATTTTATTCTAAAGAGGTAGGGCCTGATCTAAAGCCTGTTACAGAAAATTAAAATGTTTTAGTCAAGTTTTGTGGGTTTAATATTTTCATAAGTAGATAACACATAGATAGCCAAATGTTTAAAAAGTCCTCTCTGTAAGAACCAGAGAGGTGCTCCAGTGATTTGAACTTCCACATACACATTCATTTCAAAATAATTTTCAAAAGTCATATAATTTCACATCAGTCATAAAGTGATAAAAGTCACTTTCTAACAACCTGATTGCGAATTCAGGAAAAAGAAAAAGTATTTCATTAAAAAAAAATTATTTTGCCTATCCTAAGGCAAACTGACTACTACCCAACTTCATTTTTTTAAAACTTGGATAGAGCTTTCCTTTTGATTAAATCTGGATTAACCTCCACCATTCAAAACAATATGTCACAAAAAATACCTAGAGAACTCATTGACATTTTTTGCAGTTTAAAACTTTAAAAAAGATATTTGGTCTGTTGTAAAAAACCTACTTATTTGTGAAGTAGAGTTATAGGTACAAGTGAAACTATTGAACTGATTGTCCTTATCTTAGAACCAGATCTAGGGCATCAATACCCTGAATTACAACATTAAAAATTAAAAATAAACTGAAATTAAGAGACAAAACATTAAGAAATATGAACATACAACCTCCAGGCATAGTTTTTTCTGTAACAAGTGGAAATATTTTGCTATGGTGTCAATACATTGACAATCACTTACTAATGATTTTCTCTTACAGCATGGATACTTGGCCTCTTGCAGAATTATTTAACCTCTTACTAGAGATTACCGACCTTGACAGGCCACTAATCTGATCCAGGATAAAAATTCCCCAGCCATTTTCAGTAGAAATGCTGTGCTTCTGGAACAATACTCTCAGACTTCAGTGATTTGTCAACAGTAAGCTCTCTGTCCCAGAGCGCACAGTCAATATACAACTTACTATCTCTCCAGGGAACAGATAGTTTGAAGTCTTATAAGTCTCAAGCTTTGCATTGTGCATTAATTAGTTCACATTTACGCAGCCATGTGAATCAAGATGGCTTCTGGTCACAATTATCAGTGTTTTTATCTTGAAGTCACTGGCATGAATCATACTGGAAGCTTTCCTGCAAAGTTCTGCAGAGGGAAAAAATGTTGTCTACCCTCGCCACCAATCACTTAGAAAGACAGCTTTCATTAGCATTGCAGATGTAGTCTCAACTCCAGCTTCAGACTGGGAATGATTTGATACTCTGGTGTTAACCATTCAACTGGAATTTCAATGCAGCAGTTTGTTTAGAGATTAATAGTATCCTATTACTCTGAGACCAGAAAGCTAACTGAACATTTCCATTTGAAACCATTAGGTGGCAAAGCTTATAAGGAATGGTTCATAAATTTCAGTCAAGCTAGTCATTAATTACTTGCTATTAATAGATTTGATTTGATTTCCTTATTTTACTTATTTAGTTTGGCAAGAACATTGCATAAAACTGGAACATGTTTCCTTGACAGTGGAGTTCCAGTCCCCAGGAATCCCACAGTGCATCCTGAAATGCAGTCACCATGCAGTGGTCTAACAGTGAGTTACAGATGGTCCTTGGCCTTCCCACTGTTCTGGTCTTGCTATAGATGCTGAGAGCTTCAGAAAGACACAGACATGTACTGATCATCTGTTCAATGGTCATGGGCTGGGTTTTTTTCACAGAACATAGAGGAGTAAAGAAAGATACTAGCTAGAAAAAGGCTACCAATGCCCAACAGTACGTATGCTCTCTTCCTAGGGACTATGGTATTTTGATCACAAACTTGTTTGAAGCTGAAATATTGCAGATTCCAAAAGGAAATAGCACACTGCTGTGTAAACAAAAACCCCAAACGCAACAACCATAAAAAACCTGCAATTTCAGTCCCATTAGTGCTGTCATCTGTAGAGCATCTTTGCAGATTATTTTTCAAAATTGACTACTTCTTGATGTATATCTAAATATGACCTGTTTTGCTAAGCTAAGCAAGCATGAGAACAGCACAGAGAGAAAAACAACATTTTCCAATATAATTACATACATATGTATGCGTGAACATATACATATACTTGAGGTTATATGCATGAGGTAAAAATCTATAAAAATAATAGTAAATATACAGTGAAATAGACTCTCCCACTCACAAAATTTCAACCTAGGGAGTGTATAAAAGTGTAGGATGCCAAAAATACAACTGTTGTACAACTACATGTGTATTAAAAAAAAAAAAAAAAAAAGCAACCAATTATGTAAGTTAAAAGAAACTAGTTGCAAGTTATCTTCTGTAATGCATATTTGACAAGCATCACTAAATTCTCTAGCTAATCTTCTGGCACACTAGAATAGAAACTGGGTTTGTGTGTATTTCCTCCATGTCTTTCTTCCAGACACTGAGGTTTTCCCTCTATTTTCACTTCACCCATAGCTTTTCCAACACACATTACTAGTAGTAGGTAATAACTTTACCTCCCTTCTAATTTGTTAACCCACAGGCATAAAAAAGAGTTGTAGTTCCAAATATTTGATAGAAAAATATCAGATTCTTCTCTTAATTTTATTTATGATGTAAGGAAAAATGTCCCTTATGGTGGCCAGATCCCTGAGCTAAATCTGAAAAAATGTTTTTTTCTCTCAGAAAATGAGCAGCTCCTTATTTCAACAATTGGTCTCTTCACCATAGATACTCAAGGAGATCATAATGTTGTTTGGAACCAATGCAGACAAAAATAGTAGACCTGCACCAGTGATAATCAGGCAAACATCACCTCCAGAAGCTGCAGCATAGTCTTCAGAAATAACAAGTCAATTGGGTATAAATTGGCACTATTTGTTATAGTATAAATAAAGTCACAAGTAAATTCTAAGGCTTAGCATATCCCAAAGATATGTGGTGCTACTGCATTCCTTTCTGTTGCTACAGACACTTGAGGTACCTTCAGACAATATAGCTGATTTTTAAATATAAGTTTGAAAACATGCCTGTATGAGTTGAAAAGAAATTCCTGTGGCTTAGCTGAAATATTTTGGAGAAAGAAAATACCTATCCTAGCAGAAAAACTTCTCTGTGTATTTATTCAATAGGAGATACTACTAATTCTCAACGACATGTTTGCCAAGGCATTTTTTAGAAGCTCTGCCACCAGAAGTGGAGAGTGAAAAATAAACTGCAAAGTAGAAAACTTTCTTGCTGGTACTAGTCCTGATCATTTGAATACAAGGTTGCACAAAAATTACAAAACCCCACAACTATGCAAATATTTCTCATTTTCATGATGTAGGGGTGAGGCACAAAGGGGAAGAAACCTTGGTAAAAGTTCCTTTTGATGAAGCAAAAGCTAGAGTGATGGTATACACATAGAAAGCCAGGTCAGGCAGACAGATTGTAAATATTATCAGTCACATTCAATTCCGAGGTAAATGGTTGTCCTGGTTTCAGCTGGGATAGAGTTAATTGTCTTTCTAGTAACTGGTATAGTGCTATGTTTTGAGTTCAGTAGGAGAATAATGTTGATAACATACGGCTGTTTTCAGTTGTTGCTAAGTAAAGTTTAGACTAAGTCAAGGATTTTTCAGCTTCTCATGCCCAACCAGCAAGAAGGCTGGAGAGGCACAAGAAGTTGGGAGGGGACACAACCAGGACAGCTGACCCAAACTGGCCAAAGGGGTATTCCATACCATGTGATGTCATGTCTAGTATAGAAACTGGGGGAAGCATCAGTTGGCAAGT
This sequence comes from Haliaeetus albicilla, assembly GCF_947461875.1. NCBI lineage: Eukaryota > Metazoa > Chordata > Aves > Accipitriformes > Accipitridae > Haliaeetus > Haliaeetus albicilla. The sequence continues at coordinate 48,236,178 of NC_091516.1, forward strand.
GGTGAACAATCACATTGTTCATCACCTGTATGTTCCAATCCTGTTGTTATTATTATTATTGTCATTTTATTATTGTTATTATTATCATTATTAGTTTCTTCTTTTCTCTTCTATTAAACTGTTATTATCTCACCCCACAAGGTGTTTGTTTTTCTTTTTTCCAATTCTCTCCCCATCCCATGGGGGGGGCGGGGGGGGAGTGAGCGGCTGCATGGTGTTTAGTTGCTGGCTGGGGTTAAACCACAACAATGTTTTATGCAATAAAATGATCAAGATGACATCAATAATATATTAAAAAAATAATTGGTATATTTCAAATTTTGTTTCAATACCTGGAAGCTTTCTCCTTAGACAACTGTAAAGCATTCAGCCTGGTACTAATCATATACAAAATAAAGGAAAAGCGTCCTTATCACTAAAAAAATAAAAACAGAAGGTATAATAATGACAAAAAGGATGGTTTCTGTGAACAAAGGTCGTGTCAAACAGATTGGTTGTCTTTCTCTTGACTGAGTTATAAACAATGCAAATATAAATTATTCTATTATTATAGTATATCTGCATTTCTTCATGGCATCTGACATGAAATTATTATTTTAAAAGCTTGTGTTGTAAGAAACTAGCAGAGAACATACAAAATTAATATGGAGCCAATGCACTATATTCAGAAATCAGCCAAAAATGTCAGTGAGGTGGGCATTTTCTAGCAGCACTTACCAGAAATGAATTTTTGGTCTAAATCTATTTAATAGTTTTACAAATCAGTAAAAAATAAAGAGTTATTGCTACTTATGTTTGTATGATCATGAAGAATGAATGTAGATTGTGCAACAGCATAGTTTGTTTAACCTGAAGGTATTGAAGCACAGGTAAATGTCGGGTAATGCTTTCTATGATTATCTGACAAAGAAGAGCAACACAGTTTTGGTTATATAAACCCAATTATTTTGAATAAAGGAGAAGTTGTCTTGCCTTTTAATATTAAAATGGTAAGACTTCCATGTGTATATTTGGTCCTGTCCAGAGTTCTCTCCTCAGGTTTATGTTAATCTCAGAAAATATAATGAAGAGAAGATCACAGAACAGATCCATGTGTTAGGAAAATAAATCATTTTTTAAACTTTGACCCATGTGAGTTATTAAAGAGAAACATCATCAATATTCACCATAGAAGTACCTACACAAGAGAAAAAGACATTTAGTACTTTGGTGCTCTCCAATACCTTCCTGATAACAGCACTAAATAACATGATTAGATTGCTGGGGAAAAAAAAAAGCTAGAGAAATCTTCTCTAGAGAAGTTTCAAAATTAAATGCAATATCTAACTATAAAGGTCCATTACATACTCAGGAAAACTTCCCAAAATACATGATGAATTCATTTAACTTAGCATTTCTAAAATGAGATTGGATATGCCTTCTAGAGGTATTTTGAATGAGCTTTTTAAAAAAAAAAAATGTTGGTTGTGTATGGAAGCAGAGATTGGGACCAAAACACAACAAAACTTTCTGGTAATGGACTTCCACATTTCACTTCTTTCCTCTAAGATGGCCTGATTGGACCAACTACACTGAAATATTCTGATTCCAACAAACATATTTTCTGATTTCAGCTGGTCAACAGTGGATTTAAAGAAAGAAAGTTCTGCAGCGAGGTTGCTGAAAATGGTTATACTGATGTCTTCTCTGATGCCTCACTAAGGTACCTTGTTTCTGAAGTTTGGGGTATACTGGTGGTGAGATATGAGTTGAGAAGGAATCTCTCCCCTTTATTATGCTTTCAAGGAATTTTACATAAAGGACTGTTCAAGTAGGGAAGAAGTCATTACACACAGAGCCTGGCTCAGCTGCTGTGACCATATCTTCACATAACATAGTCTTTACCTTTTCCCTTTTAGTCTTTCACCTTCAAAAATCCGTTTCTGACAGCACAAATATTTTATGTCACTAAAATCTTTAGAGAGGTAACTGAGAATTTGGTTAGAAAGAAGAGGTGGAGATAAACAACAGGTCAAACTGGGAGGTCCTGTGGAATCTACACCCTTAATTCCTTAATACCATTAAATATTAAAACTTGATAAATTCTCATAAAAATAATAAAAGTCAGATGTTAGATTTAATTGGTAATAAGAAGAGGGAAATGGATGCAACAAAGTAACAACAGTGTATTATATGAAGTATCCTACATACTTTGCCACTTAATTTCTAGACAAATCTGTAGTCAATAATGTTTTTAAAATGTGGTCATTTACTACCCTAACTTTAATGTGAGCAGGAAGCAGCAATTGCAACAACAAAAGGAACAGCAGAGAGATTTAACATCTGGGAAGGAGTTCAGCAGGGCTGCATTATGCCACTACATCTGTTCAGGATTTATTCTGAAATGGTAATGCACATTTATCTTGATGGTTACAACACAGGGATTCAAATTAGAGGAAGCAAATGCTGTAATGTCAGGTATGCTGCTGATGTCCTTATCACTGAGTCTGAGGAATCACTTTGCAAGCCAGTAATGAGAGTGACTGCGGCTAGTTTGGACTGAGAATACCTGGGAACGTAAAAAAGACAGAGGAGCAACATAGAGGACTGGAAAGGAAAATATTACAAAAACAGCACAAAAAGAAGATCAAGAAGTCAAACAGAGAGTCTTCACAAGGTTTTTATTGTAGGAATATGAAATTGAACTATGCCTAGAGGACTTCAGCATTAGCTATGAAATAAATAAACAAAGTAAGTCTGGGAAGAAAATTGAACCATTTTTTATTCCTGATGATGTGTCTAATCTGACAGTAAGTAGTAAGTCATGTTTATAACCTTCATTTTCACTTTTATTTTACTCTCCTGATTTACATTGTTACAAAATGTGAACAATCTTCTATTCTTTAAGCATGTTTTCTGTTTGTTTGCTTGAATGCATTTCATGAAGAAAGTACATGTGTGGAAGGATTGTATTTTTACAAAATTTTAGTGAAAACTCAACTGATAGTGAAAACTCATAGCAAATGCATTTGTACACTTTGCAAACAATTATCTTATCTTTATATAGAAAGCAAACAGACATTATGCTAGCTGGCAAACTGACATCATAAGCAACTACTACCAACTAATAAACACAGCTGGAGAATTTGCATTCAGTCAAACTCCACTTACTGAATACAGGGTCCACTACCAGGAAGCTGGATAATAAAACATCTATTTTAAAGAGAAAATACACTATTGTCTGGTATTCTGACTATTTGAAATAAATTGAAAAGATAGGGTAACAAAAATGGTTTGGGTAAAAAGTAGGAGAAAGAAGAAAAGCAAACAAAACTAAAAGAGGATAAAGGTGCAGGCTAAAACAAATAAATTAAGAAAGTGTTTGTTACTGGAAAGTAAAGCAGAGTCAGTAATCCAAAATTGATATAAATCCATGAAATGCTGGCTTCTATACAATCACACCATCTTACCCTGCCTGCATACCTAGAGATTATGTTAAGTGGGGAAAAAAAGAGGACACTTTTACTTATTTTTTAGAGTAATGGAGTTTTATAACTAATTTAGAAAGTTACTTGCATATTTTTTACAGCAGAAGACTTTTGTGAAGGTATTGTGCTTAGGACAGAACTGTAAGAAAAGTAATCAAGACTCAAACTACAGGGGTTTTTGCCTACATTTTCCCCAATTCTTTCTGAAGTGGAATGCCTATATCTGGCTACAGATACCATGAAAATCTCATGAAAATCAGATAATTAGAACTGATGGTTGTAAGAGCCATGAATTTTTGTGTGATAGTCTTGAACTACTTGACTATAAGAAAAACAACCATCATTTTACAGGAACTGTTCTTTCTGTGAGCCAAAAATATATATTTTTAAAGCACAGGATTTGTATGCTACTAGTTTATAATCTGCACTAATTACTTCTCCAAACTGAAGATAAAAAAAAAAAAGACCAGCAAATCAAATTCTATAAAGTCATATTCTACAAATATTCAATACAGTACTCATTCTACAGTATTATTCAACATCATTTATGTTTGACACAATGGCAATTAAATACATCATGCAATGTACTAAGTGCCAGTAATAATATTTAATTGTAATTTAAGGGTAATTTGAACAAATAGCATAACTACAGGAAGCAGCATTATTTCAAAATAGGAGGATAAGATGATGTGAAATAAGAATTGGCAGAGAACTTCACCTTCCCACGAATTAGCTTTATTCTGAGTTCAGTTTTCAATTCCCTTATATTTATATCCTTATTTGCACACCTGCTTCAAACAGGGCCTAGAGGCTACAGCAAAAACAGTGAAAACAGTGAAAATATTGGCACTGACAGTAATGTATTTCCTCTCCAGCTCCAGTTCAGGTGACACACAAAACTTGTCTTAAATATGCTGTGCATTTTGATCATGTATATGCACACAAACGTGCATCGCCATGTAAAGCTGAAGAAATACGCACAACTACAGCTCTGCGTGGAACTTTAGAATTTCATTGTAGCTCTTGATCTTACAAAAAATGCTATCCTTTTGTGATCCCTTGTGTTTATTTAAATATTCATGTTAATATCTTAACAGAAGAGAAAAGTACCTTTCATTCATGCACATGTACAGGGTAATTGGATTAACACATTAGTATATAGTAATCTTTCATGTTTCTCATCATGTTTGCAAGTATGTATATATACACATATATTTTGTGCATGTATATTTTGTGAATACTGAATATGGATATGTGCAAATATATGCATATATACATATTTATGTCCATATATAGGTAGACTCTAATAAAAAAATATTTTACCATGCAAGGAATAGTGTAAAAGAATTCTTATAAGGGACTGTTTCAAAGACATCCCAAGTCAGAGAGCTCAATAATGAGACAAGAATCATCCCTGTTACTGATCAAGTATTCTAGGTTTTTCTTTAATGCAGGATTATATGAGCTAGAATAAGTTATCTACAACAATCTCGACCACTGTGAACCTTTTCTCCATTTCACTCTAATGGCAGGTCATTAATATCAATAGGACAAGTCAGGAAGCTGTTGGATTACATCTGAAATACCCCTTTCACTTTGATGAGACAGGCTCAAGATTGCATTTGGATTGCGGGCAGTTTGCTGTCTCATGTTCTTTGGGATTAAACATATGCAGTTTGTAACATAGCTGAGGAGCAACTGTGGATGCTAAATTTGACTGGTCCCCACACAGAGCTTAAAATAGGCAAACAAGTTACATGTCTAAGTGACCTATAATATATTGAATTACTCAACATGTCATTTGACAAGAGTGGGCAAACCCAGTCAAAACCGTTTTGTCACTAGTAATGAAGAGATAGAAATATCTAGGTATGTTTCTTTTCTTTTCTTCAGTATTGAACTGTTCTATTTGTGTTGAAACTGTCTCCAAAGAAACCAGTGGTTTTTAATGTAAAATTTCCTCCTCAAGGAATAGGCTCTAATTTTTCATTTTTCTGAGGATAAAAATATTATTCTCTTAACATAAAAGTACCATCTCTTCTATTGCTGAGGGAAAAAAAAAGAACTTTAATATAGCCCAATTCATCAAATTGATTCTTTCTTGCTCTAGGTTATTTCTCATTGATATTCCCTTTGGTTGCTATGAGTTTTTAAATTAGTGTTTCATACATCCACGTAGCACAAATTATTTAGCTAACTATTACCTTTGATTTGTATTCATGTCTCATGTTTACATTATTCATGTTTGTATGACTTTATCATTGCTCAGCATTATTACACCCATAAGGGAATGACTTATATTGCCATAGCTACAGAGATAGAAGTATTTCATTTTGAAATCACTATCTTTTCTGTTCATAAACAAATGAAGAACCAAAGTGTCAGTGTAAATAAGTTGTTCTTATTTATCTATGTATCTTTTCTCCAGAAGACTTTTATTCCTTTACTGCAAGAAAGTCCAGCTTTGCTTTATCTTTTAACCAACACAGGTCATTTCCAACCTGTCCCAAAGGCATCTAATACTAATGCTGAAATAAGGAAAATTATAAGCTGCATGCTAGCAAGCACAGGAGCTTTACATCTTGTTTAAGCTACAGGGGCCTCCAAACTCCAAACACTAACAAACACAGTTTTCTTTCAGCCTGCCTATCGCTCTTCTTTCTCACTTTTTGGAATTCACGAAAAGCTGCTTTGCAGCTTACTCTATAGAAAGTGTAAGAAGCCTACTAATGGAAAGCACAAGCTTACCATTTATGTTATCATCTGTTCAGCAGATGTCAGTGAAATGTTTGTTTTAGGAGTTCTTGTCATGAAAACATTTTGTTTTATGAATATTATTTCTTTCTTTGTTCTAGTATCAAGTGCAAGACAGTCTAACCCCTTCTTATAAGCTTTATACTAAGCAGTTGTAAGTATATAAACTAGTACCTTAAGAACTTAACTTTCTAAAAATTAATGTCACTGAAATTCTGCGCGTGCAAACTCCACATTTTCTCATTCCAAATCTAGTTGCTAGTAAGGTCTTGCAAATGCTTGTATTAGTTTGAGCACATGGTTTATTCTGCATGTCCCCCAAACAATTCAGAAGAGAGTCTGAACTCCTCAGTAAGCATTTAAAGTGGGGTGTAGGCTGTATTTGGGAGGTTTGAGTAGCTGTAGGGTAGGTGGCTTGTACTTGACTATTAAAACAGACAACGAATAATCCTTAACTTGTCTGTCCCACAAAAATTCATTTTCCAGGCTAAAATATACCTCTTTAGTTCAACTAGTTTTCAGAGACTGTATATAAAATACTTTAGAAATTATGATGACTCTGTGTTCCTAATAGTGTTTTACACTACTGCTGTGTGACTCATTGCTTTGTTACTGAGACATTTTAAGTATAAAGGATTCCTTAAAAACAGTAGTCTACTTGATTGAACTTAGGTATATAGGCAGTATATTTACACCAATGTATTAGAAATGTACAATTTTTTCCACATGTGAAAATATGTGTATAAAGTAGCTTATTACACAAAGAGGTACAAAATACTTGGACTTTAGGGTACAATACATTATCTTTTAAAGCAGTGAGAAAAACAAAGCATGGAAAATCAAATCTTATCCACTAACGCTTTTCTTTATTCCAAGCTATCTCTATATTTTAAGCTAACATCACAGGAGTAAAAAGCTTGAAACAAGGTAAGCAGAAAAATTTAAAAGCATTGTTTCTCTTCAGCTGTATTCTTTGGAATTTCAGCATGACAATAAAGTGAGGAATCTTTGAATAAGATTCAAATTACTTGACTTTCTTCTTATTATATGGCTTTCACTCAAATAGAAGAAATCAAGATTTTCTTTGTCAGAGTTAGTAAAGGGTTAGCAAAAATGCAAAGTCTTTTTTTTTTCTTTTTTTTTTTCTCTTTCTGAATTATTCATATGGTTGCTGTTGAGAAAAATAATAATTACTTAACAGGAAGGCCCAGTAATTTTCTTTGAAGTGCATCATCATTTAAAAAAAAAAAAAAAAAAAAATTCCTTGCATACTACCAAAATGTGAGACTAATTTAAGAGTATATATGCATAATATTTATAAAAAAGTTCTCTCCTCAGAAGAGAATAATGGAAAACAGTCTAATGTTAGTAGTGCACATATTTCCAATATTTGTCCCTGTTACTCAAAATATATACTCTCCTAGCAAATCTCAGAGATGGTGAACTGCCAGATGGCTCTTGGGACTGCTCCAACATGTACAATAGTTAAGAGTAATGTTTTCAGTCAAACCAGACCAGGTCTGCACTGGCACCCGTTCAGTCCAGCAGAAACCAGAGCTGGTTCCTGAACTAGCAATTGAAACCTGTGTTAGCAAACTGCTACTCTTACTCCTTTCATCCTTAGGAGCTCCATTTTTCCATTCCTGCCAAGGCCTGAAGCAGAAAGTCCCCTATTTTTCTGTCCAGCCAATTTACTGCCCCAGATTCAGCTGGTACTTGTTTGGCAAGACATTCTTAAAAAACTGGTGATCAGAGAAAACTAAGTTGGATGAGGTTTCCCTATGCTTTCCTAGACATTCTTTATCTTTTGTATGTGAGAGAGAAGACTCACTTCCCCTCAAAAAATGTTTTTTGATTAGTCATTGTGTCACCTGGCAAATCACTCTCCTGGTGCTTCAACACTTTCAAGACACAGCACTGGGGGAAGCATACACTAAGAAAATGCCATTAGCTGACTGTCTGCTCCACCAAGGAGAAGGGAACCTTTAAAAAATGGGTTCATGTTCTGTCTTGTATTTCACAACCAGCTACCATTCTCGCTTTTTTTTTTTATTTGCTAGACTTTGCCCATACTAGGACAGGTATGTGAGGATAATAGATCTTTAACACTGGCATATGCTTTTCAGCTCTAGTAAGAGAGCTATATGTACAAGCTTCATGAAACTGACACAAAGACCATGTTTAATACCTATTGGAAGTAAACTTCTGAGAAAAATTTGGTGTAACTAATAGGCTTTGCATGGATATCTTTAAGGTATATATTTGTACAAAATGCATCCTTTTGGAAAAAAGGCATGCTTTATGGAGAAAGCATTTTCTTTGATGATCAAAACTGCTCTCTTCTGCAACATTCATGAATAATTTGTGGTATTGTTAGGTCTTTCTTATTTTTATTCCTAATCTTTTCTGTCTTTATTGTTTATTTTGTTATCTTTTAGTGTTCTTCCCCCTTTCCATTTCTGTTATTTCAGTTTGGCCATCTCTCTAAATCTATTTCTGGCTCTTTTATCTAATAACAAACAAAATCTTTTGTTTGATTGGTTTGGGTTTTTTCCTCCCCTCCCCACCCCTGCCGTTTGAAAGGACTGATGAGGTTTATTTTTCCCTGTGACCTCAGAGTAGGAAAATAAATATACAGTTGTAACTTCTGTTTTCTCATAATTGATAAAAGTATCTCAATTATGACACAAGCCTATTGTTTTAAAGTGTTGAAATTTTCCCCAATGCACCATTCTTTTTTCTAGTTAGTTTTCTAGGATGTTGAGTCAGGCCTTTTTTACTAAGCATAAATATATAAATATATCACTAGTGCAGCCTTTCTTCATTTCCCCATTGTTGCTTATTAATTGCTTATTAAAATGGTCATTTTAAAAATTGCTTTATAGTAACTCTGATATTTTTAATGAAACAAGCTTTCGAACACCTATGTAAGAGACTTGGGGTTTTTTTCCAAGCCTGTGTCCTTTTGTTATGACAGAAACCTCTTACTGCATTTTTAATTTCAGACGGTTGCTAAAGGTGGTTCTAAAGGCAAAAGATAGTTCTGAACTATCCGGTATAAACCTTTCAGTTTTTTCAAATACCTATTATTCTTCATCAATTTATACTGCAGCAGCATCCAAGTGGCCCACTGAGGATATATGCTTCAATGTACTAGATGCTGCAGAAACTTAGGGAAACATTGTTCCTGTCTTAAAGAAAATACACCCAGTCCTGCATGGACAAGCTGAACTCGGTTAAATCAGATGTTCACATGCTTATAGTCATCATGATCAGGAGCTAACCTGAAGCAAGAGAACAGAAAGTACAGTGCTTTTAGCAAAAAGTATGGAATAAGGAAAAAGGGTAACTAGATCACACGGTTAAATTCACAGCTTCACTGTAAGGCCACAAAGGAGTGCTGTGGTCAAGTAATCTGAATTTCACTGTACTTCAAGCCATAAAGCTCTCCAGGAAGTATTTTGGTTTGAAATAATGATTACATTCTAAAAACACATGGAATGTTTCCCAGGATGGAGAATCCACTATTTTTGTTCCAGCAGATAACTATGTTCTTTATTAGCTAATTCTACCTTATTTTAGCCTGAATATGTTTACTGTAAAAATTGAGATATTTAGCTAGGCTTTCATGCATTTTTTGTATCAAAATATGTGTGTTCAAAACTCGTTTCATAATTAGTTTGAATTTTTTAGTTTCCATTCACTGGTTCTTCCCAGTTGCTAAACTGAACAGTTGATTTCAAAAAGTAGTTCTTGTCATGAGTACCTGTTCAGGGACTGTGATCAAGTTACCCTTTGATGTCTGCTTTGATAAACTAAGTAAATGGACCTATTGAAGTCTTTCATTATAAGATATGTGTTCCAATCCTTTAATCATGCACACAGCTCTTCTCTGAACCCCCTCAAAATTATCACCGTCCTTTCTGATACCTCCACAAAACTTTAAAGCATTTTCATCTAAGCCAAGTCAGCTATCATCATCACTTAGCCATCACTGATTCCTTCTAGGAAGTTTATATGTTTTGGTTATTGACAAAACACCCACCATTCACTTGTGAAGCACAGAATACTTTCACTGTTATTTCTAACTAGTGGGAAGAGCTAAGGAGAAAAACAAACAAACAAACAAACAAACAAAAACAAACCAAACCAAAAAAAACAAACAAAACCAACAACTTTCCTGCCAGTCAGAGAGCATTTTTTTTTTAACATTCAGCTTGCAAGCCAGCTCCACTGCCATAGGAGAGTAGCAGGGAATTGTATTACCTGAAAAGGCAGTTGCTTTGAATTGTAATACATAATTAAAAAACATGTTGTTGCTTGAAGCACGTTAATGTTGATTTACTACCCAATAAATACAACAAGCTTCCACTGAGGCTTACAGGCCAATGGAGAGAAACAACACAAAGATACTTATGTGATTAGTTGTTTGCCTAATTACAAGCTGTGGCTGATTAGAGATGTTTAGTGTGACTTTCATGCAGTGGTTTCATTCCCTGTATCTAGACCTCAGAGTCCAAAAAGCTGCAATCTAGTCTGCCTGCAGGATTCCACCAGAATTTAAAACATTTTAGCAAAGTCATCACAGTCAGTTCTTTCTTACCCCAAATTGCTATGTAATGACATATAACAATTTTGGAAATCACCTCTGGTGAAAAGTTCTGTTGCTGCAAAAATATTGATTTAATGGCTGGTAATATGCTGTCATACAGGTAAAACATTGCCTTATGTGTCAGGTGCACCTACTATGGGATATTGCATTAAGCTAATACTTCCCACATGCTTTGATTGTGGCTGCCTTGTATCATCCACCTGAACAATGCAGCACAGAGAAGAGCAGTGCTAATATCTTCTGTTTTCCTTACAGATCCAGATTATAGTGTCTTCTGCAGTACACATTCTGAGAAATAATTCAAATGGAAAAGCTAGTTATATTCTGATCTTGACCAAAATGGGACAGCACAGGTTTGCTGTGGAAAAAGCTAGATCCACCTATGTTTGGATTAAGCTAACTGCTTCCGATGTCACTTAGAGGAAGAGCTCTTAGTTTGTGATTCCTGACTTGTGTGTACATGGACAAGCAGTTCATTTAGGAGAGGAATTGAAAAACCAGAAAGAATGAGATTGAAGAGAGGAGCAAGGAGGGAGGGAAATTCCCTCCCTAACCCCCAAACAAACAAAAAAAGAAACCCAAACCAAACCCCAAACAAACAAACAAAACCCAAAACAAATCACAAAACTACGAAGTGGAAAAAAGATGATCTTGTAAGTATAAGTATCCTTTCTCCCTTCCATCTTTCACCCCTTTCTTCCTTCTTGAGTTCTTTCCTTTTCTCTTTGCCTTTCTTTTGCTGCCTTTCCCACTTTTTCCTCCTCCTCTCACTTTCTTCCCTTCTTCCCCCGCATTTCCTCCCCTCCCTTCCCCCTTTTTTCTCTTTATTTTTCTACGTCTCTCTTTTCTGTGCTGTAGATCTGCAGTCAGCCGAAGCAACACAGATGACTGTTGCCCAAAATGCAGCTGGGAGCCATATCAGCTAGTGCTATTACAGCTGTTAATAACAATGGGATGATTTAGGCTTTACCCACCTGAGAGACTGCCTCCCTTCCCAGGTCATGCTGCTGTTTAAGATCCTGTCAGAACTGCAGCTGGTAGGAGCACTTTGATCAGACAGCCAAGGGACAGGCAGAGAAAGAAAAAAATAATTGGTGTAACCTGGCAAACCTGGAACTCTGACTCCCATTGCAATGAGAGACAAATGCTTAGTGCTGGTGAGACAGAGTGAAGATTTTCAGAGCTGAGTGGACCAGGTCTCCTCCCTCCTTACCCAGCTTGGTTCAAAACAGGACAAAAACATTTTCAAGCCTTCTTTGCAAAAATATATGGTGATATCCACAACCTGTCCACAATAATTATGCTTGAAATATATCAGTTTATAAATAAAATTGTTGTTGGCTGTTTAGTCTTACTTTTGGTTTTGCACAATTCTGCCTTACCTGTTTGTCTGGTTTTAGAGTCCCAGGTCCAGGAGAGCACTTTGGTTCTGCAACTCACTTGCCTGCTTGCAAAATCCTTCAAACTGAATAATTTTAAAAGGCTTCTGTAAACTAATCCTTCTATTCTTTTATATTCTTCCCAATATTTGGAAAAATATAGAGAAATTAGGAAGATTACACACACCCCTCCCTACTACACCAAAACATTGCTAAGGTTTTGGATGCACTTAGTTTGCTGGCAAGATCTGTTACCACCAGTTGATCCATGTCAAACTAGATAGATTAATTAATCAGGTGTAAACCTCCTTCTTCTCTGGAAGGTTTTGTTATTATATGATCCATAGGTTTTGTTATTGTAAGCTCCTTCAAAAAGGAAAATCTTAGCCTGGTGAATACTCTGCGTGTGTGTGAAAAGTGTTCAGGGTAAGACACTGATAATCTTCCACTCGGAGAAATAATAGTCCTGCAAAGAACGTGACAGCACGTTGGTATTCTGCAACTAATTGCACTGTCAGCCTTCAGTCTGTATATTTTCCTAATATTAATCCAAATAATTCCATTAATTCAGCTTATTAATATATTTTCCAAACCACAAATTAGTTCTATCTATAATCATTGATTTTCCTTCATTATCTTACAAAACTTCTTTTGCTTCCATCTGAACAAGTGTAGGAGCCAAAACTGATGTAAGAGATTAGAGAATGAATACACATATTCCCAATCCTATGGGAACATTATTAATAGCATAATTTTAGCTATAATTAGAATGTTTTCCAGTTTTTTCTATTTCCACAGAGTCATTTATCTGGACAACTGATGGCTTAATCAAATCAGTAGCTCAACTGCATTGTTCAACACCAAGAATGCAGAGTATATGGTTTGTTTGCACAGTTCTGGCACAGATCTTGTATTTGACCCCCAAAGCACATGGTAGTCTGGTGCATGTTGCAAGGCTTGACTCACTGTGCATCTGCAGGTCAGCCAGGCTGATACTTCAATCCAAAATCACAGTGACTAGGTGAATCTGCCAATTGCTTGACAGTGTTACTAACTTTAATGGAACCTGAATTTCAGCCACTTCATTTAGACTGTCAAAATGACAAAAGGTAGAATACTAAGCAGAGTTTATAACTTGTTCTAGTAGTAGTTCTAGGGACAACAACCAATAAGCCAAACAGTATTTGTGGTTTATGGACCTCTGGGACCCACACTTTATTCCTTTTATGATCCGAGAGAGACAACTAAGGTCAGCAAGTTTATATACAATATAAGTTAATACACATGTATGAAGTTTTTAGGGAGATCTGTAATACAATGCCAATTGTCTTAGGAGTCCAGAAATCAAAATGCAGATATACCCTATATATAGCACCACCATCTATTAATTCTGTCACAACAACCCATCTTGTCTGAATCCCTTAGTCACTGTAACCAGCATAATGAGTATACAAAACCATTCAATCTACTTTTTTAGATAATAAGGATGACCATTTAACTAAGAAAAAATGCACCTTATAAAGAAACTTCCCAGCTCTGTTTGCATTCTTGGAACTTCTTTCTTTCCTTTTTTGCATTTTGCACACATATACCCCCACACTCCAAAGCATATTTCTCCCAGGTTGAGACCTCTTCTACTAGTTTAGCCTAGAGCAAATGCCTATTGCTGAGTTATGAAGCACTGGAAATAGGCGTTTATAATGAAAATGTCAGTGACACTATAATAACTTCCAAATCATGTTCCTACAAAACATGGTGTAGTTCTTGTTGCACTTAGAGCAATTCTGTTCCGTTTCCTTTCCTCCTTAGGTTCTTAGCCTGTCTGTTCTTTTAGGCTGACAAAATCTGCTGAAGCACCTTAAATGTTTATGTCTTCCTGTTCTCAGGTCATAGTCAGTGTTCTATGGTAATATGATATAGAAAATGTGAAAGATATTTTTATTCCTTCTTATTTCTAGAACAGATGTGAAGAAACATCTTCTAGAGAAATTACTGTCAAATTACATGTCATTTCTTTGTGTATTAGTCATTGTATTGCTGTTAGCTCTTAAATTAAAATAAAATTACTCCTTTCTGTTTAGTAACAGATTTTTTTTCTCAATGCTAGTAATCCCACCTATAAAATCACCTGTACAAATGCTCAAAAATACTCCAGAGCAGAGCTTTTTTTTATTCTTTTGCCTGATTAAGAGAGCTATGTCTCTGACTTTTACCCTTTGAGCTTCCTCTTGCTAGGTCCCTTCTTCTGGCTCTTCTGTGTTCATCATGATTGTTAACAGCAGCAGAGCTTGGTGTTACACCCTGCTGCGCAGCCAGTTTGAATGTTGCTAGGTACCATGCTGCTTTCTTTCAACCCTTTAGGGAAGTTCACAGCTAGTTAGTCCTGTAAATATTATTCCACCCCCTGGGAAGGAAACAATTTTCTAATTTTTTTTGTTTGTTTGTTACAGTTTGCTTTTTGCCTCTGATATGGTGTCATTGCTGCATTTACAATGACTGGCTTAAAATCCCCATGATGTTTCTTCAAGGTTGTAAGGTTTTATGCTGGCTTTCCTGAGGGGCTGGCTGTATTCTAAGATTGAGAAGTAATTTTCCTTATCTGGAGATTGATATAGGCAACTGTTCCTCATGAGTTATAAGTGGCAAAACCATTCAAAACTTGATGATGAAGGTGTATCCATACAGTAACTTTTCATAAGGTTTGGGGTTTTTTGTTATGTTATGGTCAAACGAAAATTATTGTGTCAGACCCGAGCAAGAGCTAAGTGAATCAGGCTTGGTTGTGGTACACAAAAGGGGTTTTAGTAGATTAAAACAAGAAAACAGGGTAGAATGAGAGAAGTTTGGTGGGAATCTGACTGAAGATGCATGGATGCACAGGATGAGCTTGTGAGGAGACCCTAGGCAATAGACTTGGCTCTTCTGGTAGTCTAAGAGAGTGCTTCACTGGCTGTTGGTCTGCTATGAAATATCATGGGGATCATATCAGTTAATTGGTACTATTAATACAGTTTTCTTAATTGCTTAGTAAAACTGTAGATCAGATCTTAACAGGTTGTGTGGCAGACTAAGAAAAGGGAAGTGCATTACTCCACTAGAGGTAGCATGTCTTGAGCTCTTTGACCTAGTTGTCAAGCATGCAAAGATGACTCCACTGTAAAGTTACTAGAGTATACCAATGAGTACTGGGATTTCCTGTAACACAGAATCAGCATCAAATAAATGGCGAGATCCTTAGGGCTTCTTTCTCAACATAAGTTTCCCCCAGCTGCTCTAACTTGCAATGCTGAGCAGTAGAAAAGGCAGAGCAAATTTTTCAATATATTGTCTCTATATAGATATTAGATAACATGGATGATCCAACTTTCACTACTAACAGACTAGGTATTTTCCTGAAATACCAGTACAAAAGGTAGTAACACTAATCATAAAATTTCTGTCATAAATTCTTTTCTTCTTATCAAATAAACTTATCTTCATCAAACAAAGTTCAAGTAGAAATGAAAAAGGAGAAATTTTTCAGACAACTGATTCTAATCTTAAAGTAACATCTTCACAAGTATACAAATTAGCTACTCTTATACCCCTCTAACTATGATTAGTTTTCAGTCTTCAGACATAAACTAGTTTCTAAGGTTTTTATTCTCTGAAGTGCACATTCCACATTGGTTTTGTACTTATTAGTAGGACCAGGTTTTTATAACTTGTTTCTTGCAAAAAATGTCAGCAAATCAGTACAGTTTTCTTGCTATGAAACAAAACCATTCTTCCAACTATGCTAAGGGGCCAGTAAACTTAGAAAGGAGATCATGATAGAAAAAAATAAAAGTCAAAACCCCTCAAAGATAAAAAAAAAAGCTGTGCTGTAGACCCTTATTCTTTGATGTTAAATTCTAAATGAGAGCATGCATGGTTATTTGGTAACTGATCAATACCTGAGAGCAATATATGTACTCAGATCTGAAAATATTCATTATATTACTCCCACTAAAAATATTGACAATTCTATTGGGAAGACAAAGTTGAAATTGCCCATTGCTGCTATCAAGCTCAGTGGAAATACTCAAAGAATGGAATGTCCGTCCTAATATTTCAACATCTGTTTTCAACACAAAAGGGTATTAAGAAGTATGATACTGAAAATGTTCATGAAACAAAGAAGTTCAGAAAAAAAATTATTTTGCAAAATGTCAAGATGAGTTATTTTGACTTTCTCAACTGATATGAAAAGTTTTCCTTTGAAAAGTCAGAACATTTTACATTACTGATTAATACCAAGATAAACTTTGGTGTACTACTGAGATATGAGATCCATCTATGGATCCACTGAACAGATATTATGTTTCTGATACTCTCTGTATGTTGTAAAACTTGTCTCAACTTCTTTATATTCATAGGGAGAGGAAAGAAAGCAAACAAATCTGATACTACAACTATATTCCTCATGGAAAAAAAAAATTACAGTTTCTTTTTATTAGTATTTTACTTCTGTTCAGTAAAAGTATTCCATTAGTGCCAAGGAAGGGATAAACAGTATCTTATGCTTACTGTACTTGATTGCCTCCCTTCCCTTCCTTTCCCCTCCCTTCCCTTCCCATTCCCTCTTTTTCTTGTAATGTTCTCTCCCATAGAAGTGTAGAAGATTTTATCTAAAGTGAACAACTGCCTGTAGTTATGTAGATACTTAAAAACCTACTACAGTTCATGTAGAATATAAAGTAATTATAAAAGCTGTTGGCATTTCTGTGTTTTATTCAGCAAATAGGAAAAGTATGATAGCCCTAACCTGGGAGATCAGAACAAGTTGTTTTGATTCACTTGACACATTTTGAAATATTGATGGAGCCACACCTAGCAGGGCCATTGTAATCAAATGAGGCTAAACCATGCTATTATTCTGTCTGGCTGATTAGACATAGCAAATATTATGAAACTGTGTACTTTAGAGGTGAAGACTTGGTGATATGACCACTTAACTTTAAGAGCACTGTTCCATTTTAGACAATAGTAATTATACCTCTTCTGCTGAACTCAGTAGGGTTAGAAGTGTAAAGCTCAGTCTATTCCTATCTATTCCTATCCGCACTCTCAGTATGTTGCTATCTATTAAGTAACATGTACTATGTTTTGCAATTTAAGAGAGAGCTTCACAGCTTGGGTCTTATTAGCTTGGTATGAAAATTTTTCAGCAGTTCATGGTCATTTCACCCAGCTACACTGTCACAACAGTGTTAGTGATACAGTAGTCTCTAAAGCTCATATGGCCAGGAATGTGAAACTTCTTCTTGCTCCTTCAGTATGACAGACATTCTTCCCTCTCCCCCACACAGCTTGTCCCTGTGTTGTGCTGTGAGTACACCAAGTTTTAGAGCACCTTGATATGGATGCACAACTAACCAAATCCAACAGGTATTAAAACTCAGATTTATTCTTCAGTAAAAAGTTAGTTAGAAGTCCAGTAACACTTTATAAACCACAGGCTCGATGATGTAAAGAGAATTAATACTACACAACCGACTCAAGAATCCTCAAGATTTAAAGTGATGGCTCCAAAATGTGCTTATCATTCACCTAAAAGCTGAGGGCTCTCTTCCTCGAGGAGTTACCTTGGGTTGTGCCCTGACCCAGGAGGGAGTCCCTGACTGCAGACCCGCTGCTCCAAGGAGGACTGATTCCAACATGTCCTCCGGCGGGACCCCGTTTATACCCCTGTCAAATCTGACCTGTGGTCATTTAATCCCTATTGGCCAGGAGAGTCACCTCAGTGTACCCGACACTTCTTGACTGACCAGTTCAAATTTCAACCTGCAGCCTCCAGGGTTTCTTTCCCCTTCTCCCTGCCTGGAGAATTTTCCTCTCCTGCTGGCAGGATGGGGGCGGGGGGTGGGGACAGTGTACTGCCACACACCTAGATAAGCATTAATCCTGAACTTGGATATTTTTTTTTTTAGTACCACACCCACCAGACTCTCAGTGCAGCCTGTTCAATGGGTTGTACAGACAAGATGAGATATCACATTGCTACTTTCAAGAAGCAAAATTTTGAAACTGATTAAATTTTAATGGAATTTTGTTTTAAGTCCCCTCTAAAGCCCCTATAGCATGTTTGGAAAATCTTATGATGTAATATGAATATCTAAAATGTCCACAGCCATTCATGTTAGGGAGTATCATCAAAGGTTCATTGTTCCCTCCCCAGTCAGGTGAAGGACTCACATGAGCAAGTTTTCCTGTTTTCCTCCTGCATTAGTAAGTTCATTTCCCTTAAAATGTAGCCTTTTTTTCAGTGGATAGGAAGGAAGAAGGGAGAAAGAAAGAAGTAAATAAAGTTGTCTTTGAGATGAGATACCAGTACATGCTAAATGAAATGTTGCAAAAGTAAAGAAAAATATTGCTTCAAAATATTGACATTTTTTAAGGAAAAAAATATTTATTTAGTAGACAGTAATGTTCCTTATTTTCAGTCATGTTGTGACTACTCAAAGTATGTCCTGGAAAGCAGAAATACATTACAGATATTTCAGTTTTGTCAAATACACTGTTTTCTTCCAGAAAAAGTTTTGACAACTGCTTCGGCCTCCACAACAATTATCCTATTACTATTGCAATGACTCTTCTTACAACCAGTCTGCTATATAGGACCAGAAAGACTCCTTTTATCTCTACAGGCACAAAATTATGTTCCTTAGCTGTTATCTATAACTGAGAGTACTGTATTCACTGAAGCTCTGCTAATCTATGTCATCTAAGAACCTGTGCCAATCTAGCAAGAATAAAACTTAAGTCAGTTTTTGCTGTCATGGAAATCATGCGTTATTAACCAAAATACTTTACTACAACTCACTTGCTTTAGCTAGATACGTTTATTAAAGACCAGACTGGATCACTGTACTCATGTAACTATTGTAAACTTGTTGGCTTACCCTCAACACCCAAAGATTTTAACATGAAATGTGTGGTTGAATTACAGCATACAATTAAGGAAGAAAACTACTCGTGATTTAAACCTCTGACTGCCAGTGTTCATCTGTTCCAACAGATTAATTGCTTTTTTATTTTTAACTGATTCCAATTTCTGGTTATAAGAGGTTATCATATGCCTTTGCCTGCTAAGTTAGAGCTCTCATATCACATGTCATCTCTTCAACTATTAAGGCCATGGCAAACAAACTCATGGGCAGGAATTTTTTTTTTCTTTTTTTTCTTTTTTTCTAAGGTCATATTAAAGAGTCAAGGAAAAAAGTATGTTAGATTTTCTAACATAAAAGAATTAAAGATAAATAAGGGATTGTATTTTTCAGGATTATCAGTTTGAACTGAATGTCTACTACAATAAAGAAGTATCTTAATGTAGGTGTTTGTTAATTCATGTTAGGAATAATAAAAAACACCCTGTTTGGTTACCATCATTTCTGGTTTAGCTCTTATGTGAGCTGATCAGGGAAAAAAAAATAATTGCCTATTTTGGATTTACAGGGATTTTCAAATTTAAAATACCTTGACTTTCAAATCATTAAAAGATAACCTGACCTTGCTACCTTTTTTAGAATATTAAAACTGTGTGATTTCTATGGACCTGAAAAGCCTATGTTTATTGTCTTTGAAAATACCTTCAAATGCACAGGTCACCTTCTAGTTTGCTATCCATGTCATATGTGAAAGGTGAACATTTCATGAGAAGATTTGAAGATTTGTAATGAACTAAAAATACCACAGCTGTACATGAAGAAAAAAATCTGATCACTGCTGTTTATCAACTTATTTTAGCCCTTGTAGAATGAGGGCAGTTGGTTGTGCTATAGTTGATTTAACCTCTTTTTGTTTATAGATGACCTTACTTTTTCCCCTTAAACTTATATAACTGCTGGATGCATTTATAGTATTTTTAGATTCAGGAGAGGAAATAATGTTATTTAATAATGCTTCCAGGCCTTAGAAGGAAATACTTTCTATCACTAAAACAAAATATTTTAAATTATTCTATATTTTTATTGTATCAATCTTTACAGAACTGGCTTTGCTCCAGCAAAAGAATTTGTATCAGACCTGGAAGTTTCTGTTGTGTGATTAATGTCATATCAAACTCTTCAAAACTAAAGACAGGTATTGATAGATAATGGAATTTTTGTAATAATAATAAAACACATGAAAATGCACAGATAGAACAACATTTAAGGCTTGAAAACAAATATTGTCATGCATCCATTTTTAAACAAATGCCTTCATTTCTTAGACATTAAAATGCTGTCTCCTATTCTTGGAATTTTTATATGGATAATGAGACTAACATTAAACCCTGTCATTTATCTGAAAGGTCCTGCATTTTAAGCAATACTGAGTAGTTTAATCTTTCTCTTTTTTTCTTTTTTTTTTTTGTCAAGTCATGTGCAAGTTCAATAAGTCTTTACTTCTGAAAACTCATTTTTCCTAATAAATGTTTTTGTGCTAGTGCTATGCCCCATGTGGTTTTAAACAGACCAATAGTAAGCCATGATTAATAGCAATAACTCTAGTAAACTATTTGTCTAGATGACATCATCACACTAAACCTTCAGATTCTTGCATGGATTTAAGAAGTGAAGCCTAGTTCACAGCAGATAGAAGAAACATATGGTGAATTTTATTAGTCTTCTGAGGCAACTTGAAAATCCCAGGGACTTCTGTGATTGCTTTTTTTTTTTTTTTTCTATTTTATCCACAACATTATAGAAATCATACCTAGTATAGTAGAGTGGTGAGGAAGATGCAGATTATCCTTGCATGCAGAAGGTATATTATGCAGTTAGACCTTGGTGCCACACTGAGAGGAAAACTCAGACAATAAATGCCACAAAGCATGTGAGCAGCAGGGAGGCATGAGTACAGTCCTGGTAAAGTGCTCCAAAATGAAAATCAAAGTAAGCAGATAAAAGCAGACATTGGTCTGGGCTTTTTAATCAGGCGCCTGAAGCAAAACTGAGGCAGGAATGATAAATCTGTGGCTATGTTACGACACAGAGGGAGCACTGCAGTCGATCAGGTCAATGTTTATGTTAACTGTGGTGGAAATCATTGAACATTCACCTTTCACCCTTGCAAATGAATCAGCAGGTTAGAAACTGTTGTTAATTTATGAAATAGCATGCAATCCCACTATGTAGATGGAAACTGAAAGGTAGGCAATTTGAAACAATCCCTGGTTTAGATGCGGTATTGGTATAGTGAAATGCATAGGGTGAATGTGAGCTGGCATTTTGAAACATCCATTTGCAGCAAAGTAACAGGCAATTAGGAGGAAAACACAAATTTGGGCTGATGCTAGATAGTTTTACTGATACTTAAAGCACTTAGATAAATGGCTGCATTTTGAGGAGCTGAGATCCTGGTTCTGGCCATTGAACTACAGAGAGTCAAGCCTGCAGTTTCTGGTGTCTAAATAAGTTTTCATGAGGAAATAATAAAGCAAACAGAAAACATGCTTACTTATTTTGAAATCTTCTTCAACACACCATAGCAATTCTTTTCCCAAGATTCACACCAAGTGCTCAGGTAGCAACCTAAAAGATGGAGGCATAGAAATGACTGTCAGAATAGGAGTTTTCAAGTGTCTGCTCCATGTGAGCTCAGACCTTCCTCAGCTTACCAAATGTGTAGAGCATACACTGGCAGAGGCTAACTACAGAAGCTGTTATCCACCCCACTGCTGAATTGTAAAGAGTGTACAAGAACGACCCACAGGATCCCCATTAGCTACACTGACTAGCACTCTAGGATTGCTCTCTGCTGGGTCCTTCCAGAAGACCTGTGGCAACATAACTCCAACCAGTCACTCAGCTACCTCAAGGACTTTCTCATTGCCACAAGACAAACAAACTTCCCCAAGGACAGAAACAAGCAGTTTCAAGTTTCATCAGCCCTCTTTGGAAATAACTTGCTTCCCTGCAGAGCCTGGGGAAGAGAACAGTCTTTACAGTGCTCTGTCTCTAAGGTAAGTAACATCACCTTCAGACACAGGGAAACACAATTATTCTGCTGATGTTTGTGGGTGGCATTGCAGTAATATTTTTTGAGTTGCTTTGCTGGCTTTCCTCAGATTTTGTCCAGTTCCTACACCTAATGCCAGTCAGCTCTTGACAGTTCCCAGATTGGATATGTTGATTTTCACAATTGCTGCACTGTTTGCTCTCAGCTGTGAAGATTTCCAGATTTTCTCAGAAAAAGCATTTAAATTCACTGCCGCATGCCTTTTTAAAGGCCACCTGTCCACAGTGTTTAGATGATAGTCACTACCTACTAAGATCTAGCACCATGCCTGTGACTAACATAAATGGCACTGATGTCAACCAGGAGGCAAAGAACAGAAGTGGATTAATGTTTATGCTGAGGGAATTTTCTAAGCTCGAAAGAAAAGTCTACAGAATTTCTTTATGCATTATCTTTCCTACATCATCCTCCACTCAATGTTACAAACATAACATTAGTATGCAAGCTAAAAAGACCAACACAGCAGCTAGTGCCTACAGAAGCAGCTTGAGTATGGTTGAAGCTGATACACAGATTGTTTCAAGTCATTCTGGATACTTGTTAATTTTTATCTCCTACTTGAATTAAGGTTACAGTCATTAATGACAACCTGATTATGTTGGAAAACATAGAAACTGAAGAAGGGAAGAATAACTTGAATACAACCACTGTGGCTGCATAAAGGAAGACTACACCAAGTTCAATACAGAGACATATATTTTGTAGAAGTTTTTGTGCTAAATTTAAGCTTTCAGGAAAACTTATATTCAGGGATAGGTACAATGAAATGTGGAAGAAAGCACTGAAACTATTTTGAAAAAAAAAAAGCTGCTCAATACATAGAAATAGGTATTAACTCAATAAGGAGGTCATTGTGTAAATTACAAATAGCATGATTCTGCCAGATGCATCATAGTGACCACAGGTTATTAAAAACGAGAAATGCCATGTCCTCCTTTTGCAGATACAGTCTGACATGCTGCAATGGTTTCTACACGTCAGGGCCAAGAGTATGATAGCTGCAACAACCTCTGTACAACTTTCCATCAGTGTGAGTATATAAACATTGTCACAGGTTATGGAATTCACCTTTCTAAGTTCTGCACTTACAAAGGGGCTAAATGCAACATCTATCAGCAACAAGGCTTAGAGGGCAGAATGGCCTCAAATGAGAAAATACATTCTGATTAGCTTCCTCAGTTGTTAGATAAGTTCTGTTTCATAATCATCTGATGATTATTGGAGAAAGGATACTGCACTGGATGGACTAGATTCATTATAATTTCTGTAGGAAAACCAAACCAAACCAATGAAAAACAAACCACTGTCCCCTGCCCCACCCCAGTTTTCCACCATTTTTGTTCTGAGCTATGACTGCAGACTTTACATTTGCATTTCTTTTGCATTCTTTTGAACAATTAGGAGACCCACAAAACAGATGCAGCTGATAAATGCAGAAGTCCTTCGTGCTTCAGCCAGTGCCAACGAGGCAGACACTGACAGTCAGAAGAACCAGCTCCTGCTGCATTCCAAGGACATCTTGTCAGGTGCTAACCTTTGGCAATCACATGATGTAGCTACATGTTTTGTGTTAGCAATATTACAACAGAAATTCCTTAAAATGTCAATTGCAGGAAGAACAGTAGGATTACAAACAGAGAATTCACCATGTGAGTGTTGAACAGATAAAGGACAGAGAAGAAAATGCTTAGGTCACCTAGGCTGGTATTGGCATCTGCATGTCTGTTGCAGTCTCAGGGAGCTTTATTTTCTCATGGGTTTGAAATGAAGCATTGTTGTGGTTGTGTCACTGAAACCAGGACAAGCATGTACCTAATTCCTTTTTATTTTCCTCCTTTTGTTAATTATCTTCTTTCTCATATCCATTTTCTTTTTCTTACAAATTCCATGAAAATAAACACCTAATATTAATACAGATATTAAGTTATGAATTTAAAATATTCAACAGTCAGGAAATTCAAATGTTAATATTCCCATGCAAAGACTATTTTTGATATAATACATATACTATACAATCTGCATGAAAGCATTTCTCAGTATGGCCGGTAATCCAAAATACCACAAACCATAAGTGCAGTGTGATCATGTTAATGTTGTCATGGAAATTTTAACACTGTAATTTCTTGACCCATACGCATTTGATTTCTCACACAAAAATCACAGTTGTTGGGATTCTTAACTGCTATAAGATGATGTAGTTGGAGTGAAATTATTGGACCTATCTTGACCCACACAAACTGAAGCTGTACTTTAATGTAATTGGTAACTGCTCTGTCTTTCCTTATCCACCAAAGCACCTCTGGACACTGGACACTCCTTTTTCATTGTTGGAGCATACAAATACAATTACAAATATTAAATATTTCATTAATAAGTGAAAAAGCTAATAGACTATGGTCCAAGGTAGGACAATCTTAACATTGTTCATGGCACTCAGTTTCAATCCATGAATGAAATTATAAAATACAGATTCTCAGCCTAAAAATGTGTGAAAGACCTAATATCTGTCTTTGCAATTAAGGAGATTAAAATGGTGACTCTCAAAAAAGTTTTTAAAATGTCACTACTCAGTATTGGTATTGTGGGGAAAAGAAAAGCCTCTGCAGGATATAAGCAGTGAAAATGAGATTCCTGTGCTGAACCAATCTCAGGATAATGAAAAGTTTGGCTCGAACTGGGGATCTGAGATAATCCACATTGAATTAGGAGTTTAATTTCCAATTCTGCATATTCAAATTTTCCAGCTGAGGTGGCTTGATCTTTGACACTGGACAAACATAACATTTTCTCCATGAAGTTTTTTTAGATCAAAAAAGAATTTATACAATATAAAAAAGAAATTGGAAAGGGATCTTTGTGAAGGAATTAATATTCTATGGCACATCAGTCCATCTTTACTAACTTTTTTTCATTAGATATAGATGAGTGAAGTTCTGTTCAGAAGAAAGAGGAGTTTATAAAGCTCAGAACAGTCATACTTCAGTCACCCAGAAGGTAAATGTAGTACAGACCATGATCTCTTCAGTGTCTCCTTCCACTCAGACAAGGCCAGACCTTATTCTTCCTCCTGCTTCTCATATTGTGATGAAATAAATTGCTGTGAAGTATATTATTTAGTGACTCCACAGGTACTATACTTCTGTGAACTGGATACTAGTTGAGTGGTAATCAGCTAGTTCATTCATTAATTTAATATATGGTCAGCTGAGAAAAAGTTCATCTCTTACAGTGTTTTACCATGAAATCCCTCCTTGTGTTTGTTTTAATTAAAGTAGCTTCCTGTTTTGAACATGTTCAAGAAATAATATAACTATTATAAAAATATGGCAGTATGAGAAGGACATCACACTATTAGAGTGTGTCCAGACGAGCGTGACCAAGATGCTGAACAGCCTCGAGGACAAGACTTACAAGGAGCAGCTGAGGTCACTTGGGTTTGTTCAGCTTGGAGAAGAGAAGGCTGAGGGGTGACCTCCTCGCAGTCTGCAACTTCTTCAAGGTGGGCAGTGGACGGGAGGTGCTGATTTCCTCTCCCTGGTGACCAGCAACAGGACATGAGATGGAATGAAGCTGCATCAGGGAAGTTCAAACTGGTCATTGGGAAAAGGTTCTTCACTGAGAGGGTGGTCGGTCACTGGAACAGGCTCCCCAGGGAAGTGGTCACATCACCAAGCCTGTCAGAGTTCAAGCAGCATCTAGACAATGTTTTTAGTCATATGGTTAAGTTTTAGGCAGTTCTGTAAGGAGTAGGGAGTTGGACTCAATGATCCTTATGGGTGCTCTCTAGCTTGAGATATTCTATGATTCTGTGATTCTATGGAATATTGTATATACAATAAAGCTGACTCAAGACTTTCTTAGCTACCGGTAAGCAAGTTATAAGAACAGAAACTGAAACTGCTTGCCTAAAAAAAAGGAAGATTCATTTTAAATCTGCATTCAAAAAGCTTTAAACAGGAATAAAGCAAAGACACCACTCAGGCATCATAAGTGTAAAAATTTACAGTCTGAAGGGGAAATAATATTTAGAACTTACTCAGACAACCTGCTTAGCTTTCAGTCCTTGTCAGAGACTCAATCCTTTGCTCCAAAAAAAAAGACCCCTTAACAGCTCAGGTCTTCTAAAGCTGCTTATTCACTATCAGACAATAGCCACAGGGAAGAAACTGTACCCTCCCTTCTTTGGAGGAAAGGACAAGTTAAATGAATTAATGAAATCCAGACTGAAAATGAAGTGGAACATCTAAACACCAACTTTTGCCTGAATTATTTGGTATTTATTAGCACACATACTGCTAGCTACATAATGACTTTTTTAAATTATACTCATTAATGGAAGCAAAGCTGAGGAAGCTTTCTCTTTGGAAAATATTTGTGCACATCTGCACTCATATAGCCACAGATCGTATCATAAATTTTATTTGCTCTTTCCTTTCTTGGCAGCAAGATTGGTATGAAAGCATCTTGCTTGCATGTGCTAGAAAAGCTTTTATTCTATCTATTAAACTTTAGATTTATTACTCCATGCTTAAATATACTCATTACATTTTTTTGCCATATAGTGAATTCACCATTCTTGCTTACCATATGCAATACACCAAACAAACAAACAAACAAAACCCAAATAATTCTTTCTTGTTTGAGTGAAAAATGGGCAAATTGAAAGAATCTTCAATCATTATTCAGAAGAACAAATCATTAATAATGATTCTTTATTATTAATTTTATTTTCCATTTATTTTAGGGGAAATATAGCTCCTCATATTAAAATGATATTAAAATAATGAATTATTCCTTTAAAATCCTCAGCAGAAACCAGTTTCAAAGACTCATGCAAGGTAACAGTTTAAAGAATTCAGAACCATTTAAGGGAGAATATTCTGCTTACCTATTATGAGGGTAAAAAAGGCTGCAATTTTATCCTTTCAAAAATAATGCCAAATTTAGCAATTGTTTGCAAGAAGTTTAATAATTTTATCCATAAGTGGGGGTGGAAACAACACTAGCTGACACACAGAAACACACACACACACACATACCTGTATTAGAAAACTCCATGTCCTCTTTGTTTCACTGAGTGTTCACAGCTCCTCTCACCAGAAGAGGATTTCTTTCTAATGCTCTGAGTGTTCAAAGATAACCTTCAATTAAACCAAAAGTAAAGTGTTGGGGTTTTTTCTTATTTCCTGCCTGAAAGTGTTGTTCGATCACTGACCCCAGCATTTCAGTATGCATTGTGGTATATGTATCAGGCAGTATATGGTTTTCCCTCTCCCGTGTATTTTAAGGTCAGAAAGAACCACTACAGTTAGCTGTTTTGTCCCCAGTGTATCTCAATCTCATCCAGTAAATGGTCTGCAAGACCCAGCCTGAGCTATAGCACAGCTAGTCTTGATTTAAGACTATCCATAATGCTTCCATAAAAGCTCTAGCAGTTAATAGCCATGGCTGTTTATAATCTGCACCTTATTTCTTCCCTGTATCTGCCTCAGTGCTTTGTGGTAATATTTCTACTGGATGTACCGTGATTACTTGCAAAAATACAGTATAAACTCATAAAGTGAGTTTTCATCAATAAGCTAAATGTTCCCAAAATACAGAGGATCTGACCACAGACCTATAATAACAATGAGTTTTGTTTCATCCTACTAGAGATTCAATACTTTGTGCCATGTAAATACTGTGATTTACTCCTGAGA
This sequence comes from Haliaeetus albicilla, assembly GCF_947461875.1. NCBI lineage: Eukaryota > Metazoa > Chordata > Aves > Accipitriformes > Accipitridae > Haliaeetus > Haliaeetus albicilla. Next base: position 48,264,112 of record NC_091516.1, read on the forward strand.
CATGTACTGTGAATTTTCCTTTGCATATGGGATGAATTTTCTAAGAATTTACTAATAAATCTACTAGATACTGGATCTTCAGGAAATAAAGGACTTTCTCATCTTCCTCCTGGATGTTCCAAGCAAATAAGTAACATGGACAACATAACATGCATAAAGGTAAAATTAAGTGAAATTGTTTGTTTGTTTGTTTTCTTTAAGAAATCAGTTTGTACCAAAGGCATGATTATGTTTATTTACTTTTACTGTTGAATGTCCTTGCATTAAATTATGATTATTATCAAAGTTCTTTCCATAACCTGGCACTGTGTGACACTGAGTAATGACAACATATTCCCCTGCAGGACTTACAGACAATGAGACTCAGGAACAGAATTCCCATCCTCTGGTGACTTTATCGTCAAAAGAATCAGTAACTCAAAAAATACATTCAAAGAAAGTGCAGATTCAGAGTATTTTTATCAACAAATTGAAAACACTTCACAGCTATTTTAATTGTCCCAGAGGAAAGCTTTAATGTTAATGAATAATATTTAAGATCTTTTCCTCCCATCCCCAACTCAGGGAAAAATAAGGTAACAGCCAGACAACCTTCTATAAAATAGGGATATCCTATTTTTACAAAAGGGTGGAAGTGTAATATACACAAATACGACTTTCTGAAGCCATTTTAATCTCATCTGAAATTATAAACAGTGACTGCATGTGTATTGCAAAGTATCACCACAGGTCTGAGTAATAGCTGTCTGTAAATCCTAAATGTGTAAGCCCTTCTATGAGATGTCTATATTTGTAAAAAAAAAGAGTTATACACTTTCCATTGATAAATTTATTATTATTATTATTGCTTTTAGATTTCTGATTTACATGATACATTTTAATTCAAGTCTAGCATGTTTCATGCTAAGAAATTCTAAATCTACAATTACAATTACAATTATTTAGGGTATGACAAATGAGTCATGTCATGTAATTTATATGCCACTAATATCAGTGTGTTTTATTCTAGTTGTATCAGTAGGTAGCAGCTAAGTGTATACTGAGGCATTTTGTTCTGCAGGCTGCATATTCTCCTGGTCAGTGTGCTGGTTCCAGAGATAGTCTTGTTATGCATCCCCAGCCACAATTTGAGTTAACATTCAAGGCCCTTAGCTTCTAGGCTGCCAGAGGCTGAACTCATTGGTGAGACAAATTATCCCACCCCTCAGGGACAGAAACAAGCCACCTGTCACTTGTCAAAGAACCAGCACTAGTGCAGTGGTACCTAATGTCCCACCATCCCACCTGCAGGCAAAGTGGCTGTTATGAAAGCGTAACCATGGATAAATGTGATGGAAAATAGGCAAGGATGAGAAGGATTTAGATAAATGAGATGAGGTACAATTAGTAGCAAATTGTGCTGGCAATGTTTTTTTTTTAAGAAAGCTTTTAAAGCAACAGTGGCCTTCATTTTTCCTTACTGACTTGTAAAGTGAGGCACTCAGAGAGACTTCTGTGTTTCATATCCCTATGAAATCCACAGCTTACCTTTTGCAAATCAATGGTCTGTTGTTTATTTCAACGCTGATAGTCATTCACTTTGTGTTTTTCTGTGGTTTGGGAAATGTGTTTTTCAGTCGACTGCAAGCAATGAATCAAGGCCACACTATCCTCAAAATAGACATTTTTTATCAGTTTTTACAATTAATCAGATCCAGAAGATTATCAACCACAAGAGTTATAACGATTGCACTATGGTCTATTGTTATTATGAGAAAAGAGTTTCAATGAGCATGTCTTCAAATTCAGCTCCATTTGTGCTCCACATTAATAATTACTTCAGTTGACTGAAACCAGCAAAAAAATATCCAATTAAGTGTCATTACATGACTTCAGTTAAATGCATGCTTTGGAAAGTCTCTCAGAAAATATTAAGTTTCAGTGAGTTTACTGTAACGTGCTGTGACTGAATGTTTAATTCTTAAAAATTCGCTGTCATTTTAAAGCAATAGCCTGGGCAGTTACAGATTAATTACTAGATTTTAGATTCTATGCTTTCTGTTTCCCTGAAAATTAAGAAACTCAGTGTGACCAAAAGAAAAGAAAATTTCTTGAAAACAGATTAATTACATTGCAGTCTGTCTGTATCTCACAGCTTCAGGGAGAGGATACATGAAACAAAGCATAAGCTTTATATATTAACTTAGACATAAGTCATGCATCTCCTGCCTTCACAATGTACAAGCACAAGCTCACAGTGTAACACAAGATGAGATAGCACATCCCAACATAACACATTTTTTTCTGAAAAATAGTTAAATATTTACTTGGTCATCTATTCTACCATAGAAAAATGGAAATTTGATTCTCCGAATGTGATAATGGCTCTAAACTGGTGAATGGCAGGGCATTAAAAACAAAATAAAGAAAGGAAAATAACACTATACAATAAAGCTGGAAGGTGGTGCATCTAAACAAAATTGAGAAGCAATTACATTTTAAAGCAAGTCAGTGGTCAGTGTATTCTAATTAAAGAAGAGTACAGCTGAGCAGGGAGAAATTTTTTTTTAAACCTCTTAGACATGTTAATAAAGTCTTATAATTAGTAGGTTCAATATGTCTGATTCTAGAAAAAGGGCATGAACATGAACATGTACATGAACGTGAACTACCTAGGAACTGGGAAAAAAGGAACAAAAATGACTCCATGAAGTTATTGATGTCATTCAATGTTAGAGCACAGTCTTCTATTCCTTCTGTATTGTTTTTCTATTTCTCTTGTACAAAGATGCAAGCTAAGTGTCAAGGAGCTTTAAATCAAAGAACAGAAAAGAAAGGAAAATGAATAAGTTTATATGTTTTTATATTTTGCATCAGGGCCAACTCCCCTCATCTACTCCTTAACCCATCCTTTGAATTAATTGAAAAGATAACAGTTGTCAAATTGGAACTTAGTCTTTGCAATGGAGTTTGATGGAAAACAATGAAAACACCTTATTCTTTGGGGGAATAAACTAAATTAAAAAATAATAAAAAAAGAAATTTTCATGAGAAGCTGACAGAGAGCCAATGAGGAATTAAACATCAGACAAAAGGGAAGGGTCAATTTTGAAAGACCTTTAAAGAGAAGGCCAAATGTGTTTTGCAGTTTGTTCAGTTCCTGCCAAAGCACAATGAACCATAGATTTTTCCCTTAAAAATGAAATGTGGTGTATCATAATTTGATAAAATACACGATTAAACTTGATGTGTTCAGAGCAGCAGATGGCTGTGCCTCCAAGTGTTCTCCCCTTGGGTTTCCAAATAGCAGAGGAAGCAGGAGGGAGAAATACAAAAGACTTTATCACTGTGTACTCATACAACCTAAATTATGAGCTTCAAAATCAAGAATGTTTTGTACTAGGTAGAAATTTTCTTAATTTCTTGTATTTGTAAACAAATTTTTTAAAATGTTCTCATGAGCTACTTAATATTTAAATGGTGTCAAACATGTTGGATTTGCAACCATTTTCCTCTTTATTTTGGATTTCTCCATCTTTGTCTCTACATTTGAGGAAGAGTTATACATTTTCCATGGACATACATCAGTGAAAAAACATGACTGTCTGCTTACTTTGAAATGCTTTTGTAGGAAGATATAACATCAGTCTTTCACGGCTGTCCCAGCTTCCAACTGATTTCTTACTGACATTAAAAGTGACCTTTAAAAGGTCAAATGGTTTGGTTCCTTGTTTCCCTAGAAAATGCCACTTTCCCAGCATGATACCTCAGCAGTTGCAATCAGATTAGTCACCCAGCTTTCTGTTCTGTTTCACAAAAAGACAAATTCCTTAATTCCAGAACTCACCCTGTTTTGCCTAGAAGAAGACAGCTTTGCAGACCACCTGGCCTGCTCTTTTCCTGAAGAGAATGTGGGCATGGAGAATGAGTGAGGACGGCTTGGACTGTCAGCCATTGAACAGACACCAGAAAGGATTAATTCACTGACAATTAGGTTATTGGCTTTGCACTGTTGGATGTTTCTTCAGCAGCATATCATTCCAGCTCTAGACGTTCTTTCCAACTCATATTACTCTATAATTCTGTGATGTTACTTTCACTGAGAATTCCAGATGGGTGCTTTTTTACAGCAGAATAAATACACAAATTGCCTACAATTTGGTTTGCTAGGTTTTGGAAAGTGTGAAATGCTGTACTTTCATCAGTCTAGGAAGGGAGTGCTCTTAGTTTGTGGTATTCTGTCTTTGCAGTTACATGTAACTGCGTGATAAATTCCAGAGCAGTGATCCTGAATGGTGGCTATATGCCTCTCACTGGGTGCCTGGTCACTCTCATCTTCACTGCATCATGTCTCTGGCAGTGATCCAGGGATTAGTAAAAGGAAGAGATGTCTACAATGGGAAATATCAAGGTGCCCAGTTTGGGGGCAGGAAGTTCTCCAGCTGTGCATGTCAGTTCAGCTAGGTTTATTATCTCCTACAAATTTAAGCCCAGATTTGTAAAGGCAGATACCTCTCCAACAGAGGCTTTTACTTATTGCAGTCTGGGTGCAGACTAACAACAAAATGAAAATGGAATTTGGGAATATTAGACCATCTGTACAGGCAGAAATAAAAGAGTTTATAGGGCTGTGATCAGCCTGGCTATTAAACTTCATATGGGATTTAGGTCTTATTTTCCTCAGTTTCATTCCCTGTGAGTTCACATGTCCTGAAATTCACTGTGAATGCCTGATTCTTGTTTCAAACGCATGTACTGCAAAAGACAGAAGAGTCTCCCAGAACAGCATGGCCTACTGACTCTCATCTCAATTCAGGAAAAGCTTTAATATTAGAGTGCCCCCTCCATAAACCCTTTAACAAAGCCAAAAAGAAAGAATGTGTTGCTGCCATCCCAAACAGTGCCCTGCTTATGCTGTCTCCTCTATTAAGTCATAGGCCACTCAGGTTTACATACTTTGGAGATCATGACGGTTTGTCTCTGCCATCACTTTGATACTTCCTTGACCAGCAGCTAAACACAGGCTCGCAGTCCTGCTGGTTTAAAGAGTGCCCTGCACTGACCAGGTATGGTGCAAGTTACTAGGGTGAGCTGAGCACATTGCAATTTATTCTAGGAGGATATATGAGTGGTTCAGGGATGTTACAGAAACAAATCTGTGTGAAATCAGATCTGAGGAAGTGGAGCAGAAAAGATGTGTCTCTTGGAATAATTTCAGCTAGAATAATCAATCCCAAGGTTTACAGGATTTAATAAGGATTTAATAGGGCTTCTCTACTGCTACACCTCTGAAAGGTTAGAAAACCATTTAAAGAAGTTAAGCTGGACAAATCTCTCAAAGCTCCAAGTTTGTAGTGCATTAACCCTGGCATATTCCACCTGCTTTCAGCATGTATTATACCATCCTTGTACAATTCATGGTGTCTCCTACTAATGAACACACTTCTGAAAACTATATGAACATACTGTATAACAGTTTGTCCTAACTCAGTATCTAGATTATATTACATGAAATATTAAAAACAACTGAAAAATAACATTGAAAAACAGATCACCATATCTTCCTGGAGCCAGGCTAATGCTTGCCTATTTCCTCTCCCTACTGGAAGACATATAGACTCACCAGTTGGCTCAGAGACAATCATAATAGTCTTCTTCCTGGAAAAAAAAAAAAAAAAATACTGCAAGATAAGAATTGCATTGTTCTTCTTATAGCTTTGAGTAAGGAAAGCACCCTTATTCTGTAAAGTACTGAATCACACTAAGTGTCTCTAGATTCAAGTCTGTGTGTCATTCTACTGAGGGCTTTGCCTTCAACAATCTACCCAAGTCATGTGTTGCAGTCTCATTTCCTCTGTGTCCCTCCAGTATGAAAAGCACTTTGGACAATAAAACTGAAATTTCAGGTGTGGGGTTGGGGTTTTGTTTTGGGTTTTTTTGTCAGTAACTGCCCTTTACTTCAGAGAAACATTAATATTTTTATTTTCCCCTTTGTAATTAAAAAATGCTATACAATTGTAATTTATGAGCGTTATATTTTTCTGTAATGACCACTTTTCCTTTTTCCTGGAAATGCAGTTGCCTGTATGTTTTCTTCAGCTCTTTGTTTGCTGAACTGACTTTTCTGCAGAAGATATTTACCTTGGAAGAGGTTATAATTATAAGCCATCACACTTAATTTGTTTTCCCCTGTAGGTGTTAATACAAAGTTTAATCAGCCTTCCAGGTCTGTCAAACACACGCATGCATACACAACAAAACCAGCCAAAGAAATAAAAACCACAACCAACAACAACAAAGAACAACCAAAAAAATGTGTATTTCTAAAAATTCAGAAGGTCAACTTGGTCACAGCAAGCCTGTCTTCTTGAATAATCTCCCCGAAGAATAAAGCAAAGATAATCTAAAATGACATTTTACACTGTGCACCAACAAAAACAGGTGTAGTCAATGTGAGATTGGGATAGGAATAATGGAACAGAGTAATAAGAAGTATGGTCTTACATTCCAAATGGAATTGTTCATGTAAGAATTTCTAATTTTTTTCTTTTAAAGAAAACACTTTGGTCTGCAATGATAGTACAAAACCGATGAATTGGGCGTGGGGAGTGGGAGAGGTGGGCTGATAACATCAACTTGGAATAAGCAAGTTTTGTTTGCCAAAAGAAGTAATTAGACAAATTAGCTAGATATTGTGTTTGTACCACTGACATTTTCAAAGGCTTAGAAAATGTATCTTTTTAACTTGACTCATTTATGACCACAGACAAATAATAAAAAATACAATAATGCTAATGTGGTAAAGCACATACACACAGGCAAAACTTGGTGTAACAAATATCACTGGTTTAAAATGATTTTTTATGTTCTGAGTATTTTCTACATGCACGCCTAATTCAAGTCTTCTTGTTATGACAGTGAACACATTCATACACAGTTTAAGAGAAAATGAGCTTTGAAAAGGTTGCCCTTAAGTGAACCTGAACTAGAAACATTCGTATTTTTCAGAAAATATGTTGGAATATCAAGCCCTTGCAGGAAATTCCTTGCTTTTCATTAAGACATTCTCAAATGATAAGATGAAATACACTTCCTTAGGACTCTGACCTACATCAAACCCAGCTGGATAATCAAGAGAAAATTCTGCATTCTCAATAGCACATCTGCCTACCTTTATGCAAGTAACTTGGTCATAGCAAATCATTGATTCATTACAATTGAACAAAACAGAGCTTTTATGTCAGATATCAAATTTCTAGTGGTGTGTGTTAAAAAAGCCTTTGGTAAAAGGAAAAAGGAGAAAGAATCAGAATTTGGACTCAGACCTTCAAAGACTTATTAGTGCACACAAAATAGAGATGAAAATCTAGCAGTTCTTTCCATAATAAAACAACTGTCTGAATGAATTATATGTTATATAAATGGCCAAAGTATAGAACATGTTTCCTATGAAACATGTCTGCTCTGAGATTTATTAGAATTTTTTCCTGCAATGTAATACTTCTCTATTATACATGAATGGTGCACAAATCCAAGGAAAGATAAAGTTAACTGGGGGAAAATAAGAAAAAACCTCCCTTTCTGCCCTTTAAAACACACAATATGACTATTTTGTGAAGCAAAAATTCCTAAAAGCAGGACATGTAATTAATGTATTGTGTCCCTACAGGCAACAGCTACAAACATGTGCACCAAAAAAATAACAAGGCAGTTATACACCTCTTTTTCAGCAATTTAATAAAATATGCAAGCTCTTTCCAGGAGATCCCCAACGTCTTATGTCTCATATCCCAGTTCTAGGACCACAGATAATCTTTCTTACACAGTCACATTCTCACACCTGCATGGAAAAGCCTTCTGCAAATTTCAATAGTGTTTCAAGGGGAAAGTATACATTATACCAAATTGACATCTTTTCTCCAGCTGTTTTTTAATTTCTTGTTTCAAGAGCAATTTTTGTTCTACTGCGAGGAGATTGCTCTTTTCATCAAAAACACACAAACAAAAAAAGTTTTAGATTCAAAAGTCTTTCTTTTTCAACCAGGCAACTGTTTTCAACCTGGTGACTTGCATCATTAATGAGCAAAGACACACCATGTGGGGTTTTACCTTTATTTTGTAATTAAACTCACATGGGCTAACCTCTAGGTCAATACAGACACCACATCTGGAAACAGTGGCCCCAGGCACTTAGGTGGAAGTTTTAATTCTAATAGATTCAAGTGAGACCAACACTTCCCTGCATACTTCCATAAACCCCTGTGTTCCTAAAATATACAACAGAAAGGAGAAAATGTAGGCTGTATGGAACATGTTTTTCATAATTTCTGAATCCTACCTGTTGATCACGAAGAATTTGTTTATCTCATTAAATATCAAAAAGTTTTAGTCTATTGATGTTCTCTGCTACAGACAAAAAAATCCTATGCATGTTATCCCTGTACGTTAGACAAGAGTTTGTAAAGCCCACCTTACTGTACTTCACACGTACTCACAGACAAATACTGCATCAAGTTGTGCAGAGATTTTGTGGCCATTCTACTGTCATTACATTTACAGACAACCTGAACAACCCAGACTGTGTGAAATGTGATTTCTCATGTAACCTAAAGCACTCCTATTCATCCATAAGCACACCTAACTCCTACCTTCACTGTCATTGTATCAGGGAAACTCATCTTTGAATACCCATGTAGTTGAGCTACCTTTTCACATCCAGTCTTTGAAAGGAAGTTTGCAAGTCAGGTTTGCTGGCCATCATCCCAGAAAAAAGCTAACATAGAAAAAGAAACAGGAATTACAGCCAGAAAAATTTCCATTCACTAAAAGAAACTGTAAAGATCAGAGCAGAAAAAAAAAAAAAAGGTATCTTTGATGATGAGAAAGAAGTTTCCAAATAAAATCTAAAAAACATAAAAAATATTATTGTTTTATTTCTCTTATCTATAGCACACAAAAATGTCATCTAATTTACCAGAACTTGTTCAATTTTCTCTCTAACAGTACATCCAGTATGAAAAATACAAAGATGACAAAAGCAAAAAAAAAAAAAAAGATGTCTATCAAATATAACTTGCTCATTAAAAAGGCTTAGGCTCTAATGTTGCACAGCTTGTTCAACAATCATTTCTACATTCCTGTTTACCTCATCTGTTAAAATATGTGAGATTTCACCCTTCACAACTGCTGAACTTATCTTCTTCTTGCCAGTAAACATAAACCTAGGACAATATCATCTTCCTCAACTGTTGGCACTGTAGTTCCTGATACAGAGAATTCAGTGTAATAGAGAAGGCAGTTGAGTACACCTCATTGGAGCTAATATTAGCTGTATGGTAGGGATCCATATTCCCTCAGAGATATTTTTAAAAAAGCAGATACTAGAGAAACCCTTAGTCTTCGGTCTGCATTCTTATACTGAAAAGTTAACAGAAAATCACCTGGCCTGCTCAGGGGTGTTGTGTGAGCACAGTTTATCTGTACCCAAGACATGACCCTGACCACTCCAGCTCCAGAACAGAGCTCATTATCCTATTACAATCCCCTGGGCCATGCAGCTCCAAAAATATGTTCCACAGTACAAAAGCTTTCCATTTTTTTCTCTCTTCTTTTAAAATTATTGAGCTGTTGCTAACCCCTGCACATAACATTCCTTTGTCCTTTGCAATGAGAGTTTTACAAGAGTGTTTAAGGTGTAGAGTGAGTGATTATGCACAGCAGACAAATGGCCTTTAGATTTAAGAGTCTCCAAGTACTCTCAGACATGAATGGCTGAAACTTCTCCAAAGAAATCATTGCAAACTATTGGATTACAAACCGCTCTTGAATATGGATAAATTAAGAAAATTTGAGAGTGCTGAAATATAAAATAATATCTATTTTAAAACACCCTTAAATAAGAGATCTACATCTGATGTTGAAAACACATAGGCATTTTCAACTACAAAAAAAATGAAATTAAGTGAGAAACAGATTTGTTATTCCTGCTTCCTACAAGAGTTATATTTTTGTAGTAAAAATTAATATCTTTAATGAGTTGTATAAGACAATTTTAAAGAAAAATAATTAATATTTTTATTCATTTATGGGTATACCTAATGTTTTTATTTCTATTTTCTTTTAAGAAAAAGTAGAGGAACTTTACAACAGACTTTTTAAATTAAGCTAATCAAAGTATATTAAACCAGATAGAAAACTCATTGTTATCCTTCTTCACTTTAAGTTTAAACTGAGCTTTCTCTCTTTTATCTACTTCCATTCTGAAAATCAGAATTAAAAATATATTTGCCTCACGTCCTAAATATCAGCATTGATCACAGATGTGTATGTGGTGTGTACTGTGTCTCTGGTATGATCTGATACCAGGGACACAGGCTCTGTCTAGAGGAGAAAGCCTTCTGGATCATATAATCTCCTATACAGACATGGAATGAATTATATGCAGATTTCCAAGATTAACTCAGAACATCTTGGCCTTTTAGCATTTAACCTAGACTATTACCATCATTTCTAACAGTTCTTATGTGTGAATAATTTACACCATCTGTTCAGTGGAAAAACATAGTGGAAAAAATGTAACCTGGACACAGAAGTATTACTTTTACTGGTGTATTTTATGAACAGATGCTCATAATAAAATTCAGTTCCTGGAATAAAACCTTTATTGAGACAGAATCTAAAGATCAATAAACTTGGATTGTTCTCCCACATCCTAACCCTTCAAAAGGCTCAATATGAGAAAAACCCTTATCAATTATGTTCTTTGAATAGCTAAACTACATAGGAAAAATGCCCTTTTTTTGCTATGGTGGTTTTAAGAAACAGGAACAAAAATATGAAATGCTAGAATAACAATGTTTTTAAAAAAAAAGTTCAACATGGTAAAAATGCAGTAGATAAATACACGATGGAATAAGAAGGGAAAAGAGAAAAGAAAATCAACAAATTAAGTGGCTAAACTCGGTATCTGGATGTTTACCATCATTTGCACCCAGGCTGACCAGCCTGTTGTTCGTCTTACACAGACCCAAAGGTGCAGTCAGTTTCCTACAACAGTCAGACCTTTCCAGGTGAGAAGTTTTGGTATTCAGTCACATATGAGACTACACACTGCAAAACAAATAAAAACATGGACAGATGCCCTTCTATGCACTGAAAGACAATGGTTACACCTTTTAAAAATCTAATGACTTTCATTGTATCCTCTTTCTTCTGTGGTTGTCTGCTCTTTCTTCTGTGGTTACTCTATAGAAAACTGTGCATTATGTATTGGACCTGAAAAAGACACAAGCAGCTAAAACTGGCTTCTGTCATCAGTTTGTGACTGTAAATTTTAATTCCAATCTGTCAGCAGTTACATAGGTAATTTGAGCTCTACTGAAAGATATCTTAACTGCATTTCTCATGTGTGATCTGGGGTGTCTTTGCTTCTGTTATGTTCAAAATGATAGTGAAAATGAAGATAGACTCATCATTGTCATCATTTCTCCCCCTTTTCACTTGTTCAGCTTTCTTACTGAGACTGGACTTTTGCCCTGCTCCAACGACCTGACTTTTGCACCTTGCTCTAGCCACTGGCCATAGATCTCACATTCCAGGCTGAGCTGTGCCTGACTGTCACAGGAAGATGTGTAGTGGATTCAACTCCCATGATAAAGCAGATTGGGGCTTTATTAGCAATGGTATAAACAGCAAAGGACTTGGGGACATATGAAGTGAAAAACATAGATAAGCTGGTTAAGTACTGCAGAACACTTTATAGGGACTGAGTGGTAAAACTGAACTTGCTTCAACCATGCTTATACCATTTTTGTATTAACATATGCATGAGGGAATCATAAAAAAACAGAGAAAAAGGTGAAGCTCTCACAGCTATGTTCTTATGCTAGTAGTGCTCAACAGATTCAGACAGAATTTTCAAACCCTAATGGCAACATACCACATATGGCTATAAACACAAAAGTAAGAGTTCTGGCTACTTCCTTTGTAATTAAAGTTTCACAGGAACCACTTCAGATCACAGCACTCTAGAATAACTAATGTATTGTTTAGAGGATAGTACTACCTCAAAGCAGAACAATTTGTCTCAAGGTTTCTAGCCACTACCATGACAGAAAGCCATGGATTTAACACACAAGTTTTGACTGAATCCCTAAAAGTGGGTTTTTACAAACCTGTTTTGGGGTATGTATAATAAGATATTTTATGTACTTTGTGCATTGGCTGCCTTTACTCCACCTTTATGTTAATTTAATTTTTGTTCATCTCATCGTGATACCTAGATCTTTATGTCTTAGTAAAAATCTATAATCCTGTTCATAGGACCCACTTTGCTTGCTCTCCTTCTTGCCCCAAGATGTTCTTATTACTCTTTTCCTTTCCTCAGACAGAGTCAGAGCCTTAGTACCTCTACAATGAGAAAACAAAACATTTATATGTGTAAGCAGTAATTAAAAAAAAAAAAAAGTGAAAAAAGGTTGACAAGATTTACTTAAAGAGAACTTAAATACATGGTTTTGTGCAACTGATACCAAAAAGCTGGTTGAAGAAACCCTCTAAGACTTGTTTTGGAGTTTTAGAAAGCAGGCATTTTTTATTGCAGTGCTGGATGCACAGGGGATAATTCCACCTAGCGTGCATGTCACAGCTTCAGCACAAACAGGTTGTATAGAGTAACTAATTACATATTAATCAGATTAGTATACATACACATAAAAATTATTGTAACTGATTATCATAGTACTGCCTACATCCGATCATGCGCAATGGTTCTTCATTTGAGCTGAAGGGCTGCTTTTACGACCACCGACACATTTGAAATTCTGTTGGCTGACCTTCAAGTCTTTGTTCATCATACTTGTTCTTTGATCTTGGAGCTTAACATGGTTTCAGTCACATATGGTCAGTTTCAATATTATTCTTATCTAATGTATAGGAACATGCAGTCATAAGAGCAAAGAACTGTAAAACTTATGAGTAACTACCTCTACTAGTTAATTACCTGGCTACACTTTTGTCTATTGTTTCAATCATAGTGTTAGGATAAGTTTTCTAATAATTATTTACTAAATCTCACTTTTACAGTCATCTAACAGCAAACCAGTTTCCATGGCTGGTACAAAATATTAAAACCATAAAAATATTTAGATATACCATACAGAATGTATGGACATATGCTATCACAACCAGAAAAAGGTTGTGCTGGATTAGTCTGGAGTAAATTTTCCAAAAATTAATGCTTTTCCATAAATGCTACCAGTCTCAACTCTTTAAATTAATTTATTTGCTAAAAAGCATATTCACCTACAAAGCAGCTAAATCTTGAAACTCGAAAAATTATTTCATGAAGACTATGGATGCTGCAGAGAATTTTAAAAATACTGAAATACTTCTGTGATACAGTTTGGCCTGATGATTTTCTACAAATTCTTAGAACTAAAATATATGTCATTCTAACACACAGTCTTTGGAGCTAACTTTCTAAGGTGGTCAATATTTTGGAGAAAATTTAGTAAACTTAAGGAATTCAGTCAAAATCCTTGCCAGTACAATATCTTCTGCACAGATTCCAAACTAAACTATTATTTTAAAGACTCACTAACTAGTTGAAAAACTGATTTTTTATTTTATGTGCATGCATTCCAAGGGTAGCTAAGTCCTTCACCTACAGGCTAGTGTCTCAGACAAGCAGCTTTTGGAAACAGAGTTCCTAGATATATATATATCGTGACAGCATAAATTTCTGTTTGAACTCTGTATCGTAAACTTCTCATGAAAACACTGCAAAAATAAATTTTCCTGAAAGTACAAAATAATAGCTTTCACTACCAAAGTAAAAGAAGTTAAGAAGGTACACAAGACAACGCTAAAAAAAGTTAACAGAACACAGAAACATAGAAAAGTCTTTACTTTAGAAACTGTTCCTGAAGATTAAACACACTAAAACCTAAATAAATTGTGTAATGCAAATGTTACTTTTTTGTTGTTGTTTTATAAACAATGTTCCGAGATTCCTGTGGCTCTTCTACAGACCATATGAGCCAGAACCTACCTCAGATTGTGTACTGCTGCACAGAATTGTGCAATAAAATGGTCTTTTAGTTAATAAAAGAGGCTTTCACAAGTGATAATCCTGTGAAAGAATAGAGTTTAGCAAATGCAGGAAGACAGCCATTGTGTCTCTCTAAATGGGCTGATCTAAATGTGTTGGTGTCAAAGAAACCAAAGTGCTTAGATGGACTTTTAAAGAGTTTTATCCATCCAAATAGATCCCCAAAGACAGTGGGATTTCCAAATAATGAAGCTAGTTTTACTAGAATACACTTCTGGAATAAAAGAGAGTGCTGATGGGAAAATATTATTAAATTGGGAAGAGAACAGTATCTTAGGAAGTAAGTTTAACCTGTTTTAGTTATGCATTTTTATTTCCCAGATGAACAATCACAAGCTTTGTGTGGAACCTACAATTTCTAAGTAGCAATACTATTGCTAGAGTAAAATGAACTTCTCCAGATAGAAGTGAAATTGTGAAAATGAAGTGAATTTTCAGTAAGTGAGCTTATTGATAGTGAGGGAGCACAGAGTAAAACTACCTCTAGTTTGGGGTTATTTCTAAATATATTTTTGTTCACAAGTACTTTTTGGGCATCTGACAAGCCCTCATCATATATTACTATTACTTTGTGAGGAGGTGATGGTGGACATTGAAGTGCTTAGCATCTTCCAAACAACCTGCAGTAATCTGCAGGAATGGATCTTCAAGTAGTGATCTCAGGAGAAAGTTAGGAAGGTTTGATTCCTGAAACAAACAAACAAGAAAAACAACCCAGACTCCTACCAGACAGAAAGTTTTTATATTAAAAGTTTTATGATCTACTAGTGTGTTCTTTAATAACTGATCATCTACAAAACCCACAAATAGTAAATGACTAACCCCCCAAGAGTAAAGCAAAACAGTGAATGAGACAGAGAGGCTGGGGTGGATAGAGGTGAATGTCAGAGCTGTTTAAGTATCAGAGTTGTCAAAAACATTAAAATATATTAGTTATGACAACTCTGCCAAGGATAAAACAGATAAGACTCAGCCAGTGGAGAATTATCAGATGATTAAAACGCTGTCCTGTTCTGATCTTTATGGCATTCAGAGCTCTCTGGACTGCCCCAGATATTACGGTATGTGGAGCTTGACATGCATGAATTATATTATGCCATAATCTCACTTAAAATGACCTATTGCCTACTGCAAGTCTGTAGAAAGATGTCTCCATCTCTGCATTTTACAGCTAGTAAGAAATGTGGATATGAGAAAGCACTGTCCATTCAGTTTGAAGTGCAAATTTATGTGCAAAGTTTATATAAATTTGACATAACATAGCCTACCTTCCATTTTTTTTAAACATTCCAAAAGAAAACTCTAATCCAGAGCAAAGGACAGTATAAGATCTTTTATACCCATTTATATCAATTTATATACATCCTAGAGCCTGTGGTTTTACTTTTTATAAACGATTTTATTTTCTTTTTATAAAGATAAATGCTTCAATTAATAGCTAGTCAATGTCTGGCAACCTAGAACACTACTGGCCTAATAGATCACCCAGGGAGACATAGCAAAATTATCAGAAATTGAACATAATAGGGGATTTGCAAAATGAAGGGCAGAAAACCCCAAAACCCACAAAAAGCAAAGGACACATAGATTGTCATAGTTGAGATGGAGTACAGCAGAAAACCATGAAAATTAAACGCATCAGTAATCTTTGTGTTAAACATTTGGTTTGGCCTATGAAGCAGAGCAATCACTGAAAATGTCGAACACCTTCAGTTCCCTTGGGCTCTAGTTCTTCCAGATATCATTCACTATCTTGCATGATTATTTTCTAATTCTCTCTCATAATTATTTTTGCACCACAAATGCTTGCTGATCCTAGCTTGCCAAACCAAATGTAATGACAATTAATCATACAGCTTTTAAACCATCCTGACCTGAAAAATATCTTTTCGTACTGAGAACAACTTGAGAAAGTTAATTTTTGGTTTGCTAAGCAGTTAACCTCTCCACAACAAGGATGTAAGAAATCCAAGGGGAGAGGGAGAGAAGGGGACTGCTGCTGCTTTTTTAATGAAGCACTCTGCAAATGTCTTATAACCAGCTATTGTCCATATTTGTTCTTTATTTTTAAATACTTGGTATGTTACATGCAAAAATACCAAAATTATGTATCAAGCATGCACTTTGCAACCATGGCTGTCTGTAAAAGTTGTGTCCATTCCAAAGAAAATATCAGATTCAGCACAGGCATATGTTTTAAATAATCTAGGGATAGCATGCAGTCAGGAATAATTTATTATGCACATCTGTAAGAGTGCTGTTTTAAAAGACACAGTTTTTATTATAGCTTAACATTATTTACTTAGGGGGAGGGGAGAATCTTGATAGTTTTAAAGAATCAGTTTTCTTCTTTAATAAAAATGAAAAGAAATCCTCTACACTCAATTCAGTCCAGATTGTATTTGATCATTCTGAATGGTTTTGTGACTTTTAAATTTTTCAACACGGTGAAACAAAGGATTAAAGCTCAAAATCCCCCTCTTTAAATGGAAACAGCTTTTACTAGGAGCAGACAGAAATCTTTGTTCCAAGCTGACAGCAAAGGGCTGCATTCTGCCCTTGGCACAGCCACCCACTGCCCATTAGAGTGGGGGGAGCAGTGTGCATGGGCTGAGGGGCTTGCTTTTCTGTTTGTGTCTGCTCTGGTTTCTTTTATTTTTCTTTTGTGGTGTGAGGGGATGGATTCTGTTAAAGGGAAATTCTCTAATTTGCTGCTTGGAAATGTCACCAGCAAAGGCTGCTTGTGATCTACATTGCTTCAGTGCATCACCTTGGGGGACCCCTGCCAGCACCCTGCATTCCTGGGAAGGTTCTGACTCACTACATGTTTCCCCTCCCAGTGCTCAAAACACTCCTGGCCAGGCAAGGGCATGGACATTTCAAGGAGTCCTCCCTCAGCACCTAAAACCAAAAATAAATCTAAGCTATTGGTAAACCTTCAGAAGGTGAGAACTATGGATCTTTTCTACTTAGAGATAAGTTTTTCTATGGTATGACAGAAGGGACAAGAACTCATTGCATTTTGCAGCCTATAGAACAAGTATGCTCTAACTGAAGCTATCATGTTTCCTTCTGTAGTTCTACATAATCACAGCCTTCCTGTCCTTGTTTCCCACAAGTCGCAACCTTCAGCTTGCTCCTGGCATGAGAAAACTGCAGTTTCAGGCCTGCTGTTTTACTCTTGCCCACAAATCCTGGATGCTCATGCCTCTCTGTGACATTTCTAAAGCCATGATGTTTGTCTATTTGTTTAATATTTCCATCTCCCTACATTTGTTTGCACCTCACGTCTGTGTGCAGAGCACATGTTGAAAAAAAGTTCTGAAGCCAAGACATATTTTCTAAATGTACTACCAGTGGGATATCCTTCTTTTGAAGGAGCTACCCCTTCTACCAAATTCCAGCTCTTACTCTTCCCTGCTGGCTATGAAGGCCAACAGCTTTGCCTTGATTGGAAGTGCCCCAATAGATTGGTAGCAAAGCATGGAAAAAGCACAGGGACCAAAATCCAGTCCTATCGTGATGCTTATTTTTACTGGATAATAATAATGTTATGTTCTATTAAGCATCATAAGTTAATCATGCTTTATGGCATAACACTGAGGGTGAGATTTGGAACTTCTATTGATTGTGCTTTACCTTCTGCTACTAATTTCAGTGGCTTACTTGGAAAAAATATCAAAGAACTTCTCTCATATCTTTTCTCTGGTTTTCCAAATAAAACAGCAACTTTTCTGTACTTTTGGGCTCCTTGTTAATTCAATGTATTGAAGCAAAAATAAAGAAAATTGTGTATTTCATAAATGAAGAGATTTGGAATCATTTTAGCCAAGTAGAGTACCACAGAAATTAAATGTTGAATATTATTAAATACAGTTACTAAGTAATTATGCATAAAAAATCCATGAGAAGAGATAATCAACCTCAAGTTTCTTCCTATATTTTTACAGGCAAATAAATCTTTCAAACAACATCTTGGCAGGATAATTTGACATAAGTGCAAAATTTACAAATATCAGCAAATTTAATTTGGTTATACTCAGATTTCATAGAAACTGCATTACACAAAACATGTAATTTTATGTAACTATGAGTTACATATTGCATGGGCAAAACAGCATCAGGGAATTATGTTGCTGAGCTTAAATAATAAACACATGAGCAATTTATGGCATTATCAGAAAGCGAAGAATCCAGTAGCTACAGAACTGCAATTTGACAGAAAGTTTTTGTTCACAGCATAAACTGGTAAGAAAAATAGGAAGGTTAATTTAAAAATAAATTATTTGGACTAATAGTTGGATAGTGCCAGCTGGTATATTATTCATGGGTTTAATAATATACATAGATGTGATCTTTAACAGAAGAGTTGTAAAAACTGAATGTGTTTTATTCCATTGTGTTGTACTGAAACAATGTAAATATGCCTGAGTTGGACATCTTATAAACTCAGCATGTGTTAGAGGAGGAAAATTTGAATTATATTTTTGCTTTTGTTTTAACTAAATCTTGAGAATAATGGTAATGTATCAGATTTTGACCTTTGTAAATACTGTACAGGACTTTGCGTTTTGATATAATTTATATCACCTATTGAACTAATTTCTAAAGGACAGATTATAAGGACAGTCCTCCTGCCCCCCCTCCTTCTTTAAGAAGAAATGAAAGTAGAAAATTATAGGAAATGGGAATACAAAGGATCTCAAGGTATCATTGAGTTGCCTCCTTCTCAAACTGTGTAGTCCAGTAGAGATGTGCAGGCTGCCACAAATAGTGACAGACAGAGTTCTCACCAGACTAAAAGGGTGTGCACTACGAGTCCAGAGGACAACTGACCCGTTTCACCCTTATGCTGAAACAAACTCAATGTATGTAGACAAGTATAGTAAAATACAAAAGATGTGGAAGACAGTGGAAAAGACAATAAAAGATGATAGAAAGATGACAGTGAGAGATGACAAATCATGAGTACTTGTGGCAGCAGGGACAAAATTATCCTTTCTAATGCAATATTTGTTCCTCTCTATTAAGGAGATATCTCAAGCAAAGCACTGATTTCTGGAAATAAAAGACTGCAAGAATTTGACTACAAGTATTTGAGAAAACAAAGTACTGCTGGAGAAGTCTATAGCCAGTGGATTCACACTACATAACAATACTCAATACAGCCTTTGTTCAGAATAACAGTCTTTGACAGGGCATATAGTACTAATGAAAGGCAAATTAACTGCTTTTTGGACTCTGCATTGACTTCAGCGTTCTCACCCTATGCAAACTCCATTAATCACAGTTTCTGGACTGAAAAATGAAAGTCACAGAAGCTAGATTTTAATCACATTAATTATAGTTTCTATATTTAGCATCTGTATAATAACCACTTAGATTAACTTAATTTTGATAACAAAAATAATTAAGGTAAAAGACTTTATAATAGCTGAATAGTAAAAACCTTATTAAAATATCTCCCAGCTAGGAACTATCAAGATGAAGATCTCAGGATTGGGCCCAAATGTAATTTTTGTACAATTTCAAATTGATTAAACCAACAAATAGAGAACCTAGCATTAAATCAATTTCATTTTACTCATATTAATTATAATTTAAAAGTAATAGCTCTACAGCCTTGACTGATAAGAAAATCACATATACATCTTATCTTCATCCTAACAGAATTGTAATCACGCAGACCCTGTAGATACCAGTAAGAGGTGATTGTTACTGACATACGTTACCTCTGCTATTAATAGTAACACATACCATGCTTCAACAAAGTCAACAAGCACCAGTACTTTGAGTCTCAAAACTGCACCATGTGTGTTAAAAAGCTCTAGATTACATCCTGCAGTTTGTTTTAATTTGTATTGTGTGTGTTCTTTAGTGTGGCACCTTGTATATAAGTGCCTGTAACCTTTAATCTAATTGTCAGCACAACTTTTCTACAAACAGAGTGCTTTATACTTAAATTTGGAAATTAATTACAAAGAAAAGAACTGATTTGCAAAGAATAATGCAAAATTCTTTCAGAACAAGTAAATAAAAGTAGGATCATGTTGCTATTCAAAACACTGGATCATTTTCTTCAAGATCTTTTTCCATTGTTTATTATTACTACTGAAGTAGGGGGAAAGGAAACTACCATAATTCCACCTAAAAAATAAATTGTAATTCTAATTTTAAATGCAAGTTTTTTTCAAAAAATAGCAAAAATATTATAAGTCAGCCCAATTAATATGAGCACATGGACATTTCTTTCCTTTGTAATAATTAAATTTAGTCCTTTTTGTTCTTTTCTCCATATTTTTGTTCTTCTCTCCAGCATTTTGCATCATCATTGCTAAAGTTGGACTTTTTTTGCTAGAGTTGAATTATCTTTCTCATGGGAAAACATTCAGTTGCAAAAACAAATTCCCGAACCAGAAGTCAAAATCTTCTACAAAATGGAATTGGATCTGCCAAAATGGTGCTAGTAAAGTCACGGAGATATCACCCTTTATGTAATTCAAATATGTCGTCCGGATTTCTGTCTTTTAACCTTGGTTTACAAAATAAACTAACATGTTTTCTCTCAAAAATATTTTTTTTATGAATGATAAAAATATTTCATTAAAAAAAACTCAGACTGGTTTATTTTGTTAAACACTGAGCTGTTTATTATTGTAGGCAAAATGTTATTCAATAACAAGATATTTCACAAAATATTTAGATTCCAAATTATCTTTCCATGTTTTCTTGTAAACACTTTTATAAAAAATCAAATAAATACAATAAAATATTTTCTATTGTTTTTCTTTGTTATTCCTTCTCTAGGTCATCTAGGCATACTTGGATGTACTTACACTTTACATTTCTATTCACAACCGTTTTTTGAGGGCTTTTGATGAGCTGCTTCTACAGCCATCTGTGAAGTTATTTCAGGAACTTAGCTGCAAAACTGAAATGAGTCATATTGGTGTGACATGCTACATGCTTCCAGCTTTCAAATTGTTATTTTTGCATTATACTCACTACATTAGTTACCAGCTGTTTCAAAGGTAGTACGACATCTTACATAGGCTCCCCTGCATCCTTTAGGAGGTTAAGATTACTGTTTTTTTTCCAAGGACAGTCAAATATTTTCAGTTTACTAAAGGGGGCAATTTACTCTCACAGAAAATATTCAATGATTATAAGGCAGTAATAGATGACAAGCAATATTGGTTTTGCGCACCACCTGCAAGGGTTTGAAATTTGTTGTCAATTCCTGCTGTTGCCATTATGTACATCCAAGAGAACAAAATATTGACAGGAATGATAGAAAGTAACATAATGGAAGATAGAACAGGCAGGTTACTATGTTCTTGCTATGGGTACAAATTAATTTCTCCTCTTGACATCAAGTGTATAATACTTTACTGGAATTTTTATTTCTCTGGAAATTTTATAATGGATTCAGCTCATTAGTTAATGATATTTGTAGCTGCAGAGGGTTCATTCAGGATCTGCTTCTTGTTCTACTGCTGTTTAGGAGAAAGGTTAAGATGAAGGAAAGAGAAGTCTTACAAAGCTTGCCATCCAAAAAAAAAGAAAATACCTAGGGTTTTTGGAATAAAGACTCAGCTCTAGGACTAAAATATGAATAAAAGAAAAGTTTGCTGATGAAAGGAAGCATGAATTTGGATCTACATAGATTGGGCATTTTAACTATTAAAGAACCATACTGAAATCACAACTTTTCAAAGTAGAGCTACATTTCAGATGAATTCATTGCAAGAATACTATCCATTTTTGGTGTGGTTTATACATCACCAAATGTCAGTTGCCAGGAATGGCATTTCAGAGTTATTTAATTCTTTCAGCTTGTCTTCCCTGCCACAGGGAATCCCTCCTCCACCACAGACTGATGTTCCTACTATGAACTTTTCTTCATTGCTCCACCTGTGACATGTGACATGAGACTAGTATTAAGATAAGCAACTTCGCCTGCAGTTTCCCTTAGAGTGCTGCAATCAAACTGTTTGACACTACAGCAGCATATGCACCCACTGATCGTGTCGAGGCCTTCAGCTGTCTGTGTTCTGCTTTGTCCTTTAAACAACCTTGTCCATTTCTGTTGCTTTTGTGCAATTTCTTCCAGCAGAGAATGTCTCATTCTTTTTAGATTCAACCCATTTCTAAGAGTCACAGAATCTCAGTTATTTGTCTGTCTTCGGTCCCATTCCAAAGCCACAGCTGTGACGCCCCTGCATACCTCTATTAATGACACTAGGTGCTGAAGTACTGTTCAGGACTACATCTATTCCCCCGGTGTTGCTAAACTTCAATGACATCTGAAAGTCAAGCATATGTGTGTGTACAAATTGCGGTCACCTTCACCTACATTGTTTTCAGATCAGTTTTAACAGCTGCTGTGAATTTCTATGCATTTAGGGATGCCATGATCCTATTTAAAATGCATTCTGTAGAATTTTATAGATCTTTATCCCTCTTAGACTTGATGGAAAACTTTTTTGTAATGTGTCCACCTGCACACTAGTTACAAGCTGTGCTTGAAGTAGTAATTTAAACTCAGTTCAAGTGTAGTACATCAATACTGAGGAGTGGTTTATCGTTACTCACACTTCATTCACAAACTTGTCCTCTAGTATTGTGGTTTTACTTCTCTACCCCTCTCTTTTCTCCAAAATTTCCTGTGACTGCTCACTAGTGATTAATTTTGAGATATTTTAGCAACTCAGTCATCCTACATAATTTAAATATAAGTTCCCTCATGACTTTTCTACATCCTCTTTTTCCTACAAGATATAAAATCAGATCTGTTCAATCTCATGTTGGTCACCAATAATTCTTTCTGTTTCTGTCATCTCTTAATTACTTTTGCTTTAAGTCTTTCACTTATGTGTGATAATATTAAATAAAGCCTTTCCATCATTGTTAACTATAAGTGTGACTGTGAATAATTATTCTACAAGTTTGCAGGATTTATTTCACATTTACAATGGAAAGGATATAATTTTTTTTAAAACTATAGTTAGAACTTAATTCATAATAAATAATGTAGATGAATAAGATGTGGAGCCTTCTCCTGATAATAGTCCTATATGTGGAAATATCACAAATCAGTGTCTCTGAAATCAGAAGAATTCCAGATTCAGCCCACTTTAATGAGAGTAGAAATAGATACAACACATAAACCAGGCAATTTCCAATGCAGGGTACACAACAGAGATCAATACAGCTCAATTCACCTAGGCAGTGACTGGATATTTTTGGCGCCCCAGGTGCATTTGCAGACCATCTGAGTCTGGTTATATTTTTGGCTTCATTTGTGTGTAGTAAGCAAATATACTACCAAAAAGCAACCTTGATAATTAGTGAAGTCTGTAATAACATCTGGTTACCAGTTGGTAGGCACAACATCACACAGATGTAATTCTGCCTCATTCTGCTCATAGAATACATCATTAAGAGTGTAATCCTACTTATGACACTCGGGGATAAAGCACACACTTAAATTTTTACCTGTTTAAATGAATTCTAGTCACTTGTCTGATTAACAAATTATGTTTCTCCAATGAGAGATTACTATGCAGACATAATTTAAACTAAGGAAATCAGGACTAATCGCTTCCCCATGGCCAGCATCTCAGGAACCATTTGTACATGCCTGAAGGTGTTCTTTGAAAAATAAGAGCTTCACAAAAAAAGAGCGGGTAATTCAGATGTCTTCTCCAAAACTCTTCTGTGTAGAAGTAATAATGCAAGAATTTGAGTACAGGACAAAAGCGGGGGAAAGGTGCAAAGAGATGGTTATCCAAAGGTCTACTGGACCTGTGCTATCCCGTTGCAACCCATCCACAGGCCAAGGTCTTCTAACTTTTGGCTTAAAGCCAAAGTCCCTGCAAAAACAAAGTTGGAGTGACTCAGGTTTGTGGATTTCCTTTGTCAGAATTAAGGTGAAACGACACCAGGGGAGTCCAAACAACAATCAACATTTATTCAACCTAGCTAACCTTGTCCAAGTACAAGTGAACTTATCAATATGAACCTTGCAACATGTCGTTAAGCCGCTGTTTGAGAAGAAAAGGGAGGTGTAGAAAAAGAAATGGAAAAAGGAACATGAAATGTATCAGAAGGAGAGCCCTCCCTTTGAGTCACGAGGTTCAGAGCAGACCCTCTTGCTTCCTGGACTCCTTCTCAAAGAGGAGCCCAGGGGCGGCTAGATCCACTCCTAGTCTCAGACTTGGTCAACTGTTTATGTTTAAAAGGATGAGGTGTAGGGACTGTGGAAAAGAGAGAAGGAAAAGAGGGAGAGAGAAAAAGAAAGAAAGAGAGAAGAAAAGGGTTTCACCAGTTCTGGGTCCAGCGTTGGTCCAGCCAGCGTAGAGATCCAATTCCGGAGGGCACATGTCGAGAACTTGTTCTCCTTTCTTTTATAGTCTGTTAGTCGATGGTCTCAACATGAGCAGTTCCCGTTCCCGGGGTTGTCTGGAATCGGTTAATGAGCTTTGCGGGGCGGGGGTGGTGGTGGTGGTGGTGGTGTGTGTGTGTTCACTGCGGAGTTGCATCTCTTTCTGCTGGCGTGACCACTTAAGATAGAAGCACAGTCCCATCCTCCGTGCGGCCTCCTCCTCCAGGTGCATATGCTGTGCTCCTTCTCCTGGTCACTTAAGATAAGGAATTGTGAATTTGGAGAAGTGCCATCCCACCCTCCATGGGGCCCTCTTCTCTGGCCACTTTGTCCTGTTCCAGCATTTTTACAGAGGCCATTTTCTCCAGCAAAGTTCTTTAACGAATGCTTGAGACACTGACTATAATTTGTCAGACCGTCACACAGTGCTGAGAATTAGACTATACAATCCTATATATTCCAAAAGAAAAATCAATCAAATTATGATGCCATACTCTGGCTTATTTCTGAAAAGTAAATATTAGTTGGAAAAGCGATTCTTAGCCTACATATCAAATTGCTCAGATTTTTTTTTAAAGAATAATTCCTTGAAAATTAATCTTTCAAACCATTTTAAAAAAGCAGTAGTATTGAAAATTCATTCCTGTCTTAAACTCCTCCTTTGTTAGTGGTATCCCTCTGAATTTATTTATAGTTTCTGAAGAAAATTTCATAGAACTGAGATTGATCTTTTTTAATAATCTCTCCTCTGGATTCTAAATTTATGAGTCTGCCACAATACACCAGAGATAATCTATGTAGACACTGATTTTGTCAGAAGCATTTCTTACTTCCATTGTTCTTTAGAAGTGTCTCCAGCATGCCATACACAAATATGGTTTCCCTTCGAACATTTGTTTTCCATCATCATGCATTCTTATTTAACAAAGAAAATTAAGAAAAAAAATCTATATGTTGGCATACATAACACAGTGAGGTCCGAGTGGCACATTTTGTCTCTTAAAATGGACAAAAATATCTATTAGTCAAAAATGTGAATCTGCTCTTTTCTTTCTTTTCTTCTGTGCCACTTAGAGATTTCAATCTTACAGAGTCATGGCTAATGTTCAGTGACATGCTTTTATGTTCCATCTTTCAGGAAGAGGAGTAGGATTTTTTGGCACAGAATGACAAAATGAGTGACACTGCTCAGTTTCACAAAGTGGCAACAGCAGTAGTAAGCAGTGCTTTTCAGGGGCCACTGGTAGCATCAGTATCATCAGCATAAGCAAGTTGTCCTCCCAGGCATTTAATGGTGTGCATGTAATAAACTGCTTTTCCACACAGCTTTAACATGTTGGTGGAGATTGCTGTATGCTGTTGAATAAGTAGTACACCATACCAGGATTTCAGAAAGACCGCATCAAAGCCTGAGCAGGTGACAACCATCAGGAAAGTATTTCTTTTGATCTATGGATAGATCAAAAACATCATCATAAAGGGAATAATATTGGCTTGTCATATGTAAGTGTTAATGAACAAGCAAATTTCTTGAAAGTACTAGATCTGTTACGCTATCTTTCTTGGAATTGAAGCCTGTATATATACATTGCCAATTCTCCCCTCTCTCCTCACTTCTTCTGAAGTAACTTTTGCATTGACTAAGCTTTCTAAAAGAACAGGATCTGGACAGAGGAAAGTGATTCAAGATAGCACCCTCAGTAAGAGAAAAGCAAATGAAAATCTATAAAAGCCAATCAGCACATAAAAATGACTAGCTAATTGCAGGTCTATTTTGGTTGCCCAGTAAGTGTGTGCACAGCTTCAAACCAGCTATGATGTGAACTATTTCTCACCTGAACATTGGTCTTGAGGAACTGTAAGCTAGGGAAGAAAAAAAAGTATATAAAAAGCTAGTGTTTAATTCATTTGTAAATAAACAAAGGGGCTTAAAACAACATTTTCCATAACTCTAATTATAGTATTATATATACAGATTATATTTTGCCTTACAATGTATACAAGTATGAAAAGAAGATATAAGACTACTTCCCACTACAATCTTTGGCATGTCCAAAGGACACATGATTTTGCTGTAAGAATGTCTCTCTCCTTTCTCCTGCTTATACGTATGTATACAGGGTGCCTTTTTGATTTAAATCCCCTCAGTCAGAATATGGCATTGAATCACTCATGTTCAGTAATTGATCAAGAGCTACCAACATAAGAGGGGATGCCAGTCTTCACTCCCTAGAAAGCTGTCTTTTCTACAGGCTTATTAAAATTAAGCTTAATTAAGATTGAATTTGGAACCTAGTGAGGAAATCTCTCTGTTCTTTAATTTTAAAGACAAAATAAATATGTACTTGAATTTTAAAAGTGACTAATTTTTTTGTAATTAACATGCAACCAGGAGACATTATTTTTGGTTTATAATTATCTTTTTTATAATATGAGTAATTCAAAATACTAACATTGTTTGCTCTCAAATCCTGAACACAAGAATGGGTAAGGAATATTATACACTTAATAAACAAAGCAGATTTTTCCACTTTCAGTTATGGTAAATTAAGTTTGGAATTAGACTTCTTTATTCCAAGGAGATAGATACCCCTTTTACTACCATAACCCCCAAGAGAAAAGAGGTCAAGCTAAATAAAAATAAGCTCAATCTCTGCCCCACTATCCCAAATTTTGGAGATTAGTTTTAGCACTCAGCTGCCAAATAATACAATGTCTTTTAATGTCATTGAACCTACCCAAAACAGTGTTTCCCACATTTCAGACTGAAGATTTTCATCCTTTAAAAATACACAGACAGATATTCAGAATCAAAGCATACATGCAACTTCACTATAAAGACTTCCTGTTGCATTGACAAACCAGTGATAAAACCATTCAGTTGGTCTTCAGTTCACTCATCTTGTATCAGAGAAAATCTCCAAGACAAAAAATGCCCACACAGTAACTTTACCCACTACAACAGGAAGGATAACCTGACTGGGATAGCGGTGAGGATAACAAGTCCATGGGGAGTCTCCTACTGTCAATTCAATCTGGCTGGTCCTCAGGAATAGCGGGTACTGGAATATCAGGCTCTAGGATGATGGGCAAATAATGGTGAATGAAAGACACTGTCCTCTCATTAAGTTCTGCTCTAAGCAATAAATAGATAATTTGATTAGACAGATAATTTGATTCTTACTTTAGTTTCAAAACAAAGAGGTCAGAGAAAACCTAGGGTTTGGGGGTTTTTTTTGTCTATATGTGCATGTCTATGACTGAAAAGTGATGAGAACTACTGTAACAGAGGTTATATCAGTGAAGGTATGATGAATCATGGGAGATTAAAAAAATCATTGCTTTCCATAGCTTTTTAAGTCATACCTGACATCTGAGTTGTTCTAATTTTGTTCTAATAGTAGAGTAGATATACAGGGTCAGAGTAGAAGCAGGGTCATTACAGAAGACCAGGATCCATTTCAGAAGATGGTAGATTAGTGGAAGTTCTTCACTACAAATTAATTATTACAGAAACAGTCATGATTTGCATCATTTGATCCACTCTCATATAATTCCCAGAGAAATAAAGAAAATTGCTTAATTACGATTGTATTGCTGACATTTTTGCTCTATCAGTTAAACTGAGAAAGAATCTCTGATCACGGTGATGTTCCTTCTGTGACTCTTATGAAAAGAAAATCAGCTCTTGAAAAAGCAGGGTATTTAAAGCTCATTTCATCCCTTAATTGAGGAACAACACTGACACCAGAGGACCTAGGAAGAATTCATACCCAGAATTCCACAGGCAATTTCTAGGTTTTAAATGACACAAAAAGGTAATTTTAGAAAAGGCCAAATAAATTATTTGGAATTTTCCAATATAGACAGCTAACATATTTCTAAGAGTAATTTCCTAGACAACTATATATTCACAAGGTATTTTAGTTAGTTAATTTCATAGTTTTCTCCATTTCATACTTTTCCTCTACTGCAACACACATACCTGTGTACAGAACTGCAGCCTCATAAATAACCTTTTTTGTCAATGACAATTCTGCTGCTGAATTTATTTCCTTGAAAGTTACTTCCTTTATACCCTTAGAAGCCAAAAAATATATACCACATTATCCTTGAAATGAAAGGAACTGATTGAACATAAAGGTAGTTCTGAAAAAATTGACCTCCAGCAGTGCTCACATAGGTGATAGGATAAAACAAGCAGGCACTTTTTCTTTGTGTAAGAAAGAATTCATAAATGGGCTACTTGAGAAAGTGAGTAATATTCTTGGGCTGTTACAGGTCCTGTTAACAATCACTACAAAACAGTGGACTAGACATAGATGCCCCAACACTTCAATGGGAAATGATTGGTTATTCATCTTAGTAAGAGCAGGAGCAAAATCAGAATAGAGTGGGAACAATCATACAGAATAGTCACTGTCTGGTTCATCCTAATATGCAACAATATTAAAATATGATATAGCTGAAGCTCATTTGTTCACATGACCTTACTCATGTCATCATCATTCTTGATCTTAATAACCACCAGCACATGCTGTTTAAATCATAGTGGTGAAATAGTACTTGAAGAAATCCTCCCAAGCAGTCTCTTCTTCTGAAGCAACCACTAAATCTTAGATAGATAAATGTGCACAAGTGTGGTAGACTCTTGGTGCTGTTTGCAATCATTCTAATCCCTTCCCTGCTCACTGCCCACCCCAAAATATCCTGCAATCCTGCTTTTAGTGTTAGTTAGATTCATAGTTTTCTCCTGTAAATTGTATTTTTCCAAAGATCTTTTACAAGACAACTTCTACCATTTATACTTGCATAATATTGTTTGTGCAGTCATTTGTGGGAATTGATGCAAGATGTTATGTATTTAGACATCATCTGCACAAAACCAGTCTCTCTAAGTCATAACTGCACAGTTTTCTCTTGGACATCTGAGTAACCATTCCAGAAATCTCCCTAAACTGACTAATTTGAAAATCCTTTTGTGATTAGATCATAAAAACGTGGGATTCTAAATAAGCTTGTGGTTTGAGGTGTATATTGCTGTAAAGAATTAGATATTCCATGAAGCCATCACAAGAGTTTCATTTGCCAGGAGACCACAAAATGGAAGAGGGGGGGAGTGGGAGTGAGAAAGAGAGGAAGTGAGAAGGAGAGAGGGGGAGAGAGGAGAAGGAGAAGGACAAAGAGAAGGAGAAGGAGAAGGTGAAGAAGGAAGGGAGGGAGGGAAGGAAGGAGGGGAAGGGGAAGGGGAAGGGGAAGGGGAAGGGGAAGGGGAAGGGGAAGGGGGAGGGGAAAGGGAAGGGGAAGGGGAAGGGGAAGGGAGCATTATTCAAAACTGCATTAAAAATAGTGATTTCTTTGGGCTGCAGGCAGTTTCAAGAAAACCTATGGGGAGTTAGAGTAAGGGAAGAAAGAACTGTCTTATATCTGGGGCTTGCCTGTCATCTGTGGGTTTACAAGACAGAAAGCTGTTTCAGATATTACTGTATGTGAAAGTAAGGTCCTTTAAAAGCAGTCATTAACATTGTAAAACTGAACTTTGGATGTGTAAATACGTATAAGAAAGTGAATATTGTTCTCTTTAAATCCGACTGAATGCCCACATATATTGCCAAGCACAGGAGAAGTTTGCTACATTTTGTATTTTATCATTTCTATATGTATCTATTTTTTTTATTAGCCAGGGTTGCTGGCAGAAATGGAGCAATCCGACAGAAAGATTGCCTGTGCAACATACTTAGACTGGACAGCACAGCAAATCCTAACAAAAAGCTCTCCAAATAAAGAAATATGACCGGGCGAGTTAAGACTGTTGTCTTTTCTCGAATGAGTGTGGGCTGGTAGACTTTCCTCCTAAGGAAATGTTCAGTGTACAAACAGAAAGGGGAAGGGTCTCTGGGGTTCTCCCTGGCAGCACACCAGGCCCAGAGCCAGTAGCAACCTACAAGCCATAGTCTGCCTTACTTCTGTGGGAACTTTACTAGAGTGAGGGGTCCTGGAGGGAGTGCAAAAGGCACTGGCCCTGTTGCAGCGTCTGATCAGCAGGCACCAGTGGAGAGAAGTGGGGGACCCTCTCCCCAGAGAGACTGGTGCCTTGGAATACACATCCCTCCCTGGCAGAGCTCCCAGCATCCGATTAGTCCTCCGCCAAAACAAGGCTTCGGAGTTAATGTTTCAGCAAGATAAACAGAGGAACTTCATCCTTGTTTTGGCATATTGTTTCAGTCTTTAGAAGGGACAGCAGAGCATTAATTTACAGTCTGAAGGCCAGAGTCACAAGAAAAAAAGCCAGAAACATTCTAGAATTTATTTCCCCCCATCTTTCTCTCTTTAAGGAAGCATTGCTTCTTCAGGTTGTACAGAAAAGTATGAGATTCTCTGTACCTATTGGATCCAGTCATGCCTGATAATATGAAAGTAGTTTCTGTGGAATTAAATAAAACCTGCTCTATCCAATCCCTGTAAGTAAAAACATTATATGGGTCTTCCATGGCTTCAGTAACTTTAAATGCACATGAAAGTATCATAACATAAAAGCATAAAAGTAGGAGTAATGAAATCATGTTTCCAAAGGGAACTACCTCCCAGGATGTTGTTTGCATATACAGCATGACACTAAGAAGTAAAGCTGATGAGGAAAATAAATACCTTCTTTAAAGTTTTCAAACACTAGACTTAGCTATAACGTTTAAGAGCCAAACAGTTCGTTTTGGTTCAGACTTCTGTAGATAAGAATACTTTAGTACTATATAAGCACTTGTGTAAATAAGTATAAATAAAGCATAGAAATAAAAGACCATATGTCAAAAAGAAACTTAATAATATAATTTTAGTGTTGTTGATGAGATAACAAGAATGTTGAAATTGTTTGATTTATTACCTCATGTAATTTTTCCCTTTTAAGTAAACTGTATTGTTTGAAAAAGATTGAAAAAATATTTTAAAATGCAATTTCAATATTTTTTTCTAAAAACATTATTTATAATTTCATCTTTCAAGTTTGATTGTAGCAAAATAATTCAGTTAAATATTCTCACCGGGTGTTCAAATGTGCCAGAAAGATACTTGATGTGCTAATGTAACACTCCTTTGAAAAGCTAGCTCTATGTTTATTCCCTTGTACACCATGGCATAATATTTAGAACCTATGGAAACTGAAAAGAAGGTTAGATGCTATACTCTGTCACCCAATGGCATGAATCTATCAAGTACAGAAAACCTCTTCGTGTATATTAATTTACTTAGTTTGAGTTAGCCATGGGGATCTGAACTATTGAGAGGAACTCAAGCAAAGAGAAAGTTTGCCTAATAGAAACATCTTATAATTGATATAAAACTAAAGAAAAAAAATCGTATAGACAAACCTTTTGGCTAAATGCCTTTTTAGTATTTAGCTAGGCATAGAGCCAAATTTTTATTCTGCAAAATTTTGTGTCCTAAGTTATTCAGGTACAGTTGAGTGTTTTACAGTGATGCCCACTTAAAACTTGTTGGGACCTTCGGGCCTGGCACGTTCATATGTTTTGCACTCAGGAAGGCTGGCTAATGGGGAGGAGAGGTCTAGTAGTTCATGCAGCTCCTGCTCAGTTTTTGGCCAAATACACAGCTTATGCCAGGGCATGATGTGTGCTGGGAGCAGCACCATTAGGCCACAGCAAAAGCAACCTGTAGGCTGGACACAGTAGACAGGAGAATGTATGAGCTCTCCTGTAGCCAGTATCACCTGCAGCCTGCTGTCTCCCACAGCTGTCATGTGCACCTTTGCACACTTACTGACAGTTTTTCAGAGTTCACTAACTTATGGAAACAGTTTATACCAAACTTCCAAACTGGAAGTTATAAATATGCCAGCTTATCCAAAAAAACTTTTGAAGTAGATCGACTAGCAGCCCAGCCACTGAGGCTTTCATGCCTCCCAGACACCTGTACTGTGGCAGAGGGGGAAGGATGAGCATTCTTTCCACCTGCTAGTTAAGTGTTTTGCTCATAGGTGCACAGGTTACTGAATCCGTGAGTTATTGCAGTAACAAATTAGAGAATTCATGTTAGACTAGTCTGCATAAAGGAGATTGAGCCCATGTATGATTTGTCTTTTTTTTTAACCCAATGAGCTCATAAATTAAAGCTTAATTTACAAAATATTGTTATGTAAATCTGAAAGATCTAAGCTGACCATGACAAGAAGATACCTAGAAAAAAGTGAATTAGACAAAAACCGCTATAACACTCTGAAACACTTATGAGAGAAGCTCCATGCACTTGTGTTCTGTTGACATCAGCAGTAAATGAGCACGTCACAAGTTTCACTAGGTCAGGTGTCATCTCCCATTACCAGCAGATCATGGAAACCATAGATATTAATTTATTTTCTCTATTATGCATGTTAGTTATAAAAATATGCAAAGACATCATCTCTGTTTCAGGAAGTCCCTCATAGGATTTGGCATATGCTGAAGAAATATTACTGCAGACTTGCCTTGTTTTCACCATCTTCCCTAGGCCTTGGTCCCTACAGAGTGGAAAATAATTGGCTAATAGGCCTTTTGTCTGACCCTGTAAGACCAACCATGTTTATATTCTTCCATAAACAGATGAATAACTTAATTGTCCTACATAAAGTTTTGAAATGGAACCTTAAATATTTCCTTTGCATTTGATGAGATGATTTTAAGGCCTAATGACTGGATATAGATACTTGCTTTAGCTGGTAAAAGAGGGGTTTTTTTCCTCCAGTGAATTTCATTTTGTAGCAACCTTATTTGCCCCTGAACAGTGAAAATACAGAACACAATATGTCATCAGAAATGCAAACCTTATGGTTCTATGCATTTTACTAGGAAATTGCATCACATCTTAAATACAAGACACTGGTAAGATCACTTATAGCCCATTCTTTATGACCTAATCCTTTGACGGGATAAAACCATTTGAAATGGAATACAGCCTACTGTTGTTGATTAACTGTTACTGGGAAGGCTTATTCGAAAGTAAAGGATTAAAAGTCAGATGTTTAAATGAGGAAAGAAGGCATAGCTCTACAAATTTTTATTCAGTGCCTTCTAAATTCTGGGACAGAATATCCTCCATTGTTATTTCTTTCATACAAATACAAATGCAAGGTATACCTGAGACAAAAAAGGGAAAATATAATCAATCTTTTTTTGAGTACTAGTGCATTGTTGGGTCACATCACAGGAGAGACAGCACTGTTCAAAGAAGATAAATTGTGGGAAAATGAATATTATTTGTTCTCCATCCCCATTGTAACTTTTGCTCTTTGCTTATTACTGTGAATTAGAATTTTTGACTGAAATCCAATCAGTATAGAAGGCTTTCAAATGGCATTCAAGCTTTTAATGAACTGATCAGAATGAGTTTAACAAATCCTTCATGTGCATAGAGCCTCTGATTACAATGAAACCATTCCGGCACATCCCTGGGGTATGACAGAGTCTTTGAGCAACAAAAATTAAACTGCTTGAATACAGTACAGATAATGAGCTGCTTCAACCACAACTACATTTGGGCAGTTTCTCAGAGTCAGCCAGATTAGCTAGCTGATATTTATCTAAAATTATTGTAATTTACCAATGTTACATTTCAAATAGACATCAAATGTGTAGGGAGCTGTGTAGTTAATTCATACCTTGATGTTCCCTATTTCAGGCCAGACACAGCACAAATCCTGAATCCTTCCTGTAAGAGCCTATAAGAAGCATTTGTATTTTGCCAGAAAGTTCACAGCTGATATATTTTACTGAAGTAAAATAAATCTACAGGAGAAAAAAGCACTGACTTCTGTGTGTTGAGAACAAAAAAAATGGAAGTGGAAATTTGGGGGTTAGCTGTAATGGTGTAGTTATAAAGTAAATCTCATTTTATTAGTTCTGTGTGCCCTTCAAAATTAGATATATTAATGAATAAGAGAAGGAGGAGCGTGTAGCAACTTTCTGTGGAGATCCAGAAAATTTTCATCTACAGTGATTTTTAAAAGGTTTGTTTTGCTTGACAGCAAGGCTAAGTCCTGGCTGTATGAAGAGGAGAAGAAATTAGGATCTGCCCTTTCCAATGCACATTTCATGAGGATTATTTGCTTTTTCACATAATCATAGAATCATTCAGGTTGGAAAAGACCTTTAAGATCATCGGATACGACCATAAAGCTAACACTGCCAAGTCCATCACTAAACCATGTACTTAAGTGCCATATCTACATGTCTTTTAAATACCTCCATCACCTGTAGTAGTGAAAAGTGCCCAGTTTGGGGCTACCTTTGAGGACAATCAGGAAATTTAGCTAGTGCAAATTATAGTTCACATGTTTTTTGTGAAATTACTAATTTATGTTCTGAAAACTTTACAATCATTCATTTTTATCTCTAGGTTTAATCTGCTAAGTCCTGCAAGATCTGTACTCCTACTGAAAAGTGATCCTAGCTTTAGTAGGTGAGACTTTTGGGGATGTAGACATGCCATGAATTTAAGCACCAAGGTAGATGGCAATGCCTAAGCCCTGGATTTAGCTACAGGTTAAACCCCATATGCCGAGAGGACACAGGGGAAGATTCTGAATGCCTCTGAATGTCTGGGCAGCAGAACCAGGACAGGTTAGGAAACACTCTATCTGCAAAGAGGTGCCTGTGAGATGGGACGAGTCTCAGAAAAGTGAAACCTCAGCCCTACCAGCTGCAAAACAGTTGCAGTAAGGTAATTGGTGATACCTATCCTTTGTGGAAGGCAGCATCTCCCTGCTTCCAACAATTTTCGTCTGATTTGAGAAGAAAAATACATTGACGCATGGAAAATGTACAACCCTTGTTTTTTATCATTTTCTAAGCTATATAAAAAGGAAAAAAAGGATGCTCACAAGAACTTAATTAACAAGAATCACTACTTTTTTCTATGACAGAACCAGAGTTGTCCTTGCATATTTATCAGACTTTAACACAAAGAGGAAGTAAATCATGCTACAGCCTCTACATGTGTGTGTTAAATTCATACACACTGGAATCTTAGCTTTCTTCTTGCAAGTAATTGCAAAAGAAATCATGCATTTTCAGAAATGTAGGAAGGAACTTTCAGGCTATATCTTTCAAATAAGTCTCTGTAAGCATGAGAAACTCCTCTGATTATTTTCCAGTGTTTTCACCTTTACTGTGGGTGCTTTTAAGTATTGCAACTAGGCAACTATAAAAACTAGTGAATCATAGAATCACAAAATATCCTGAGTTGGAAGGTACTCACAAGGATCATCGAGTCCAGGTCCTGACTCCACACAGGGCATTCTAAAAGTTAAACCATGTATCTAAGAGCATCATCCAAATTCTTAAATACCAAAAGGCTTGGGGCTATGACCACTTCCCTGGGGAGCTTGTTCCAGTGCTTCACCACCCTCTCACTGAAAAGCCCCAAACTGCATCCATTACTTGAGGTGAGCCTGCACCAATGCTGAGTATAGTAGGACAATCACTTCTTTTGACCAGTCAGCTACACTATGCTTAATGCACCCCAGAATAGAGTTGGCCCTTTTGGCCATCAGGGCACATTGTTGCCTTGTATCAAGCTTATAATCAACCAAACCCCCAAGATCCCTTTCTGCAGGGCTGCACCCCAGCCTCTTGTCCCCCAGTCTATATATACATCCTGGATTACACCATCCCAGGTGTAGAATCTGGCATTTATCCTTGTTAAATTTCTTAAGGTTGGTGATTCCCAGCACTCCAATCTATCACAATTTCTCTGTAAGACCTCTTTACCCTCAAGGGAATCAATGGTTCCCCATAGTTTAGTACCGTCAATAAACTTACTTAGTATGCACTCAGCTCCTGTGTCCAGCTCATTGATAAAAACATTGAAGAGAACTGGCCCTAAAATTGAGCCCTGGGGAACACCACTGGAAACTGGCCACCAGTCAGATATTACCTCAGTTGCTACAACTCTTTGCACCCAACCTTTCAGCCAATTGTTCACCCATCGTGTTTGTGTACATGTCCAGCTGTACGCTGGATATTTTGTCCAGAAGGATACTGTGACACACAGTATCAAAAGCTGAAAAATTAAAATCTGAATACTTTTTCACTGCAACACTCAGTGATTGATTCTTTGGTGTCCTGAACAAGTGTTGCTATATTTGCTGTCCTAAACCCTACATTCACAAAGATATACTTGAATTAAGGTTGGGGTTTTTTTGTTCTGCATTGGGATAGGTTGTCACGTGAATATATCTATATTAATGTACTACTCATCTGTTCAACAAACAGAAAGGGATTCCTGCATCACCTCTCACATGTCCATATCTTCTCCATATATAAACCCACAGTTTTAACACTAACACCAGTGTTCAAGATAACCTACACAGACACGTAAGTGATGTTCTTATTCCTCTATATTTCCTAGCCTGTACATTTGATGTGGGTCACTGTTAAATAAAACCAAATATATGTTACGTATCATTTCTGTGAACTATACTATAAGTTATTTCTCAGCAGTCCTATGTAGATCAAAGAAATATTACTTAAGGCTTTACTCAGATTGTCTACTTCTTGTAGCACAAATATCTGCATAAAATGACTTGGGACACTTATTGCTTTGTTTATGAAAGTAATAACTATTTATTTATCAAGTATTTTCTTTTAAAATCTTGTATATACCCACCTTTTTAATGTAACCAGATGTGTAAACAAAGTTAATTTTTAGGATTTATCTCTGTTCAGACATAATGATTACATACCTGATTACATTACTATTATTAAACACTCTTTAAAATATGTTTTCCAGTTAAACTAATCCACTCACTATGTATTCTTATGGTCTTAAAAATAAGCTTTTTAAAACTAAAATTTAAGTAAGTGTAAACTAATTTCTTATTTTTGCTTACTATTACAAATGTATTTGGGTTATACGAAGGTATTCAAATACTGGTTTCTAAATTCCGAGGGATCAGACTATGCAGACACTTATACAAACATAATTTTTTAATAGATTTGATCAAAACAGAAAGTCAGGCACCAGCATATAGTTACTTGGATTATCAGAGTTAAGTGTAACCTTTGGTGCTATATTGCACAGCTGATATTAACCCTGTGTTTCAGGAATGTTTGCCTTTTGAGCACAACTTAGTCTGAATTCAAATCAAATTCCTTTGCAACTTCTTTCTTAGAGTCAGGAAATATTCTGCTATGTGTACAAATAAACAATAGGCATTCCTATATTTTCTAAGTTATTTTTAATTTAAAGGACTCAGATAATCTCCAGGTTATTTTTTTCCAAAGTCTGTTACTTCTGGTTTCCTATATACTGAATATCATGGTAGATTAAATCATGATCCAGATTTTAAAGCATGTGTATTCAATTTAATTAGAGTGACTTACTATATTGTATATAAAGTAATACAATACATGAGAGAAATGATGCAAGGAAATTACCACAGCTTGTGCTTGTATTTCTATTGGGCAATGCTGAGGCTAAATAGAAGAAATGGGCAAACTTCAGATACATGTTTGGTTAATTTTCTGTAACTCATAACTCACTGTTTATAACTATTGCTCTCTTACCGTTTTGTGTGACTTGACATAATTTACTTCAAATCACCAGAGTGTCTGATGTAATTTTGTAGTCTGACATGAGGATGTAATAAAATAATGAAATGTTAAAGAGAAGTCTGTTTGTCTTGGCAACCTGGAGCCACTTCAAACATAGATATTATCTAAGCATCATCCAAGAGTAATATTGTATGGAAAATGGTATATTTCTCTAGCCCTTTATTTTCTTCTGCAGCAGTTCAGTAATGTGCTAAGACTCAATCTGAGTGGACTGCAATCACATCGAATTGTTGACACTTCTTTGCCCTCCCTCCTGCTGAAAACCTCCACCTGAAACCCAGGCATGCTGTCACAACTCATACTAGACAAGTTGAAGGTCCATTATGTGTTGAAATCTCTACGTAATTCCATTATGCAATCTATATGTAGCTCTAAATTGGCAGCAGAAATGTCAAACATAATTAAGTGTAGCAGATCGTTTTCCACAATAGAACTTTTGGCACAAATAATTCAAGTGTATCAAAACAGAGTATTTGAAGTTTCTTCAAGCTGAGGACAGCATACTTGTGAACTGAGGAAGACAAAGATAAATTAGTTTTGAATACACAGGTGACTTTATTTTAAAATACACAACTCTTAGGTAACTTCTCAAGACGAAAACTAGCTTGGTAAAAAGATTTTGTGAAAGATAACCTTTTTGACTGGCATATTATAGCAATCTTCAGAGTAATGTTTCTAGGTAAACTAATGTGAAGTCAAAGACTGCTTTTACTGAAATGAATGCATTACTGTGTTTCATTCAATGGAAAGAAAAGTGTAACTTCTTATGCAAATATACAAATTGTATCTATTGCTATGCTAAAATTATATAATAATTGTGGTAGTGACTATTGCATAAAGGTTACATGCTAGTTTAAATTTTAGGCTTCAATTTCAGTAACTCTGAACTTTTGAAAAACTTCAGTCCTTCAGTTTCAGCTTGATTCAAAATCACTGTTCTCAGTGGAAGTCTATCTATATTCAACAGAACTTTTGGAGAACTTAGAGGACTTGAGGTCAGCCCACTAAAAAAAAATCATACTTTCAGTTTAATCCTTATTTTTATTTAATCCTTATTTATATTCATGGAATTTACACTCTACTGAAAAACTACCTTTTGAGGGAACAAACATTAAATAAATATATTCCCTCTCATCTGCTCATCTTCACTTCTTATATTACAAGGTAGGACACTGAAGATGCAGAAGAAAAAGCCTAGTTCTTTTCTGTCTCCTACATCATTAGCAACTGCTGAATGTATATATTTCTACATAATCTTTATTCATGCTAATATGTACTTCAAGAACAAAACCACCCAAGTTAGTTAATAATATATAATGGACCTCAAAGAACTGATTAGTTCATTTATATATTGTGTAATATAGATAGAAATTTGTCTTAATTCTCTCACTCGGAGGATGCTTTATTCTGTGACAGCCAGCTGTGCCAAAGTGCCTGGGCCACCTTCCACAGTCCCAGAAGTCCTCAGAGCATTACCTCACTTACCTCAGCTAAGCCACCAGGGTTTCCATTATTGCAGGCCATTAACTGAGAAAAGAAATGAGCAACCTCATTGTCCTCGCATTTGATAGAAGATAGATGAATTACCTGAGGCATCCTTTCACTCAAAGCTGTAGTCAGGTCTTTATTTCTCTCCAGACCCGTGCACAGTTCTTGAGCAGGCAGAGAGAGTCCAGATTTGCTGGAAGCTCCAAGTTGCCTCCTTGGAATTATCCTCCAGGTTGCCACACAGCCAGAGCTATACTGAAAATAGCAGCAGTGACTAACTGGTATTGATATTTTTCACTCTTAATAAAAGCACTGAAACCTGACAGATATACAGAATCTTTGCTATGGACAGATACCTATGTGCAGATATTGATTAAAAAACCTTCCTATTTCTGAAGGAAAAAAGTTAAAGAACATTTGGTTTGTCCCAATTTGCATCTAATCAAATTTTTAGTAGTTACAATGTCTCATGAACTTGAAGCAGTATGTTTTAAATCTATTATTGTTGACGTCTTCAGGTCTGGAACACTTTTTGAAAAAATACATTACATTTCAGTCAAATGTTTGAGATTTGTTTCAGAAATTATTTGCTGAGGGTCCTGGTATTCAGCTGTATATCTAGCTGATTATAACAGTTCCTTCTAGCCTGGAAATCTATGAAGATTTTCACAAAAGAAATGAGTCAGCCAATTAGAGAAATTGTATAATAATAATCTCAATATTTGTCCACTGAGCAGGTTTCATGTGACAGCAGTACGTTATTCATTCAGGGGGGACTGTTTTGGAATATCTAAGTGTTACTTACTTTGGTACAAACTGACAAATCAAAATGGGCCTGAATAAAAGCAACCATTATAACTATAATGAATTAGTGTTCAAATTCATTTCAGTTTGTCAAAGTCTTGAACATGACCAGACCCAATTAATGACAATATTATTGCCAGGAGTAAAGTGTGTTTGCTGATCACATCATGAAAAAAGTGCAGAATTTTATACATGTTGTTGCATGCAAAGTTAGCTTCTCATACTTTTTTTTCTTAAAACTTTGATTTTAGAGAAATATGCATTTCCAGACAAAAATAACATATTTATCTTCACCTTTAATTTAGAACAAACCAGACTCTTGTATTAGTGATTATTTTGAGTGACTAATATTTCTTGCCCTTGCTGTTACATAATTCTCTGGGTCACTTCTTGATCAAAAATACATAAAAACTTCATAAGTAAACTATATAAAATCCTGCCTGGAAAAGGACTCCCCAGATTGATAGTTTTGAAATGACTGAAATACATTTTTTAGGAAAAAGCACAAATCTGTTATGATTTATCTCACCTGCTTCCAGATCTCCAACAACTTCTTTGATTTTTCCCCACATGTTTGTTCCTTCCTGCCTGAAAAGGCTGTTTCTTAAATATCATAATGATTATAGGATTGACGTGCGGAAAACAGACTCCACAATCAGTTAGATTGTAAAGTAGGTATGTTCATTCAGTGCTGGGCAGAACGGGGGGTAGTCCCACCAAAGTCGTGCGTGCCTGACTTGGCAGTTCGCTTTAAATTTATACAGTTAAGTGTTACATATACATAGAGTTTTGCAACACGCCTATACATAGGCATTACCTATCCCCGCTTCATATTAAAATTAGCTCTAGGAAGTCATTTCCATAGTCTCCTCTCAACTGCGCTTGTGCAGTGCCTCCTTATGGTGGTCATCTGGTGGTCATGAAGATGAAGGCTGTATGTCTTCTTCACGGTGAACTCTTAACCTTCTGGCCCTGCATAGACTCAGTCGCTCCCTGGCATTTGTCCAAATCACAAGGCCTGTCTTGGCTGGTTCTTGGGGTCGACTGCTGCTTCTTATCAGGGACTATCTCCTGTTCTAGCCAGCCTCAACAATGCAAACGTTAAACATCACTTCTCATCCCCTTGGGCCATGTCTACCTCTACTGAAACTTCTTTAACTTCATTATAAGCTAGATAATTATTAAACAATTCCTATCTATGTTCATATATCTACTATATCTACTAAGGTTCCTTTGGTTCCCCATCTCAGGATACCTTCACGGAGACTACCATCTGCAACACATGTGGGTAATGCACATGTATGTCATATATCTAGGTTACAAATTGAACTATTAGCATCTGTAAATGCTAGTCTTCATCATTTTGGAGTATAACAACTTTATAAAATTCCCTATGTACATTACTTTGATTCCAGCAACACTTGTAAAAACACTTAGCTAACAGGAGTACTTCATATATACTGCTTAAGTGATTTCAAGAGTTTCAACATAAACAAAAGCATATTGTGCAATACAGTATCTATGACAAACTCATTTTACATCTTCGGACAGCTTATTAGACAAAGTTTTAACCAAGTTCTAGGTGCTTACCCTGCTTCATCTGGATCTCCAGTTTCCTTCTGAGATGTGTTTGCATTTTTCAAGCAGGCATAACACCTCTAACACATTGTCCTTTGCACGGTAACCTTAACAGACAGGCAGAGTTGCCAAGCAGCAAAACTTCTTTGTCTGTTGGGTAACCAGCAAAAATTTCACAATCAGAAAACAATCCCTGTGTTGAAGAGACAGCAGAGACTGGCCATATTAATCTTAGGTTGCCTTTCCTTCCTTTCCAGTGATTAAAGTGGTTGGGGAAAAAAAAAAAAAAAAAGAGTAAAGAAAAGGTAGGGGGAAGCAATGTAGTTTATAGAGCCAAGAGGCTTCTAAATATGGAAAGTCTTGGTAGAACAAAACTTGATCTGAAACGCAAAGGTGGTACATAATGTACAATAATTGTTGCAAACAGTCATGTAATAATTGTTAATACCAATAGGAAATCTGCCCCTTCTCCTGCCAGCAAAATTATAGAGTGATCTGCAAAGTCCTGTTTTCTCAAAGACCTAGAGAATACAGTTTATAAGATCATTTTTCAAAAGTGAGTGATGGAAAACTCACTTCCTTTTTGAAAACCAACTCTTTTTTCAAACATTATGTGAACTATTCTCTGTAATTTACTCTAGACTTCAGCTTTTATGTCAATTTGACATATTTGGTAAAAAGTGTGATTTCCAAAAGCAAGAAAATCCAGCATTTAAAATGCAATATTCAGTCTGTGTTTCTTTATGGAACTCTATTTCCTACCTTATTCCTATTCCAGTAGTAACGCCCAATCCTTCTACATAATATTTCTGTTTGTTCTCCTTTTGTTGGATTACACATAGTCCTTTCTCTTAAAACAACAAGGAAAAATGCAGATGCTGCTGGCTCCATCCCCTGCTATGACATTCATTAGCACATTCACTAACTCTTGATTACACAAATGATAAACCTTCTCCGTGAGCTACCCAGCCAGCCTGCAGATTTCCTCACTGTTCTCCCAATCTCATGCCTCCTTAGGTGTATGCTTCCAAGGCATGACTTTTTTGCAAGGCCAGAATCTAAAAATTAGAATTTTCGATCACTGACATAAAACTTAAATATGACCTGTATTTTCTACTATGTGGCTAAAATATCTGAAATTGTGTTTAAAATTTCCTCTACTAAACACAAATAAAACAAAATTTTATCTTTTAGTGAAATGCAAAAAATTATTCATGTCAATCCAAAGGTTGTCTTGAGAAAAATCAAAATATTTCACTTGCAAGAATTTGCAATTAAACATTTTTATTATCTGAACTACTCTCCTCAATTTGTAATCAAAGTAACTTTTAATCAAATCTCAATTGAATTTAAATTGCAACGTT
This sequence comes from Haliaeetus albicilla, assembly GCF_947461875.1. Classification (NCBI taxonomy): domain Eukaryota; kingdom Metazoa; phylum Chordata; class Aves; order Accipitriformes; family Accipitridae; genus Haliaeetus; species Haliaeetus albicilla. Next base: position 48,307,423 of record NC_091516.1, read on the forward strand.
GTTTTTCACTAAAAATAGTAGCAGAAAACAGTCTTTTCTAGTTCTGAGCTGAACCAAGACTTGGTTTATATATAGCTTTGTTACCTGAGGGCAAGAAATAAAACTTGTACATCTTGCATTGTTCATTAGCATTCTGTTCAAAATCAAGTATCTAATTAAGGATAGAAGGCACAACCATGCAAAACATATTCTGGGTTACAGTGTGAGAAAGCAGAATACTGTAGCTTGTGGGATCCAGTTCAAAATGCATATCTTCATTTTCAAATTTGATTATTTTCGGTCTTAACTAAAGAGCCTTGATTATGTCTTTTTGGACTGTCTAAACTAGCTTGGATTTGAAGCAAACCAAGATGAAGTGTTTATAGCCAAAGCTACATGCCCTGTCCTATTTCAGTGAAATGCATTTATGCAACATGCAAACTGTAACCTTTAAGCCTATCAATTTTCTTGAACTAGAAAATTAATAGGTATTCCTTAGAGTAAGCAAGGTAGTATTTGCCTACTTACTGAATTCAGTGGAGTCTGACTTTTACCCACAGTTGGCCTGTAAGTTGTTGTCGTGGTTTAACCCCAGCCAGCAACTAAGCACCATGCAGCTGCTTACTCACTCTACGCCCCCCCTACACCCCGCCAGTGGGATGGGGGAGAAAATCAGGAAAAGAAATAAAACTTGTGGGTTGAGATAAGAACAGTTTAATAGAATATAAAAATAAGAAACTAATAATGGTAATGATAACACTAATAAAGTGACAACAGTAATGATAAAAGAGTTGGAATATACAAATAATACACAATGCAATTGCTCACCACCTGCTGATCGACACCCAGTTAATCCCCAAGCGGTGATCCCCCCGTCCCCACTCCCCCAGTTTATATACTAGATGTGACATTCCATGGTATGGAATACCCCATTGGCCACTTTGGGTCAGGTGCCCTGGTTGTGTCCTGTGCCAGCTTCTTGTGCCCCTCCAGCTTTCTCGATGGCTGGGCATGAGAAGCTGAAAAAATCCTTGACTTTAGACTAAATATTACTCAGCAACAACTGAAAACATCAGTGTTATCAACATTCTTCTCATACTGAACTCAAAACACAGCACTGTACCAGCTACTAGGAAGACAATTAACTCTATCCCAGCTGAAACCAGGACAATTGCAAGAAAGCTACTTCCTGGTTTTGGCTAGCCACATATTTACAGTGAACTGTAGAGGGGCATTACCCCTCCTGTTAGGGCCACCTAGAGCAGTAATATGGCCTGTAGCAGTTAAGTAAGAAACATATGGCTCTACAGCTCTCTCCCTGTTTCCCTCCCCTTCTTCCAACTCACCCTAATCAGGTAAGGGCTATATACATCCTGACATTGTACCACTGTTCTCAACTGTAACTACCAAAAATTACATGCAATACAGACTAATCCCTTTTCACTTACATTACTGGTGAACCAGATATGAATAGGATGATTTCCAGATCTCAGAAAGAGCCAATTCTTGATGTTCATTATGCTACATTAAGTTCAAGAAAGCTGAAAGTTCTCTTCTTTGGAACTATATTTATTTCACTGTTTGACTAAGGATTAAAATAGAAAAAGGTCTATGCTTTAGACATAAAGAGAGGATTACCATGTTTGGGACATAGTAACAAAACTAAGACATGAAATCAAATGAGACAAAAATTCCGAAGGCAAATCCTCTTTTTCTTCTTATTAAACTTGTTAGAAGAAACAGTCAAACAACATTATACTGTTATTACTTTCAGTGAATACAGTTTCTTTTAGGTGAATTTATTTTCCTGCTAGCTAGTAACTGAAAAAGCTATGACAACAGATCTACATACTTACATAATCAGCTGGAATTAGATAGAAAAAATGCTTTTAAGCTTATGACGCTGACTTTTTAAGATTAGCTTACTTGTCAAGGAATCCACAATGAGTTTTCTTGCATTTATTTTTTCATCATCTACAGTAATTATAATAGATTGGCTTCTCTTTGTGGCAGTCCACAGCACTACCTGAGTCTGCAAAAATGAAGACTATGACCTACATCACTTCCAAAAATCCTGGGGGAAAAAAAAAAATTTGCTTAGGTAACTGAGTTTTCAAATGTCAAGTTCCCAGACCATTACTCCTTCAGATGCTAGATACTGATACCTGGCAGAATCACAGTTCAGAAGTAGTATCTAGGTAGAGATCACACCTTGTTGAATCACCTATGCTTGCACTATGTGCACTTCTTCCATTACAAAAGGAACAGATATCCCTGATTAGAAATCAATGATGCAAAACTAACATTAACATCTGAGAGATTTTCATTATGACAATTGTTTCTTAATTGCATTCCCGAAAGTCACCTAGAAGTTATACTGAGCTTGAGTCTGCAAACAGAATACCTTATACACTCTATAGTTATGCTGGGTTAAAGGCTCAGTCAACATCCACATATAATTCTACTTATAATTTTTACTTACTTAATTTATGCATTTTCTAGAAAGACGATGAGTGAAAGGCAGCTTGAGAGTGCCATAGGATAGTCAATCCCTAGGATATGATCACTCATGTTAAAGAGTCAATGTGTTGTTTTAATCACCTTCTGAATTATAAAACTGTTATTCAAGGCTGAAACATTTTATACTTTGAACTGTAAGACATTTATATGCTGTAGGAATTCTCACATTTTAAATTGACTCTAAAGGAATAATGTCAGAAAAGTATCTGTTGTTCATTTTTTAAAAGAAATCTAACATTGTGTTTACTCACCAGTGGGATGGATTGAACACCATTTTCGACTGCAGCTCTCTTACTGCCTTTCAACTGTGAAAACATTTATGTTTGGGGGCAAAATTCTTCCCAGGAAACTAAGCAAGAGGAAACATTGGCAAGATGATCCCTGTTTCAGCCTTGCATGGTTTATGTGCCTTGTAAAGCCCAGCATGATGAGGATGCTGGAATCTCTCTTTACAGAAGTGAGTAGTCAGAGACGGGAATGAATCCAAAACACAGAATTATGAAAACAATAAAGTAACTGTTCAACTTAATCTTCTAAACAAAACTGAAACAACAATAACAACAACAAAGTTGAGGCAGTCCCTATATTTTAATTTTTGTTTTTCTCAGAAAGCAGAGTACCTTCAGCAGTATATTTAATGCGCTTTGCAAGGCTCTAATCCACTGATTCCAACAACAGGTGACAGACTACATAATAAGCCTTTGGTGCATGCTGAAGCAGAGGATTTTAAAGCTTTCTTTTTTTTTTTTTCAGATCAGTACAAATTTTATCTTACTTTTTTTTCAGATTCTTCATCACTTTCAGTTCTCTAGAACTGAGGTACCTATTATTGAGTTTCAAACATGAATCACAAAGGTGTTATGAAGCACCATGTACTCATTTTCCCACCTTGGCCAAACCGGAGAGTTGGAGACAAAGTCAAACCTGGGTCTCAGAACAGTCTGATGTGGCTGGATCACCTCTGGTTCATAAACAAGGTCATTTAAAGGTAGCTTAGGCAGCTCTGCCTAAAAAAGCAGTCAGGAATGACTAGCTCTGATCTTCAGGTCTGGCCACCCAGTATCGCACATAGAGATAAAGCATTTTTTGTGGCTTTGCTGAGTTTCCAGAACCCCACAGTGCAGAGGGCTGCTTCAGGCAGCTGAAGTACAAGTCACTATTGCATTTATGCCAGCCAGGAGCTGCTGTGTGCGTGGGGGATTTCTTAGCTGCTCCCAGCTGTGCAAATGGATCCAAATGAAAGTGAGAACCTTGCCAACAAAAATGTCATAAAATTGCCATTAAAGAATGATACAATTCTTCATTAAGTCCTTGGTTTCCTATTCATAATTAGAGATCTGGAGGTAAGTAGAAGAATTTGAGCATTTGCAGCTAAGTTACTCCAGGTGTTATCAAACTAATTTGATGTAACTGACATGTGGCACATTGCTTATTGTCCCTTAGGACCTGCATGGAGAAAACTTGTTGTATCTCCTGAGGCCAATAAGATGGGGAAAACATTTTAATGAGAAAACAGAACAGTTTTAAGTAGCATTTTAACACCATAATCCAAACCATACTTTTGTATTTTATGAACACAATCACTTCCTTGGTGTGAAATAGAAAATATAATGAGGATATTTGAACTACAGAGGTTTTGTCAAATACCAAAATATAAAATAATGCAGATGAATAGGCAACTGATTTAAAGGAATACAGCTCCAGAAAGAAATACTCATAACATGGAACAGTCAGCCTGTTCACAAAGAGCCTGCCAATGCACAGCTTCATAGATGCATTTCACTTACTAAGAAGAACAGGTTTGAAACCGGAGTGAACTATCAGAACTACAGAATGGTTTTGCTTGCACTAAGTGATGATGACAACCCAAGTAAATACTATGCATGCCCTGAAGGAAGCTGTAGTGGCTGCAATGCAGCACTGCTGGTGTTCCACCCTTGAAGAAGAGCGTTACATTTTGAATCTCTACTGGTATCAAAGTGCAAGAATTATTATTTAGTTTGTTTCATAGCAATAATATCTGACCCAAGATCAGGTAAGGTTTGTTTGAGGAGCTCTGGACAAGATGTAGAAAGAGAGGCAGTTGCATTAAGGAAATAAACAACCAAAGGGATTGCACCTGAAAAATCTGCCACAAGTCATTGTAATTACCACATATACCAGTTTCCCAAAGCCAAATTTCCCAAAGAAATTTTTCTGGTTTTTTCACTATTAACATGAATTGAAATGTTACCATACCACTTTGTAAACATAGGAAACTACCATAGTTCTTTGAACAAGGTCCTAAGTTCATGTTCCTTCTGTGCCTTACCAAGACAATAGCAGTGATTTGCTGGTGACAAACATATGCTGCACATACCTCTGCATCTAAACACTTTTTCTGAGAAGACAGACAGAAGAAACTTCTTGAATCAGTTAAGGTCTGCAAAAAAGTTTCCTGTCATTCTAATTCAACAGCAGTGGTAGCAAAAGGCAGACTAGCCCAATTACACAACTCTCCATACATGCTGGAAGAGATGTCAGACTCCTGGCCAGTGCTCCATCTTTTCTGAACAGAGTTAAGTTTGTCCTGAAAGTCTGATGCTAACAATAATCTAGATACCAGACAAGCTTCTATTTCCATGGTGAGTACTCTCATGATCACAGACTGAGGTCCATATTTCAAACCAAAAAATATAAAGTCAAAACTATCTTTTACTTCTTTGAACTTAGGAATCACATATTCAGAATAAGAACAGTACAATTTATATCCTCTATGGATTAGTCACAAGATTGATTAAACACTGCCACAAATTTCCATGATTAAAATATCACCAATTCCAGTCATGTATTAGTAAATCATTACATGCCAACCTACTGTAAGGATTTTATTGTAAAGCAGACTACTTAACAACAAACCCAGCCTTCCTTTATTCCATTTACAGAATACATAAATAAATGAAGGTATCTGATGTAAAGCTGGTCAAAACAGTTATGGATGAGAAATGCTGTAACTTTGAACTAGGCAAATTTTTGGAAATGTGTCAGTTTCTATTAAAATGTCTATGGCAAGCCTAGAAATTCAGAGAAAGAAGAAAAAAAAAAACAAAACAAAGCAAAACAAAAACTGCAAGACTTCTGTAAGCAGCATTTATACACAGGAGAAATAAATAACATGAATCTATGTTTCTACTTTCAGTCAACCAGAATAAGAACAAATTCAGTCTCTAAGTTCCACGTAAGTATTAATGTCTTCAGCCTATTAGTTATTTTAGGACTTATTTCTCTCCTTCAAAAAAATAAAAATGATGGATAAGTAAATAGAAAACGTGGACTCTTCTGTGCAAATTGGCATAAAGGCAGGATATGAAATCTCATTTTTTGACACAATAGAATTTCTAAAGCAAAAGACCCTAATCTTTTACCTCTTTTCTCCAAGCCTGTACAACACAACTACAGAAGACAGGGAAAGTATGAAAATCAACAGCAAGCAGCTTCTAAGCAGAGCTATTACACTCCTTAGCCCAGCATGCATTCCTACAGGGTGCAAATAACTGCGTGATCTTTGTTATGACTTCTTGTCACTTCTATCCAAGTCTCTACATTCTGGGTTTTGGTTACTTTTTTGTTTCTTTTGGTCATACAAATGAGTATATGGGTTACCTATTTCAAAACAGATTCTAACTTGTTTGGAACACAAATAATTTCTTTTCATGTTTTTATATGGGGCCAGTGTCTTCTTAGCCTAATTTGTGCTTTTGTGAAGTGTTGTGGTTCAAATAAATAATAAATTTAGAGTAAAACCTGACTGGTAGTTTTCCCACGCAAACCAGTTATAAACCTGTTGCAAGAAATACAAACCAGTTGGCATTTCTCAATACTCCTTCCCAGATTATTTATTTATTTATTTTAAATTGAAACAAAGAATATCTTTTGTCTTTTATAAGGACACCCCATAGAGGATTCATCAATGAGCTTCATGGTGCTTTAGCTTGGATTTTTAGAGAAAAAAAGAGACCAATACTAGAGCAGTAAAAATGTTTTTTTTTTCCTTTTCACTGCTGTTGCTTCCTGTGTTATATTTAATCTCAGTGGTTCCCAGTCAAAAAGCAAGGCATCACCTGTGTGGTTCAAGCACTCTAAAGGTAAGGAACACCCTTGAGCTTAAGATAATAGGCATTGAGTTATCTGTACTGAGTTTGTGAAATTTAAAGAAGTGTGGAGCATTGCCAGCTTCATTACATGAGGCTAAGCCACAAAAAGGCTGTGAATATCTGATCTACGCCAATTTCCAAATGCAGTCTCTTTCTTTCTTTTTTTTTTTTTTTTTTTGCCTCTCTTAAGCATCATCTTTCCTGCTCTTAGTGCTTTTCATTTTGCTGCCTGAATTTTGCTGCCTGGCAGTGAGAGCTCCTTCAGGAATAGAGTGGTATGATTTTATTTTCATTATGCCAGCAAGATGACTCTCTTGTTCCATTTGCAACACACAATCTCCATTTTATTGTTATCATGTAATTATACATTTCTAATGGAGAAAAAAGGTGTATGGTAATATTTTGATTCAAATGTATAAACTGTTCTGTAGCCAAGACTTTGCTGTGAACCTCCACAGAGATTCAATCTGTTCATTGTTCCTTATTTTTTTTGTAGTCTAATTTGCTGAGGTATTTTTTATACTAGCATTCTGGTGCCTTCCCAAATATAGTCCACAACATCTCAAATATTTGCCATCACATTTAGAAGTGCTAATAGGTTTTCGTATATTTAAAAATAAATCTTTTTAAGAAATTTTTCAGCTTGAAGTTTCTGTATGTTGTTAGTGCTTCAGGAAAGTCTCTATTTTCTTACAATGATAAATGCAGAATATTTCATGTGTTCAGAGATCATACTCTGCATTATTAACATTTAATAGGTTCCTAAACATGTACAAAAATAAAACTTATAGTCCCTGCTCCAAAACAATTACAATATATTAACTTCAAGTACAAAACATCAATTTTATAGAATGGTTTTAATGAATAATCAGATTCAATAAAATATTGTCTTACAACTTAAACTATTATCTCCAACTGTGATTTTGAAGGTTTCTGTTCAGTTGCTCACTAGGTTGCTGCTGTTCTGAGACCCGCAATCAGATGGTTACAACATTTTTTCTGAAAGTGGCAACCGCAATTTTGAAACCATGCAGGTCGACAGGAGTCTCCCCTATCCCATACAAATCTATAAACAACAGATTATTATATAAAAGATGGAAGCAGAAAAACATCTCATTTCGCCTGGCTATGTTTTCTAAATCAATGATTGACTCCAACTTCATTTTTTAAAATTAAAAAAGACAGCTGTGTCTCAAAGACGTTTATATGCAACTTGTGTCCGGTAAGTGGAAAGGCCACAGCTCTCTGTTGTCCCCTATTCACTAGTTTCCCATATTTCTCTCCAGTCGAGGGAACTGTCATCTGAAAATTTAGAACAAGACCAAGAAAAATTCTCAGTAGTTTCACAGACATAACTATGATGCCTAAGCTCAGACTGTGCTACTTCATTACCAGCTTGGATCTGAACTGTCCTCACGAAGTACCTCTCTCTGCATGGAGTCCATAGGATCTTTACAGTGAAGGTTCTCCTACAGTAGTGTTCATTTTGGTGCATTGATCAGGGTGTACACTACAGGCTCCATCTCCAAGATCTCACAAATTGCTTGTATCAACTGAGATCATCAGCTAGAATAAGAATGTGTTGATCTGCACCAATGAAGCTTAATTCTCAATACTTGGAGAACAAGTATTAAAATGACAAAAAAACCCCAGTTACTTTCTCCCCTACCACAAAGTCAACCCAGATCTGGCAGGTACTTGGCATGCTTGTTTCTACTCTGATGAGAAAGTCCCTTGAACGGATCAGAATTAGTAATAAAACATTCTTTGGAAAAAAAAGCCTCAATTTGTACAACAACCTATCAGCACAAGCAAACTCTGATTTCTATTATTCATCTCCAAGTATCACAATTTCCTTCCCTAAGCTGACTCATGGGGCCCAACTCACACTGAAAGCACCTGAACTAAGGTCCTTGAAGACTTCTGCTATCATAAATATTCTGCTCACTCACCTTCTAAAAGTGGGACCCATTTAAGATCCAAGTAAGTTTTATCTATGAAAAATAAGTCACTCTGATGTTTTAGCCAAACAGAAAAGAAAGATCCCTCCTCTAATGCCTTCTAACATTAGTACTATCATATTGGCAATACAGGCAAGATAATGAAACATAGATGCTACAAGATGTTAGAACAGCTGATGTCCAGACAAAATAAAAAGCTGCATTTCTTCTACTGACCACAAGACTTGGTTAGTTCTCTTTACCTTTAAACTTTAATTCCTTTTCCTATTACAACATACAAGGGTTTACAACAGGTTATTCATTTGCTTTTAGATAAACAGGGAACCAGAAAACTTTCTCTTCCAAATTTTGGCCACATTTCTGAGCATATTATCATCCATTATATACAGGGACCACCTAAATTATCATCTTTCATTCCGACAAATACACTCCTAATGCAGTGAATAGTGCATTTGTTGATAAAAGAGCTACACTCTGAATCTTCTATTTTATGAGGATTTCAGGTATTTTATTTTTTGATGATGAACCCACATCTGTCATTTAAACTACTATGCCTCTTATGTTGTCAGTGGACTGCTGTGAAACAAAGAGAGAAAAGAGGGGAAGCCAGATTCATCTTTAAACCGTATGTTAGGACGACATGTCAGATTTTAAAGATCTGATGTTGGAAGAGGAAATGAGTTATAATTTATATAGATATTATGACAAGGGATAATATTAAAACCATGTATACATTTATATACACACAAATCCCTGTATTTAATGTATTTTTTTATCATGTACACACAGGGAGGAAGAATATGAAAATATTACTGTTTTTCAGTTGTACACAGTCCTTCTGCTGTATCTTATTTCACTGTAAAATTTAAAAGTATAAGATGGACAAAGAGATATTCAGCTTCTGAGAGTCTTTTTTTCACAAGAATGAGATTATCAGAGTGAAGGTATGGAAATAGTTGCAACTGTCCCTCCCCACATCTATCCTGTCTTGATGTAAGTAGGAAAAGTACTAGTTTACTTCACATAAACACACAATTTTATCTCCTTTACTTTCCCTCTCCTACCTCTTTTCTTCCCTTTTCTTTCCCTTCCTTCCTGGCTGTGTGTGTAGGAGGATTTTTTTTTCTTTGTATGGTAACTCATTATCTCTTCCACAAGGACTCAGTACATTTTTCTGGGCTTTAGTAACTCAAGGAAACATGGTTCATTCTAAGATTTCCCAACTGAATTCAAAAGAGTTATATAAACCCCAATGTTTAAAACCAAACATGGATATGTGCATGTGATAGAAGTGCTGAATAGTTATCAGATAATGCTATTGGCTTCATTGATCTGCTAAGTTAAAGGAAGTAAAGAAATGGTAAGCAAACTATGGACAGTGTAATAAATGTCTGCTACATGACATTCTGGAGTTGCTTAACTTTTTAACATTTCAATTTTACTTAAAATTTTCTTTTCTTGTATTTTGTTTATTACTTCTATTAGGTTTTTAGAAAGTGTAATGCCTACAAGATTCCAATTTGTTGAACCACAGGGACTGCCACTAAATGCTTGGACCAATCACCAGTAAGTCTACAGACGTCTGTCTTGTTTGCTAGTTAAATACTATCACCAGCATATTACCGTGCTCCTTCTGTCTGGCTACTTTGTTGCTCTGAAGCTTCATGGGATTCAGGTTCATGAGCCATACAAGTGATACTTTTATGACAGGCCTTTATCACATGTAGAGCATTTATCTGCTGAAAAATCCAAAGCTCTACCTGTGAAGAAGTAGCAGACACTGGGGGGGGGTGGGGGGGGTGGGGGTGGGAATAGAGGTTTCTAATGTGAACAGCACAAAATTATCCTGTATCTCAGATAAATGTCTAGCCCACTCCCATCCCGTATTGGACCATGAGCCATCAAAGACCTATTTTCATCTCTCCCAGTACAGGACCACCAGGGTGATGGACCACCCCTGATCTATTGTCCTGTGTATTTTCTGAGATACAGAAGAACAAGATGATACCTTTTGTTGATAGATTGCACTGTTTGAGAACAACAAAACAGAAACTGAAATGATTAGTTTAAATCCATATCCTGAATAGAAATGTGTCTAAACAGCAGGTGCATTTCTGTCCTTTTGCTTACAGCTCCTCTCATTGTGATTTCCCTCTGTCTTCTGTGACAACCTGATTGCTGCCCTAATCCCCTTTCTCTGCCAGCTCATCTCATAGTTTTTCATCATTCCTCCTCTTGGTGACACAAATTCTGTCTTCCTATTCCCCACCCAGCAAGCACCTCACTGATCAATAAGACAGCCGGCCCCCTGCACAGGAGTTACCAGACAGAGCAACGCCAATCAAACTCCAGTTTAAGTTTCCCCTCTCTCAGTATTATACTGCATAGCATTCCCTGGCAAACTAAAGGGAAAATTACATAAATATCCTTTCTTGTTTCCTAGGAGAACAGAAAATGCCTGCTTCACCCAGCCTATGATAGATCTGTGGAAATTCAGCATGCTCTTGACAATTGCTATTGTAAAAGAATTTAGCAGTCTCTGATAAGTTTTTCGGATGTTGTATGAGCTGCAATTTCAGAGTTATACTTTGTTAAATCTGGACAATGTTCCTTATAATCTCAAAGGACATTTCCTCTATACTCGGTAGCTTGAATATTAGCAAATGCCACCATTTTTGGGAACTAACATCTGAAATGTTACAACTACGTGAAGTTTGGCTGTTCTTTTATGCCCTTTAAACACAGACATGCAACCAGCATGAAAATTCTGTCCAAAGTGGTTAAAGCTTGGCAAGCTTTTAAGCTGAGGTCAAAGGTCCCATAATAGAGACCATTACCAAATTGACATTACATATCATTGCAGTGCCATCTGTTGCTTAAAGCACTTTCAGGAAGAAAAATTTGTACAATGCTGATGCAGCATTATGTTTTAGATGAAAGAGGTCATGAGAGAAATAGCAAGTAAGAATAAAATATTTAAGGGTTGATTTTTTTTTTCTTATTCTGTGGAAACATCATACTTTGCACATCTGTACATTTGCCTCACGAACTAAATTGTGAAGTTCTCTGCCTGCCACTGCACTCTTGCACAACCCTAACAGTATACTCCTCTACTAGAGAAGGCACTTAAAGATAGAAGCTCAAGTTTCTGACCTCCGCGACTTCAATTTCACATGCACATCAGATTTACCTATCAGCTCCAAACTCCAGACACAGTATGCCACTTCAGAGTTGTCTAGTGCTGGACTTTGCATGAGCCAACCAGATCTTATTTACTTCTTTTTGTCTGTTTGGTAACTGAAAACAACTCAATTACAGCCAAGTAAGTCAAGGGCTTAGAAAGTTGGAAATGAAGGGGGAAAAAACTTGGATTTATTTATTCATTTTCTTGCTATTTTATGATTTTGCTTGCCATTTTAAACTATTTTTACTGCCATTAGAAACTGATTGTTAGACTCCAGAGATATACAACATACACAAAACAAAAGCCACCTGAAAATATTCCATTAATGGAAGAAGGTGATAGTTAGCAGTGTAACTGCTTCATGCATGTCAGGACTACTATCACTAGGATGTATAGCCCCATTTCTGCTTTTTTACAGAAAATTGAAATGATCCTGTAGAGAACAGACAGTTAATAACATTACAGAAATAAATGGCCCAACTGCTTCTATCTGACGTCCTTATTAACCATATGAGTCTAATCAAATAGAGAAGATTCTTGTAAATGAACTAGCACAGACTAACCTGGGGTCTTGTTTTAACATTGCAAACATAATGATTAGCAGCTGCCCAGAGCCTCTAGAAAGAAAACTGTGAGAAACTGAAACCTTTCTTTAATTCTGCATTTTTGTTGTGAAAATTAAGGTAACACACTTTTATCTTTCTGTACCTAATCAAATACAGGTGGAGAAGAGCCAAAGGGGGAAAAATGAAAGCAAAAGAGATACTATAGTTTTATTGTTTATTGGGCATGTAAGTCAGTCTCATAAAACAACAGACACTAAGTCACTAGGCTTTCATAAACTGTCACATTTTCAAATTAAAAAAAATTAAGGTTTTATATTATTCCCTATTGTCTTTTAAAATAATCCCATATACAAGGATGTAGCTAATGTCATATGTCTGTAGGAAGACTGTTAGGAAAATAGCTTGTGTTACTCTGGTCAATTTCTCAATGACACCTACTCTGTATTTTTTAAAAATATTATAAAAATTAGGGATACATATTTTTCTGGGAAATTAAAGCTCTTCTTTTAATTGGAACCAAACATACTTCCATGTATTTATTGAGAATGAGAACAAATTTTACATAGTATGTACAATGAAATAACAAAAACCAAAGCCAACAAAAATTTATGAAGAAAGCCCTCCAAACCCCGTCTATTTCATATTTATTTTTGTTAGCATGCAAACATGAATATTTGTTTCTGTGCAGTGAACATCCTACAAGCTTTCTTATATTTTACTTAAGTTCTATACAATGATAGGTTTTGCAACAGTGAGACAATTATTATGTCTTTATGTTATGAAACAGGAATTCTTCTCACCTCCCTTGCCCAGATACATGTTCTGTCTCAATCCAGTCTTCATATTAATACAAAACCCAGATGTAACCATCCTTCTTCTTAGTCAATCCTGCTTCTTATGGTAAAAGAAAATAAAAGAAAGTAGGAACACAGACTAGAAAAAAGCAATGCTCATTCACACCAGTGGATAAGAGGATGGAGGCACCTGCCCTATAGGCAAGACAGTCTTACCTGTGACACATCTAACACAGTTCCAACCCCATAACCTATGATTAAGAGGATTCTGAAGCATAGGTAGTCATTGTTGTGTTCAGTCTAAATTCTAAATAATGTTCTACCATTCAAAATCTTCACTCCCAAGTCAAACACACTGGCTCCAGATCTGAGCAGAAACTTCCAAGGCAACTACATGGTATATTTTGTTGTCTAAAAACACAGGTACAGGAGATTAAATATCTAGCCTGTAGGAGACAGTAGCCATTTTTTATATTTAAATTCTTATTAGTATGTTTCCACCATAGTTACTGTAAAAAAAAAAAAAAATTGGGTATCTGGCCAGATGGTGCTTCAAAGTGCCTTCTTTTTTTATGATTATCTATGAAGTAGAGCACTTATGTAGCCAGTGACATGCACTCACAGTAGAGGAGGCTATGCTTCATCTCTGGTTTACAACAAAGTTTAGGCAACAGATAAATCCCTGTCTCCCCAGATTTCAGGGGAAGATTTCAGGCAAATAAATTTCCACAAAAGAGCTTTCAAGTCCTAACACAGGGCATCCTATGACTTTTGGACACAGTGAGTGTCAGGCAGCTACTGGAACACAGCTGGCTGATTCACATACAAAAGACCCCCTTCCACATAAAAGCTCCACCTGAAAATAACTATTCATCTAGGATCACAGTTTAAAATGAGCAGAATTACAGTGTAGAATTCTTGCATGTTAGCCAGTCATGAGACAAATTCATAGTGCAAAAACCACAATAGTAAGCAGTTTAGAAAACTGTGCAAGCCATGGGTATAATATACACAGATTGTGTACTCCTGAGAGTACATATAAATAAAGATAATACTCCTGTTCATTGTGCTGCAAAGAAGTGCAGTGGGAAAAGCAAGGAATAAAGACGTTCAAGAATAAATTTCCAGGATCACAGCACACTTAAGATAGGTCTGAGAAATTATCTGCATCCTCTGTGAGGTTTCTTTCATAGAAAGTATTTTCTTCCTTCAGAAGGATAAATACCACCACTCCAGAGGCACAACAAACCGCACTCCAATAGATTTCTTACAGCAGTTATATTCTTGCAAGAATAGCTGAAACCAGTTCTGTGCTATGCAAGCCAAATTCAGAGCTGATTTAAGTAGGTCCAACTCTGTTTAAAAAAGTTGTGGAAGTTTGATTTTAGACCTTTTTCATCATCATAAAATTGTTACCCTGTGTCACTTAAAATGACGAGTGTTTTTTCTTCTAAGTTCTCCCTAGTGAGACAGTGAGCATTAGTGATCATTACATGAATATTAAGGTTCTGAATCAAGTGATGCAGCACGTTCAGTGTGAACTGTGACTCCTCACTTTCTACACTCCACCAGGACATGCACCTTTCATCCAAAGAAGTAAAATATATGTTTTATTTTTGTAAACACTTCCCCACACCACCAGAAAACTTTTAAAAAAGAAATACATCTCAGGGCCTATTGATGAGTTGAATTTGTTTGGAAGGATGCATTAAAGGAACAGTAAGCTAGGGAGAGAGAAAGAGAAGAACCTGGGCATAAAGAGAAACTGTTAGGTACTGAAGAGCCAGAAGTTAGGTATTGTAAGGAAAAAAAGGGGGCTCTGGAGGAAAGATTTGCAAAGTTACAGTAACAAAAGTGTTCTGATGGCATTTTTTCAACAACTAATGAAAGCAGCATGTAGGTATAATGTAAATAGTTTTGCCCCAAAGGCAAACGTATTATGCTACTGCATTACAACGCCTGCACGTATAACGCATATTTGTATAAATAGACACAGCAGAGAACCTAAAGGACTCAATTCTTTGTTCCTTAAGGCTGATGTCAATGGTAACTCTCTCTGACTATAATAAAGCAGGATCAGGCTTCCAGTGAGCTGGGCTCATAAACCAACTTATACTGGCTGTGATAAGCTAGTGGAAACACTGGGACGGTACGATACAACACAATGAGCAAACTGGAGCTAATTTTAGACACCTAACTTCTCAGAAATTCTCCAACACTTTACCTTTCAGAAAATCTTTGTATCTACTTTTGTAGTCTCTTGTCATTTTTGTTTCCAGAAATTTATTCCCTGATTTCATAATAAATTAGATATATTTTGTATTTAAATGCTGTGAGGTAAACTTATTCCCATTCAGCCATATTTTTTTGGCAGTGCTAACATTTTATTAGTCTCATTTACTGTGTAATTTGATTGTATTGATTTACAATCCTATTTATCAGTAAACAAGTCTTTATATGATGTAAATAATCCTTGGCTGGCAAAAGAAGGGTTATGAAAGAGAGGAAATCTGGTAGAAAACAGCGCCTTTAACCTGTATTTTTAAAAACTAGTAAGGAGTATTGTGTAAGACATATTTTCCCTTTTTCTTTCTATATATTCTATATATTTCTATTTTCTATATTTTTATATATAATTTCTTTCTATATATTCTTCTATAAAAATATTTAGAAACATTATTTCTAAATATTTGTGTTTTCAGAATTTATACAACTGAAAGTAACTGTCCTGAATGCCTGGCTTATGGTACCTAATGAAGTGACAAATAAAATTAGTTTGATGTAATTTGCATGGCTTTTTCTTTCTTGCAGTTATACTGGTTATGTAACATGGATGAATATATTTTCCTTCTGACTACAGTTTCCACTTCCTCCTTTGTCTCAGGGCTATTTTCACATACCAATTGTAATGTGTATGAAAACAAAAGTATCATGTGCTTACTGTTTCAGTAGCACAAAAGAAGCTAGAGGAACAGAGATATTTATTGTTCTTTCCCATTCTTTATTCTTTCCCATTCTTTACACAGTAGACATAAAAGAGTAATTCATTGATGTGTGCTTTGCCATGAAAAAGCAAATTCAATATCTTTACTAAAATAAATCTACATTTTTTTCTGTGATTTCAAGAAGCTGTTCAGTCTAAGGTTTTTGCTTTTTATTCAGTGTTCAGCTTAGCAATCTGTATTTAATATATACAATCTTGGATTTTTTTCCTTTGCTAGAAGAATTTAGGCGATCAAGAGTATTTACTTAACTAGCATGAGAACTAGTATCTAAGAGCAAACCCATCTGAGCGCTACGTTAATCAGTTATTCTTTTTTCTGTCAGCACTAACTGCTTTTTTAATAAGGGTACTTATTTTCTTGAAAAGCTGGTACAAATAACTCCAGTATACTCATTTAGAAAAACTAAAACATTGTAAGCATATTAAAATGTTTTTCTTTTTTTAGCTGTGCTTTTTACAAGACAAACATATCACTCCTTAATAACAAACTTTCAGCACCTGATCAAAAAGTGTATTCTATGAGAAGTCATAAACAACCATACAGAGAGTAGGTGAAGTACGGGTCTTGAATGACATTACAGAGAATTTGTACTGTGGAAAACAATGAAATAAAACTGCAGATGGTGTGAATCATAGCAGAAATTCCAAATGAAATTTTAGCCTGTTCTTCATTAAGTGGTAAGAACACACTATGTAAGTGAATCCATTTCAGATGTCTTGTTTCTTAAACTTCTATGCACTACCTACCCCTTCAAAAGAAGAGATTATTACATCCCAAAGTTGTTCAGGAACCAAGGTTTCAATTTTGGAGAGTTTTTTAAAGATGTCAGAAAGTCATCTCTTTTGGAATGAACAAAAAATTAAGCCCTCAAAATTTACTACAAACACAGCATTTAAAAAAAAATAGTTTCAGGTCACTTTGCTTGTCCTTTTTTTAAAAGAAAAAAAAAGGCACTTATGGTCATTTTATTCAAATTATTCACTTTGCATATATTGATATGATTATAATTAAGCTGAATTAAAAGATATTTCAAAATAGGAATGTTCTCTTCTAAAAAAGGTAAACTTATTGAAGACTTCCACTTTAAAACAATATTTTCATCAAAGGTGACTAATTTCTGTGAAATCTGTTGCTACAAACAAGTTGTCATTCTCTGAAAGAATACTCCAGCAGGAACTTCCAGTCAGCTCCACTACAAATTCACATCACCATTAAATAATTTGTACTGACACAATTCAGGTGGGGGAAAGAAAAAAAAAAAAAAGGACACATTCTTTAACATACAAAAAGTATTTTTTATTTTCCCTGTTCTGTCTCTTCAGTCAAGGGCAAAGTAAATCCAACTGGGGTTAAAATACAACTCAGATTAGAGCATTTATTTAGAAATGTTTGAATTCAAAGGGTAAAATCTATGTTTCTTTGTGAGGCTATGAACATCACTCTTGTAAGATTAAAAATTTCCAAAACTTCCTGACAGCTAAAGTTCTAGAAAGACTAACCACTTTCGCAAAAATTGGAAAACACCTAAATTAGATTTAAAAAGTTAAATGTTCCTAACTGTAGAGCTTAAGTTGGAAATAGTTTCAAATCCAGAGAAACCAATCCATGTCTCTACTTCTAATACAAAAAGTTGAGAATTCCTTTATGCATGCCATTTAAGACCCTAATTTCTATAATAATGGTAGTAAAACATCTTTATTGCAATTTTAAAGCTTATAAAGTGGAGTCAAAGAGCTGTTGAATAGTGGGCTTGTTCATTGTTTTATCCTGAAAATGTGATGCTAAGTCTTTTTCCTTGCTTCGAAGTTTTGAAGGTACAAATTTTTATATAGAATGCCTTTGGCTTTGAACTTTTCAGTCTTAGCCTTTCCTTTGCATGAAAGCAGATTTTTGCATTCAGTATTCTTTTAAGAAGAAGTTTGTGCCTGAATAAAAGACTTATTGTGCATAAAAAGATGACTAATTAAGATGACTATTACTAACTCATAATTTAAAATTTCTTTTTTTGTGAGCTATTCTTTACAGGACTGACATGGGTAAGTAGATTTCTGAAGAACTAAACTATTAAGTGTCTGTTCTTTTAACATTGCATTACTTCAGCAAGATACTTTAATATTTGAGTGAATGGGCTTAATGTTCAAAATATTCCTCAGAAGAAAGAACAGATTTAAAGCTAGTAACTCCTATAGTGCCATGTTTATTTCACTAGGTCCAAATAGTGATGCCAACTCTATCAGATTCCCTGACACTAAACACACTGATAGTGAACAAGCTTCTGTACTTGACCTGTGGCTACCTAACTCCTACAGTAGGAACATTATGGGTAATAGAATGGATTTGGGCATGACTTGGCTCCAGATGTCTTGCACAAACAGTTCTGATAATTTGGAAACCTGGCAAACAGAAAGCAGTAAGAAATATTTCCGTGTGGGTTACACCAGAGCTTAAAAATTAACTTGTGCAAGAGGAAAAGGTCAAGTAACAGACTCCACATTTCTGTAATATTTTCTTTCTTGACCCTCTGGCCATCACAAATAGATGAGTGTGATTTTTATTAAACAAAACCCTGCAATGTTTGAGACTGGAGACACTTTTAGATTGGATTTATTCCTGATGGGTCAGTCTAGATCATATTATTGCCATCTGTTAGTTCATGAAGTCCACTGGAGACTTTAGACACAGAAAAACCATCAGTATATGAACATGCACCATGTAGGACAGCATTTTGTCCTAGAATCACTTTTCCTTTGATCTCCAGCGGCCAATCTTCTTTATTTAAATTACAGTGAAATCAGGTATTGTTACCTATGCACAGTGAGGCAGTTCAACTGTTTGCACATGGAGGACAAAAAAAATAGGCACTGCGGGGCTTTAATTTCTTCCTTGCAGTATTTTTGATATACACTTAATACAAATTTTAAAATAACAACATGACAAACAGAGACATGCATTGTCTTCCAAGCAGCTAAACCTTGGTATGTTCTAGCAATAAAAAAAAAGTTATTCATGCCTACATGGCTCAAGACTGTGACGACAGTAGTGAAACTATGGGCCAGCTAATTTAGTTTCTTTGTTGCTTGCAAAATAAATAATAACTTTTAGGACAAGACTTATGAACTTCATGCATTTCACGTGTATTGTCCTATCTTTCCACAAAGACTTTAAATCATTACATTTACTGGAAATAAAATTAATTCAATTGAAGTCTACAACACAGGAGATTTCAGCTCAGCCTGGCTGATAAGCAACACTTCCAATGTCCTTTTATTTTGTAGTGGTTTTATTATTAATACTAAAGTTTGAAGTGCCAAGAAAAAAAAAAAAAAAAAACAGGTTTCCTACAGTATCAGCTTATCTAGATTCCAACCAGAACTGTTTCTTACCTCAATTTATTTCTGTCTCTCTTACTTTCCTTCGCATTTTCAGTATGCTAAAAGGACACTCTGCATAGACAGCTTCATCTATTCTGCCTATTCTAGTACTCTAAACTGGTTCTTCATGGCTCCAGCTTGAATATGTTATATCATCTGCCTCTTTTGGCTCATTCTAGACAGGGGCTTCACATAAAACAGAAGATGCTCTCCTAGCAGCACCAGACATTATTCCATATTGTAGAAAGCTTCCAACAGATTTCAAAGGGAAATTGGGATTTTAATGAGAATTTGCTGTTCATTGGACCTGAAGAGTATGCAGAAATTATTGGAATTATGCTGTATAACAAATATTATTGAGCTGTGAGAAGAGAGAGAGACAGACAATGCCCTTCCTGGAACAGGAGATGCTTCATATTTCTTCATATTACAGTGAAAACATAGAATAGCCTTAGAGACTTTTTGATATATCTGAGAATCTCCAGGTTTAAGAGATCTGCAGCAGACATCTAGAAAAGATCAGATATACAAATTACAAATTTCATGCAAAATGGAAAACATAGGACTAATTTAGTCACATCCCAGATGAAGATCCCTTCATAACTATCATAAAGTCCCTCTCATGTTTTATATAAATTACATGCACACATATAATTTAATTGCTTTTGAAAGTGACTGATATTTTCACAATAACATCCAGAATATTTTCAGGACCAAGAAGAAAATTAAGTGCTTATTAATAATTGTAATCTTTTAAAAGCATGTGATCAAGTGATGGACTCTGACTACAACCAGCAAATGTATCTTACTTTAAAGAGTTCAACAGGGAAAGAAATGTAATTTTTTTAAAAAATAAAAATCTAGGAAAAATTTAACACAAATTATGTCTTTCAGTAACAAGCCAGTGATAAAAATAAAAGCTAAGGCTGTAAAACCCAAGGGCCACTTGCATGAAATCATAAAATGAAAGAAGTTTAATAATAATCATACAATATCCTGGGGAATACTTATGCATCTTGTGTAAAAACACATAAATTTAAAAGTTGGTTCTGTACTTACAGTTAGAGCAACTCTATTACATGGTTGTTACATTTTGCTAGGGTCATACTTTCAGAAAGCCATTGCACTAATTCATGTAATGTCTTGTGTTCTAATTATTATCCTTCTGTGAGCATGCTTCCTACTTTTCTGCCACTTAGTCAGTTTCACCACTAAGTTTGTAGCTTTTATAGGTAACACAGCAGGCTTCCCTTCTATAAGGGACAAGAAATGTGGAGCATTTCTATATTTCCATAGGCTTTAGGTCAATGGCAGGACTTAAACCTTGTCTAAGACACTCTGGGCCCAGCCCCATTGCCCTAGGCATCATTAAGGGATACTTCCATTTTGATCCTGAGATGAGCTGCAAATATAAGTTAGACTACAGGTAAGGGTATTGACATCTACATCTCCACCTAATTATTAGTAATTCCAAAAGGATTTTTTTTAGTACTGGAAACCACCTTTAGCTTCTCAGATCTTTAATAAAACATCACCTGAATAAACACCTGTTTATTTATCAGCAAATGTGGGTGTGATCAGTTAATTAGCCATAAATATTTCTCCACAACAGCCTTATGGCTATTATACAGGCATGATTTATGTTCTTGCAGGTTTGATTCTTTCCGTTGCTGTAACATAACTTTGTGTTGCTGCCTTTTATGATTCCCAGTTGTGGTCCCTAATCTTTTGATTATTTTAATTCTCCTAGACAGTTTTTTTAACTCTTCACTGATTGCATTTTGCTTAGGATATCTTGAGTGATGTTTATATAGTTCATGTGATATTTATACCAACCACTAGTTTCATAAATCATGTTTATGCAGGGAAGTAGTTCAATCTAAAACTCAAAACCTTGTGAAGTTATGGGGCTCCATTGTGCCTTGTAAATCAGACATCTGAAGAAGAATCTCTGAGGGAAAATCTTCAAAATCTTTACTGTACCTTCCATATCTGCTACTATACCTTTCACATTTCTCTTTTTATTACCCTTTTTACCCCTTTTGCAGAAGGCCAGGGAGTTGTAACCATGAAGGAGAATATGTACTGCAATCCTGAATATGTTAACCCTCAGGTGTCTTCCTCTTTAGAGAAGGAAACAGTGCAATAGAGTGGTTAATCCAAGCCAGTTTGAACACCATCAGATCACGTGTCCCTGCAGTTACAATGTCTTCCTGTCCTGCTCCTCCCTTCTGTTACTTCCCCACAGAGATATCCCTAGGTGTCTTCATTCCCATTACCAGAATGCCCTCAGGTCTACCCAGTGGCTACACTCTCCACCATAACATTTCTTTCCTGCCAGATAGCCCACATCTTTATGAAACCATTTCTTCCATCTTTCCTTTCTTTCCAACATAGCAATAACTACAGCTTTGCCCTACTTTAAAAGCCCAGTCTCTGCTACATCATCCTTTACCTCTTAAGTACCCAGACTCTTTACTGTTGTGAGTACCTCACAGGGTACCACAACAATGCATCTACTTCTTCAGTTTCACCATCATATTCCAAAACTCCCCATCTCCCCAGTCTACAAGCAACTTTTCTATTTCCCTTTCTTCTCCAACTTCTCACCCCTAAAAGTGCAACATCCCTAAATTCTCTTGCTGAGAGGAAAACATACACTGCATTCTTGTTTGACCAACCACAGATGAGATGAGATACATGCACGCTGACTGATCAGCTGCAGAATGAAAAAACACTATTGTCTCTCACTGTGAACCACACAAACCTTTACAAGCCACACATGGCTAACAGGTTATGCATTGTAGAACCAGGAATACCTGTGAGTTAAGAATATTACAGAAGCTGAAAGAGCAAGCACATGGCTGAAAGAGAATGATTCAAAAAGACTCAGGCATTTTTGCTCTTCTAAAGTTTCTGGGAGATGTTTACATGTCATTATGTGCCTCAAAAATAAAATGATACTAGACTCAGCATTGTTTTTGTGGGCTCAGCCCAGTAGATAGAGTGTGAGAATATTTCCTGGACTGGAACCAGCATATAAAATTGCTAGAAAACTTCTAGTTTCTGAATTCCTATGAGGTTGAAGGCTAGAGTCAAATCTCCACACTGATGTCAAAATCAAGCCAATTCTGGACATGGTCAGAAGCAGAAATTTAAGTATTATAGTATTGTAGATGTCTCCAGGGTAGAGCAGCAAACTGATGGGTGTTCCGGGAAACAAAGTCTTACAGGATATATATCTGTCAGGAGCAATCTAGACATGACTCTAACAACCTAGAAAATTCAGCCCATACAGGCATTTTTCAATAGAATTTGGATAAATCTAGATGGCTGTCTTAGACTGATTTAAAAAAATACTTGAAAGACATTACTACTGCACCCTGCATGCTCTACCTGTTGCAGCAGCAGTAATCTGAACTTGATAATTA
Source organism: Haliaeetus albicilla (assembly GCF_947461875.1). Taxonomy (NCBI): domain Eukaryota; kingdom Metazoa; phylum Chordata; class Aves; order Accipitriformes; family Accipitridae; genus Haliaeetus; species Haliaeetus albicilla. Next base: position 48,330,367 of record NC_091516.1, read on the forward strand.
ATTGTCTTCACACCTATGAAGTTTTTCAATGTATATGCTTAAATATTTCACTAATTCCTAAGTCCAGATATCATTTCTACCACAGAGTTGCATGTGGAGATTCCAAGTTCAAATCCCAGGACTGGTTTCAACTTCCTATGCCAGCAGAAACTGGAAGCATTATTCTGAGAATGTGCCATGTTTCATTTTTGCAGTTACGTTTGGCTTAGAGAAATATTATCTATAAAGGTTAAGTACAGTCTTTCATAAAGTCGTGAAGATACATTTTCCTAAGTTCTTCTCTCGGGTTGGCTGATGACTGGTATAAACAGTTGGTAGCAACTGTAAAGCACTGCATCTCAATTCACGTTATGTAGCAGAATACATAGCATATTTATCCCAGTTTATAGAAATAAGGAAACTGAAACTTAATGGCAATAAGCAACTTGCTCAACGTCACAAAATTAGTCAGGCCAATTGTTCTAAACAGAGGCCCCAGTATTGATTTAAGCCATGAAATTATACTAACTGCAATGTCCTCTATAGTTGGAGGTCTCAATGGTTTGCTCCAGACCCTCCAAAAAGTATAAACTTGCCATCTTTCAATTCAGTTTGTTTGGTTATAAAATGTTGATATTTAAATACAGTCATTTAACTGTCATTACATTTTATTGTTTGCTTAAAAAATATGTTTCACGAATATTGAACACAGCTTCCATAAAGGCTCCTGCAAAGAGGAGGAGGAGATATAAGACAACCTTCCTTCTCACCCTCAAAGCACCTAGCAATGTTACATTAAGGGATGAAGACAACCTCCTGAGACATACATCAGAGAAACATGACTATCAGAGAGAAGGGGAAGATCCTGGAATGGTGAGGTATCATTCTTGGGACAGGCCATAAATGATGTTCCATGCCAGCTGGAGTAATGTCCTGTCATGTGCTAAACATCTCTTCACAATTACTGGGTTATTTACCAATTACTGGGTATCTCAAAAGATAAGACCATCTAACATGGGAAAACCTTGCAGATCTCACTTCATTGCTGTTAAGAGTACACAGATGGATCTTTCTCAGCCATTGAATGGGAACATATAACATGAATGGGATAACTAATGGTACTTACTGCCAGGTAGGGAGGAGGAAGATAGGTAGAAGGAGGAGTATATATCTCTATATGTCTGTATAGATATACCTAACTATGCAGATAAAAAGAGGAATACAAGAATACAGTGGCAGGAGGAATACAGGTAACAAAATGTTACTGTTATTATGCAATGAAATTGAGACTCTTGTGCCAGTTTAACAAAACACTCTAGAAAGAGGAAAGGATACTAGTCTGTACCCACTACTTGTCTTTCACATGGTGGAAAAGCAAGCCAGGTCTTTTACCTATTTGGAAAGAAGTTAGGCTATAGCCTAATGTCTTTCTGTTAATAGTGCTTCCTAAAATTCTCTTGAGACTTTCAGCAGTATTAGGATGAGAACACAACAAAACTAACCTCTGCAGTTACAGAACAGCTTGCCCTAGCACTGCATAAATTAAAAAGCAGGAGGGATGTTACTTTGCAAAGCACAATCATGGTACCATTTCTGGGTTAAATTTCGAAGGCAGCCCATCTGCCCACATCAAAGACTGCGACAGCATCATTTGGTAAACGGTTCTGCAACCCACAGATAGGTGCTACAGACCCAAGTGGGTTTGACCTGGCACATTCAATGTCACCCAAGAATGCTGATCTTTAGCTCTAGTTGCAGATGCCACCCTGTCCTGAAAGGTCCCTCCAGTCCCAGCAACCAGATATTAAGGCACAGACAGAAATGGAACAGATCTGGAAGACATGAGCCAGTTCAAGCATCTGCATGAAACTTTTCACTCTGCTTTAGCGGGAGGCTAAGGGTTTCTGTAATGTTCACTCAGTCACAGAAATGTCAATGTTATTTCAGAACACAAACAGATTGGGGTACTAGCCATCCTACACACAATTTTTGCTAGGTCACCTCACAGGGCCACCTGGGACCCATGGGGCAGCAGCCAACACAGCAAAGGACCAGGCCCAGGGGTACCACAGGACAGACCTCCCCCAATCCTTTCCTGAGCATGCCAACCCTATGGTCCCAATGAATCCTTCCCAGACCACTTGATGTAGCAGGTGCACTGACATTACATACAGTAATGCATAGAACCACTGCTTCTCCCTGACAGATCTCACCACACTGCCAGTGACAGTCAACTGGACACAACACTTAGTGCCCTATTTTATGCTGCTGGGCTAATTGCAATTATAAGGAGGACCAGCAGTGGGTTTGTATGCCTGCAGCACAGCCCTCCTTTACAGCCAAGATGCTGTCCACTTCAAGCCTTCCAAGCCCATTGAAAGGGCAGTGGCAACTATAAGTGACCATAATTGCTGCTGGGACAGCTCTGTACTTGGTTCTCATGGCAGGGGTATCCAGCAGGCCAATAAAGTATGCCTCGGTTTTATTAAGCAATGCATCTCGGACCAATCCAGTTATCTTATCAATGAAAGTAATTTCTCTTCTTGAAATCCATCTTCTCTGATGCAAGATGGCCATTAGCTCACTGTTATCCCAGCATCATCAGTATAATCTCTCCCAGTGCAAGGGGTAGGGGGTTTTGGTTTAGGTATTTAGATATTTCAGCTTTATTTCCTATTGCCATTACCAGACAAATTTTCCTGATTGAATTCTAGATTATCAGAGAAATATAATAGTCCTTCTATTCATTAGCTGCAAGGCAAGAACTTTTATGTCTTTGTAGTGGTTTGACTCTGGCCAGCAGCTAAGCACCATGCAGCTACTTGTTCACTCCTCTCCCCTCCAACAGGACAGGGGAATTTAGGAAGAGCAAAAATGAGAAAACTCAAGGATCAAGATAAAGGCAGTTTAATAAGCAAAGAGGAATTAAAAAACCACCAAAAATATTATGCAAAGGCAATCACTCACCACCTCCTACAAGTAGACCAAAGGCCAGCCAGTCTCTGAGCAACGGCTACCTCACTAAACTCCCTTCACCTCCATTTTCATTTCTGAACACAATGTTATGCAGCAGGGAGTATCAGTTTTGTCATTCTGGGTCAATTGTGCAGGTTGTGTCTACTCTCAACTTTTTGCCCACTCCCAGGCAGTCCCTGAGGGAGTGCAGAGTGGGAAAAAGAGGAAGCCTTGAACCTGTGCAAGCACTGTTCAGCAATAGCCAGAATTTTGGTGTCTTAACAACACTGTTTTAGTCACAAGTCCAAAATGTAGCACCATATGGGCCAATATGAAGAAAATTAACTCCATCCCAGCCAAACTCAGTACAATCCTATAATGTTTCCAGGACCTGTTGCATTTATGCAGGACTTCAGTAGCCAGCCAGTCTTACTCAGGCATATTGCTCTCCCTCTTGGCCATGAGGAAAAAGGAGTTTTAAAACAATAGTCCTCTAAATAACACAAAGAAACCACAAGGCATAACCTCAGTGAGGTCAAAATTCCTTTCTCTTCCACTGTCTCAGACATATGTCCCCACCTGTAAGGTTAAGAAATAACATTGTGCCTAGTTTCTATGTACAGTGATACCCAGAACAAGGACATTTCGACCTAATCAACCACCATTCTCATCAGTGACACTCCCTATAGCATTGCCATTCCTAAGAGTGTCTAATGACTTTTGGCACAGTCCCCAGTCAACAAATCTTTCTTTCTTGGCTGAAAATTTTAAATCCACAAGTGTGTTCTCTCATGTGACAATATTTTCATCTTGACAGTAGTAGTACAGAACTTTTCTGGCCATGAAACATAAAGTGTATACCGACTTTCAGACAGAAACCATATGACTACACCATGTTAAAAGAGCTCAATATTCTTGCAAAGCCAAAAATGTTCTTACAACATGTAGTTGGAAGTTCCAAATATGTTACTAATGAAACTCTTTTTATTAATATTTGCTTCCTGAAAAATTGTGTAGACCAGCCCATCCATATCAGCCTGAGGCTCAGCTGCCACAAACCAAGACTTCCAGAGTATCTCTTAGCACTAGAATGAATACAAATGCTTCAGAGAAAGGAAAGCATTGTGAGAGAAAAAACAATATAAGACTTGAAGCTTTCCAAAAGGGTCTCTAAGTCTCCATCTATTCTCCCATAATCTGGGAAAAGAGAATGCTGGGAGCCCATCATTTGATCTGTTCTCACAAGCTGTATAAACTAATACACATCTACAATTTACACATTCTTATTCACACACGTATATATGTACTCAGTGTGTAGATAAACTGTGTATTATTATCTTATACAAAGGTAATTTATACACCTTTATTAAAATATAAAAGATATTAGAGATCTGCAACCATTTTTCATCATTGATTAAAGTTTCAATTGGGCTATACACAAGACAAAATGAAGAAGGGATATAAAATTTACTCCTAAGTAGTTACCCTAAATGGTGTGTACATAACCCAAATTGAGGCTGGAAAAGAGTCTTCCATTTACTGACAAGCATTCATGGAATTTTTTCATACTTCTCCATTTGTTAAATACCTTCATCAACAACCTGGATGACAGGAAAGAATGCACCTTTACCAGTTCTTGGATGACAACACGTAGAAGCAATGGTCAAAGCCGTAGAGGGAAAGGCTGCCAGTTCTGAGGACTTCACTAAATTGGAGGAATGAGCTGAGAGAAACCTCATGAAACAAAGCCAAATAGAAGTCCTGTACATGAGATGGACCAGCTCCATGCAGCTGGGGACCAAATGGCTAGGGTGATTCTTTGCAAGAAAGGACTCAGTAATCCTGGTGGTCTATTAGCTCAAGGTGAGTTTGCAGCACTACCTTACAACAAGGAAGACTAACCACATCCTGGGCTGCGTTAGCAGAAGAATAGACAGCAGCTTAAGCAAAGCGATTACTCTCCTCTGATCAGCACTGGGGAGGCCACATTCGGTATACTGCTGTGGGTTCCCCACTGCAACAAATGAGACAGTTCAATAGATGGCTGCTGAGATGCTTAGAGACTTGGAGCACAGTACATTTGAGGAGAGACAGGAAACACTTCTGCCTGTTCATCCTGCAGAAGAAGTTGAAGGGGGATCCTATTGCTGCCTTCAGCTGCTTAAGGGAAGTTATAGAGAAGACAGTCAGATGCTTCTCAGGCATGCACAGAGAGAGGATGAAAGGCAACAGTAATGTCACAACTTGTGAAATTCCAACTAGATGTAAGGAAAACAACAATTTGTAATGAGAGTGGTCAAGCATGTATCTCCCAAAAAGGCTGTGCAATGTCTATCTTCAGAGATATTTAAAAACAGCTGGACTATGTGCTAAGCAACCTGCTCAATCTTTGAAGTTACTTCTGCTTGAAGCAGAACTAGGAATTTGGTGTCCCCCAGAGGTCCCTTCCAGACTGGTTTATTCTATGATTCTCTGTTTTGTCTGGAGGAAAAATTGTATTATTAGGGAGGAAAATTCACAGAAAAATCCATTCAGTGTTATCATACACTCTATAATGAAGAGCTTTATAGGCTTCAATAGCCAAAACAGGCAGTCTTATACTCTTCTTTTTACATTTTTCATTTTTAAATAAATCATGCAGATACCAGAACTTTACTGCCTGAAAGCATTTCTCATCCAAATCAAACAAAAAAAAAGATATAATGGGAAAACCTTAGGAAAGGATAGAGATATTGCTCAATTAATCAGCATATACTAGTATATATCCAAAATAAGCTTCAGGATCAGTGGTAACCATTGCCTTTCCAATGCTTCCCCCTCAAAGTATGAACATGATTTGCTACAGGGTATTGCACTTCTTTTTCTCCAGCAGTGCTACTTTCTGTATCTTGAAGAATGGAAGGAGGGCTTTCATCATTGCCTTGGGAGGCAGAATATTACCATCCAGTCCCTAGCTCCCTGAATGTGAAAAAGTTGGGAAAGCTAAACCCAGCTCTCCTGGGAAGGCAAATGCAGCTGCATATGGACAAACCATCCCATAACACCATTTACAAAGCAAAACCACCATATACTTAGCAGTGAAAGAATGGATTCATTATTTCAGACTAATAGCAATGTTTAAGGCAGCTTGATATTACATAAGGTAACAGAATCATGGTGTGAAGAATTTTCACATATTGTTATTGAACATCACTTAATACACTTCAGTTAAAACTCATTCCAGTGAAAGCTCATTAGAGAATTTGTGACAAGATAAAACTCAGGAATGCATATGTGTACATGACCTCAAAATCAGCACTTCTTTATATTCATAAGTGTAAGGAAAATTGAACAAAATACATAGCATTGCATTTCATCAGTAACATTCTTATGGGAATTAGGACTTCAGAATTGAGAAAAACCAGGAATTTACAAACATTATTAGGTGATCTTCATTACATATACTGACACAATAAAAGTCTAAAAGCAACTGGGTGTTACCAGTGGTGATTTTTTCTATTATTTCTTTCTTCTTCCACTATTTCTTCTTTTCTTTTTTCCCATTCCATCTTTTTCATTTCCCAGCAACATTTTGCCTGAAAGAACTATTACAAGTGATTAAAGAAAGAGAAAAAAATTTAGATGGAAAGCTGACCACAATAAAAAGGTACGACATGTAGTCTAATCCACTGCAGAATGAGACTTTTATATCTAAATTTTACCTTTCTTACTTGAACATTTAAACATGCCTAACAAAAACATCCTTTAATCCTTACATAGCTCCTCTCTTTTCACACAGACTTCATTTTGGATGCTACTAGAAATTTACTGAGTTAAAGAAAAAAAAAAATGTTATTTTCAAGCTGTTCAGCTCTTACTGTGTTAGAGACTGATTATCACAGTGGTTTTCTCTCCAAGAAGGATAAATATTCCTGGCACAGAAAAATTTTATTGACTGTCCTTTGCTGAATGATTAGTCAGAATTTGGTGAGCTTTCTATATGCGAAATACTTTATATTTAACAAGATTAAAACCTCCTTCATGATGAAAATAAAGACAGTTTATCAAGCTAACATAAAAAATTCATAACTAGAGGTTATAATAAAGAATTCTTTTTTCAGAATTCTAAAGGAAGATAGGAAAAAAAACATAATAAGATTTGAAAGACAATCATAAAAGTGTTAACTGTAGAAAGTTCAGATCTGTATTTCATATCTTTTTTCATTTGGAAGTGTTCAAAGTTGAGATACTTCAATGAAATTATCTCCTGTTTTTATCATCTTCACACATGTAAAGACTGCAAATAAATCAATAACTCTGATTTTTCAGCAAATGTGAACTGGCAAAACTTCTGTAAACTATAGCAACTTATACCAACCCAAGATCTGATCCAAGAAGTGAAATTAGAAACTATTTCAAACCTGCATGTGTGAAATGAAATGCAAGATACTTTCATCCTCTAGCAGGAAAAAAAAAACAGTACAATGTTTGGGTAGATTGCTAGCCACACATATTGATAAACACTTTACCTATTTCACACAAGGAAATTACAATGAAAGTCAAAGCAGAAAAAAAAAACATTTGCTAACTAAATCTGAAGAATACTTTCAATACTACTGGCATAAAAGGTTAAAAAGTAAATCATGAAATCATAGAACTCTACAGAAGTTTAGTGAGTCACTGCATTATTGATGGTAACATTCTAAATTGGATAATAAATTGGCTTAGTGGTGTTGCTGATGGCCAGAGGAAAGTGGTAAATGGATACAGATGGAGCAGGAGGGTGAAAAGTGGATTGTCAGTGGCATCTGTGCTATGCCTAATCTTGTTCATACAGTACTGTATATCACTAATCTTCAAAGCAATTTTTCATCAGTTTAGTGATTGCCAGATAGATAGTTTCAATCCATTTTAGGTTTTTTTCATAACTCAGGGGAAGTATCTATTAAAGTATGAAACTTGAACTATTTAATAAGCCTATTTTTTTTTTATTTTCTGCCACTCTGGAGCTACAAAAAGATTATGGAAATGAACTATTAAGAGAATTGTTGGATTAAAAGTTTGCAATTTATATGAAATTATTTAATAATTTCAAGAGTATGTGATAACATGATTACAAAAACACTTTCTCTACATACTTTCTTAAATATAAAAATCACTGGAATGCATGAAGCTAGATTTGGCATCTATACGACAGTTCTCACCTGCTGATATTGTTGCAACAAACTGGTATATTAGGTCATTCCTTGTGATCTGTTCTCTTCATCTAAACTGATATGAAGGCAATGCCAGTACAAGCCTACATCTGCCTGAACACTGTATTGTTTGAACAGAAGGCAACGTCACTCTCTGTTTAATGTAAAACCTTTTCCACGCACTTGACCTAAAGCAGTCAAAATTGTTGTGCTTCAGTTCACTACTTGAATCAGATCTTGAGACGGTATTAAGTTGGTAGCTCGATGATTGGAACTTTGCTGATTATGCAAGAGAAGAATCAACCAGAAGAGAGTTCTATCATCACCAAAGTACAGTAAAAGGGGAGTAATATGTTCAGGTTACAGGGTCCAGCCTTGGGAGAATGTTAGTAACTACACTGGAGTGTGCATAGTAGTCCAGAAACTGCATTAGAAGGAGTTACAGGAGGACATCTACTAATGAGCAGTCAGGAAGGCTACAGGAAGTCCACCTATGGCCAGAGGAGGCAGGACAGCTGTCTGAGGGAACAAGTACCTCAATAAAGCTTTTGTTATGCAATCTTTGTATTAAACTTATTTGGATGGATAGGGCAATCTGGAAACTATGAGGCTGATGTTTGACAGGATCATTTAATCCCTGTCTTTTATAGCTGAACCTCCAAGAACAGTAGGCTATTGAAAATGCATGACTGATTTTTGGAGAGTTAATGCATCTAGAATCTGTAATTTCCAGCAGTCAGAGTATCAATGTCATTTGCCTTTGAATAATTGTTCATTTATCACCAACTGATACTATCTTGGTTGTACTGTCCTGTACCTAATAACATAGTAGATGATTCTGTTTGGTCAATCATTTGCCTTATGCAGGTGTCACAAAGAGAAAAACAGGACAGCAAAAGACAGTGGATGGGTTAGACATTCCCAAAGATCAGAGATTCCTACCTCGGCAGAAATAGCCAAAAAGTTTAAGGTGACCAGATGGGCAGATCGATAAGACTTACATTAGTCTGTAGTTCCCAGTGACTAAAGAAAGTAAATTCTTCCTCTTCAGGATCCTTTCTGCTCTTCTTTCTCTGCTTATGGAATGGGGTTTAATCTGTTTCCTAATAATAGCAGGTATCACATGTAAGCCAGCCATGTTCCTGCATTTTGTCTTTTCTCCATGTATTCAAAACAGTAGTAAAAATGTATGTGTAAGAAGACTCGCAGAGGCCATGTTCTAGCTAAACACAGCTTTCATTGCCTTCATGATTATCATTACCATTCAAACTACAATCCATTCCAAATATATAGCATGTTCTTTTGCATTTCTTAAGAGACCACTGCAATCTCTTTTAATATCTGTCAGAGTTCAGCTTCATATGTACAATATGGAAGCATATATTTGAAGGCTTTACATGTTACAGGAAAATTCTAGATACATTTGTAAAATCCAGTTTTATTACCCACTTAGAATGAAATTGTGTCCTTGTCTGTAAACTAGTGCTAATTCTGCATCTACAAATTATCTGACGGTAAATACATTTTTAATGATTACAGACAACCCTCAGAACAGATGTTTCCTGAACAGTTTTGTACTTGTTTTTCTGGTGCTAGACCTCTTAAATAAGTTGGCAACAATTTATTCAGTTTTAAAAGAGAATCAGCCACTGGTGCCAATTAGGTATTGACATAAAACTTTAGTATACTTGGCCCTTAGTTTTTCTCCCATATGGAAGTGAAGTTGCCTTTCTTACAGCTCTCAGTGTTTCATTCATCCATAATTTATGTGCAGATGGAAGATTCATTCCTTGACTCATTCATTCTATATTAACAAATAAATAACACTAGTACACCCCTAGAGTTGTATAGCCCTTCAGGGTTAATTTCAGAGGCAAAATAGCTCAGTTCCCAAGCAATTCTGTGGGAAAGATAACTGCTGTGGATCATTTGTGTGGTTATAAAAACAGATCACAGATGGATCATTTGCACAGTTATTGCTACTGTGACTCTTACTTACAACAAAGTTGCAGAAATGAAAGTAATATCTGTTCTTGTGTAATTCTATAAATGCAGAACATAAATGGTAAATAATGAAAACACCCACTTGATGATCAAGCCCCTGTCACAGAGTCCGAAAATTAATTTCTCTTAATAGGAATCATGACTGAAACCTAAGCTCTGATTAATAATAAAATATTTTTAGTCTTCAAGACTATGCCTGTAACTTTGTAAGGCTGATACTGTTTAACAATGTTTTCTGCAATCTAAAAGTGACCAAAATTTGTCATTGCATTAAAGGAGATTCTGAAAGCCATAGATAAACTTTATCCCATCATTAACTGATTTGTTAATGAGAAAACTACCAGATATTTTACAAAATAAATCTACCTCCAAATTCCATGCTACCTCCCAAAGCCTTTTGGGGCCTAGGCCTCAAACAAAAAAACCTAACAATTCATATTCTGTCAGTAGTAATGTAATCACATACTAAAATCAGGACACATGAGTATCACATTAAATAATTTGTATTTAAATTGAAAAGAAAATCAAAGAGATTTCTACAACTATATACAGTTTTTATATTTTCACATTATATCACCTTTATTTTCAAACCAAAAGGCTGATAAAATGCAGAATCTTGTACAGTTTAGTATTTCTAATAGACTGTTTAAGTCTAGTTTACTATTAAATTAGTTACTTGGTATTGCTTTCCTTGGTCAACACCTCAGAACTATTAATTTCTTTCTGTCCTTTTTTTTCTGGAGTTTCCCCATTATGTTATTTTGTGGGGAGGACAGAAGGGAGTTGGTTCCTGTACCTATCTGGACAAGTTCCTGAAAATTATTTAAACAAAAAAAGCTGAAAAATAACTGCATGACTTAAGTATTTTCATACAACTCAGGTAAGTATAATATCTGCTTTGAAATAATAATTAAAAATCATTGTATCTTAGAGATGTAGAACTAGAAGGAACTTCAACAGATCACCTAAAACATTGGCTGAAACTGACTTGGAATTAAGTACACAAGGACCACCCCTGGCAGTTTTTTGTCTAATCTGGTCTTTAAAGACCCTAGAGAAGAGGATTCCATATTCAAATCTACAAGGGCAGTCTGTTCCAAGGATTTACCACAATGACTGGTTTTTGCGGGTTTGTGGTTTTTTTTCTAATACCTAAGGTAAATCTCCTTTGATTTAAATTAAGCCTGTTTGTTCTTATCCTTCTCCAAGCAAAACTGATGCACATTTTCATTAGCATGTCAGAACAAAGCTATGTCCTTCTTTAGGTTTTGTTTTGTGTTTTTTTTTACTAAAAAAAAATTATTTCCTTCAGCCTTTCCTTGTATCTTCAAAATCTCTCGCTATTTTTTTCTTTCTTCTGGCATGATGCTCTCAAATTTATCATAAAATGTATTTCTAGCTAGAGTACAGAAAGCCAAAATCTCACAAAAGGATACATGGATGGAATAATCACCTCCAGGCCTTTCATATGACTTTGCTGTTAATACATTCCAGAATCACATTTGCATTGTTTTAAAAATCAGTGTTAAGAGTTCAGGGTTCCTCAGATCTTTTTTCTGAAGTTCTGCTGTGCTCACTCATTTTTTTCCCCACTCTAAATATAGGGGGGTTGTACTACTTTCCACTTGCCTTTACTGAATTTCTTGTTGATTTTAGACAGTTTCTTCAAATTACAAGGATCATTTTAATTTTAGTCTTATCCTCTGAGTTTGGCATCACAGTTAGGTTTTATAAACAAGCCCTACACTCCATCAAGAAAATCACTAGTGAAAATAACGGTTTTCATTATCTACTGAGTACATATTTTCTTCCCACCTGAAGCTTTGTGACATGATCATTTCCACAGCAACCAGTTTTGATGTCAGAAACAAAATTATGGCCTTATAGAGGTACAGCTGGAATAAATGAGCTCTTAGGAGCCAGATTTCATGCATATGTACATAGTTAAGCAGTGAAGTGTCAGGGATAAATATAGCATTTATACAATATATGAACAGCAGCCAATGATTTTTACTCATACAGAATTCCTTCTTGAGCAACAGCAACATAATTAGCCCAATAAGTTAAAAAGTCAGTTTCAGAAATACTTTTTAAAATTAAATTTCTTCTTTATGTGTTAAAATTCACAGTAATTAGAACTTGTAAAAGTTTACCATATGGGATCAAAAGCAAAAACATTAAATTAACACCAATGTGAGACTACTGCAGTGCATTTTATGCACCACTGACATTTCACTAAAACTTCATCTGAAGGTGTGCAAGACACATGCTAATCTCTTGGCAAAACATTTAGCTCTAGAAGATAGGAAGCAGTAGGGTGTCCAATCAAAGAAGGAAAACCCTCATGAGCATAGGTAGGAGAAGCTCTCCTTACATAGCTCCAGCAATATTAACATGGTGCACAGAGCCAAAGCAATTAACACTGACCATAACTATTCCAGCTAAACCCTGTTCTACAGAAAAACATAGATTTAACAGAATTTAAATATTGCACCTGTAAACTATTAGCAGAATGGAAGAAAGGCTATGCAGCTCCTGGAATGAAGCGATGTCATCAAGCAGTTGCCTGACCATACTGCCCAAATCTCCATTACACCATCTGCTTGGGAAAGCAGGCTTCCTGAGAAATCAGACAAAGAGGAACCAACATCCCAATGTCAAAACCAAAAACAAAGCAAAACCAAACCAAACCAAAAAATTCAAAGATTTATAGTTTGAGGCACTTTCTTCCCACTAAAAAGGTGACATTTCCTTAATGAGGTGAATTGCCTCTTTACCAACAGTGCCTAAAAATCACTGGCATTTAACAGAGCTGCTCTGTACATTTGTTGTGGTTTAACCCCAGCCAGCAACTAAGCACCACACAGCCGCTCACTCACTCCCCCCGCATCCAGTAGGATGGGGGAGAAAATCAGGAAAAGAAGTAAAACTCCTGGGTTGAGATAAGAACGATTTAATAGAACAGAAAAGAAGAAACTAATAATGATAATGATAACACTAATAAAATTACAACAGTAGTAATAAAAGGATTGGAATGTACAAATGACGCGCAGGGCAATTGCTCACCACCCACCGACCAACAGCCAGCCAGTCCCTGAGCGGCGATTCCCTGCCCCCCCCTTCCCAGTTCCTAAACTAGATGGGACGTCACATGGTATGGAATACACTGTTGGCCAGTTTGGGTCAGGTGCCCTGGCTGGGCATGAGAAGCTGAAAAATCCTTGACTATAGTCTAAACACTACTGAGCAACAACTGAAAACATCAGTGTTATCAACATTCTTCACATACTGAACTCAAAACATAGCACTGTACCAGCTACTAGGAAGACAGTTAACTATATCCCAGCTGAAACCAGGACAACATTGCCTTGTGATACATCAGATCATAAGGAATACACCTTTTCTAGGAGCCTTGTTGCTCATTTCACTCCTCTCAGACACAGCTACTCCTATGAAGCGCCATTATTCATCTGTAACACGTGTGTTATATAATTCCCTCAGAGGTCTTACACAGAAAGTGAATACTAGAAATAAGGATATTTGACATATCAAAATGCCTGGTTAACTGTTGCTATGTTTTGCTGACTGTGTAGTTCTGATTTCAAGTACGCAGCCACTTCTTTATCTTTGCTTTTCTGTCAAAACTGGTGCCTGGGTTATGCCGCATTTTACCTACAGTAGGTAGTGTTGCAGGAGCAAAAAGTTGACAGTGAACTTAACAGGTCAGCTGGTGTTCCCCAGGAACACCCCTGAGTTGTAAGGCTATTGTAATCTGCACTTCTCTGTGGAACAGATTACCTAAAGATTAAGGAAAAAACAATTCATAATGATCTACTCCTTCCTGTAATAGTATCTTTCTCATGACTGAAGAGTCATTACCCTTCATAATTTTAGTGTTCTTATCCAACATTGCGAAGTCTGTACTATAATTGCTTTTATCATTTTGACCATTTATTAAACCTCTCAATGCATGTGACAATTGATGTATTCGCTAACTGAGAGCTATTTTAATGAAGTTTTGTGGAACTGACACTTAGCAGTGCTTTGAATGTTCTTGCAGTTCTTTGTTTAATCTTTCTTCTGTGCTTGCTTTTTCTTACCTGTCTTTAAAGTTTTAATAAATAGACTTAGGGTCATCTGTTACGATGGATTTTCCTTCCTTGCTGAATAAAAACAACTCTTGACAACTCCCTGAAACAGCTTCTCCTTCCTTGTCTGCATATCCTGTTGGAACTACAAGAAGGTAAATAAATTTTATAGGATGAACTAGTGTGACTTTATACGACCTCTTGTTGTTAAGTACCCTATTTCCTGACAAAATAAACAGAATTCTGTGTTGTGTTGCTGTTTTCCTTTCTTGCCCTTTAGCTAACTTTTTACTATAAAAATCTCACTAACGTGAAGCAATGAACCTTATTATGAACTACATTATGAACCTTAAACTTTGTACAACTATCTGCTTATAAACAAAATTCTTATGCATGAATACTGCAGATACCTCTGACATGCTTAAGGTTTTGCCTGTAGATCAGGAATAGAAAAAAATCAGGAGTAACTCAAAATGAAATGACTAAGGTTATGAAATGTAGAAATTCTAGAAGCTGATCAAGCTTTACTGGAAAATCCAGTAAATATCAATCCAGTAAATACTTACCATAAGTATTTCCATCTACACATGCAAGCAGTTCCATAGAAATGAAAAAGATGGCTTACCAATGTCATGACTTCACCTCTTTTGTGGCATATGTGATTAAAAATATTATCTACTTAACTTTCTTTAAAATATCCACATTAATATCTGTAATGGATTGTCTTTCTAAGGAGTTTTAGTGTTAGGAACAGAATTTCATTAACATCCTCAAATAGGTACCTACAAATTCTACTTACATGTCCTAATAATTTAATTAAAGTTAGTGCTGAACATGAAATCACATAATTAGAACTTGTAATTAAGTAAGAGTCAAAATTTGTAATTAACCAACAGAATGCGCAGTAAGTGTGTTTAATTTACAAAATATATGAAAGTTGATTAACTATGTATTGCAATTCCAGTGTGGATCAGATTCAAAATTATGCTTGGCCATTTCAAAAAACATTTTTATCAAACTGTCAAATCATTGGCTTCTTGGATTTATTTTTTTTTTAAAGATCTCAGATATTTTCCTTAGATATTTTCAAATCAGAGTTTTTTCTCCATTTTTTTTTAGGTGTAGAACAGAAGAAATCTGATCTACAGATCAGGCAAGTAACCCTTTAAATTACCTATAATGTAATAAACTCCTATGTAGGAGAAAGCTTACTAAATCCTGGTAAGCAAATACTTTAGGTAGTACATCAAACATTCATCTAACAAAGGTATCATCATACACTTCTAGGTTAGCCTACATGCAGGCTCCCTTGCCAAATTGTAACTGAAATTGGAAAATTTACTGGTGCTTAATTCTCCATCAAACACCTCATTCTTTACAAATTTCTTAATCTCAAAGATAATACGACCACAAAATTTATGTGTGACTTTTCTGTTCACTTCAGTAATGGAAGTTTATTATGTTGAACCTCCCAGACTCAAGAAAAACTCCAAAAAAGAGTATCTGAGTGATAACTTCTATAGGATTTTTCCTATCACTCAACATAAGGCAACAAGTTATAGAAATATATTTGCTGACATGAAGGATTTTTTTATTCTTTCCCATAATATAATTTAACCTTCAGCGTATATTTTACCATATTTCTAACCTCCTTCTAAATAGTTGGTTTTCTTCAGCTCTTATGATACATATCTTAGAATCTAAGAGTTTGGAATATTCAGAAATTAGAAAAATATATAAGAAGCTACATTCATCTTGACTACTAAATGTAGAAAGCATTTATACGAAAAGAGAAATAGATTGGATTTTCTTTGTCAGCAACACTAGGTTTGATTACTTTCTCTCCATCAACAGTTATTAACTAACAGTTATTGCTAACATTAAATTCATTTTTACTCCTGTGATAACTGTTCCATAAAGAAGTGTGTAAATTACTAATGCAAAGAGTCCTCTGTAGAAACCTGGGATCCATATTTTCTATGTTAAAATATTTAACTGAAGTTTTATTTTTAACTATTAACATCAAAATTTTAGAGAACACAGTATTTAAGATTAACATCCAAATGTTACTTTATGGCATTTAATCTTAGGTTACATTTTTATTTGGCCTTAAGAGACTGTGGTTTCTGTAAATTTATTCAGAGATCAACCTTTTTCTTTTGCCCATTCGCAGTTACCTAATTTTAACTGTAGTTCAGTCACAGATTTTACTTACATTATTGGCTTAGAAGTACCATACAAAACAGTCCAGACTATAATAGTTGTCATTGATGTAAAGCACAACAATCACCGCTTTTCATATATGTAATATTGAAGGCAAATTTAACCCTGACCTCAGCTTTGAAACTCGGAAAAAGCTGTTGTATATAACACATACTGTGGTGGTATTGTCTAAACCCAACTAAAGAAAAACAACTATGTAAGCAAAAGACATTGAGAAGGTTTAGAACCTGGCCGGGGGGGGGGGGGGGGTGGAGAAAAACACCAAAACCAACCAACCAACCAAACCTCCTTGCCATGTTATAAAAAATAGAGAAGTACTTATTTTTTACCTGTCAGTAAAATATTGGTTCAAGATAAGTTCCAGCTATGCAAAGTAGAATTGTACTCTAATCCCACATTTTTAAAAATTGCAAGGTAACGGTTATAGCAGCAAGGTTTTAACAGAAAGATTGTTTTCTGCAAATTAGTTAAGGAGTCCTTATCTTGAGTAGGTCTTCTGCTTATGCTGCTCTATTGTTCTATAGCCTACTGGATAAGGTCCTCCAAAAAACCCAATTTGTGGTGCTGAAAAGACTCTATATCCATTTAGTTTTATTAAGCTAATTGTTTCCTACGAGAACACATCAGACTAACAGATTATGCTTATGTAATGGTTTTTAACCCTTGCCAGCATTTAATTAAACCTATCTCCACTCAATATCATTGCAATGCATATCTTACCCCCAGAATACAATGAAATCAAAGAGAAGAGGTGGCCAGCCACACTTCAGCCAGTTTTTTTCAGCTGAGAAACAACGACATGAAGCATGTGACTTCTATAAAATGGCCTGCCTTCCTGGTTCCCAGGACCTGCAAGAAAAGTAACTGTCTCCTGGTCTTTCTGGCAATGGGCTTGGTAAGTCCACGGAGGGACCCTCTGATTTCATTACCTTAACTGAGGACATGTAAACCACCCTCAGGGTTTAAACTATTTCACAATTCCTTCCAAACCTCAAAGAGAAGTTTGCCAAGACAATGTTAAAACATAGCACTTCTATATCAGATAATTTTAGAATTCTTCCATTTTATGTATCTCTCAAACAGTTTGCCTGATGTTTCTGGAAAATGTGTATTCTGACAACATATGTATACCAATGCAAGACTAGTTTTGGCTGATAAAGTTCAAAATCAAACTTATTCTTAAGAATAATATATTTTTATGAAGTGTTGCAAGTCATATATATTGTACATTTAATAAAAATTATAATTAACAGTATTGTGATTCTATAGCTCACCCAAGTTAAAATTTCTGTTGCTTATGTAAAACATTAACACTTTTAGTACATGACAGTTGAAAATATCCCAGCTGCTTCAAAACCTGCAGCGGCATCTTACTATATTGCTAGTCAGCTGAAGAACACTCCTTAATACAAAAGAAAATCACTGTCCCATTACATGTTTCTAGGTAGTTCTGCTGGTTTAAGTATAGATATGAGTGTGACAACAATGAAATAAATATTTAAGTTTTCTGAAAACCACCCTTTGTAGATATCATTAACCTGTACTGCAGACCACAGCTAACTCAAACATGTTAGAACATTTTTTGTTTTATAATAATGACCCTTTTTGAAAAAGATACTGCTGTCTACAGTATTTGGGTAGCTCAACTGTGAGCTTATATGAAGTTATGCATAAATAGTGGTCATTATTCAAAACCAATAGTGCCAGTGGAGAACTCCTCCCACCTCAGGCAGCTGTTGTAATATTTAAGCACCTCTCTGTACTGTGGAGATTACCAAAGTGTTTAAAAGAAAAGCACTGAAATAACATTCCCAAATATTTCCTAAGAACACTTCTTTCTAATTTGTTGGAACTGGGCTAGAATGGCAGACATTAACAGATATAATCTCATCATAACTGCATTTAGCAATAAACAAAGGAGATAAGAAATAATGCAAATTGGTTTTGCTCATATCAAAAATGTCTTCTTCCAAAACCAGCTCCTTCCAAAACTCCTCCTAAGTGCTCAGAATATCTGAAAACAGCTCTTTAATCATACTTAGTTTTTCCCATTTTATTCAGATCTCATGTTTTACCCTGTAAATGTTATTTTTGAGACTTATTGGTCTTTCTAATAAAAACAAACTACCTGCCCTAACACATACAAAAAAAAAAAAAAACCCACAACTTCAGTACACATGATCACTCTGTATCCCCTCAGAAAGATACCACAATGGGAATCTAGTAATCCTAACTTCTAGATATTCACAATGAACCATTTTTTTCCAAACCCATAAACTGATGGAATCACAATATCTGAGCAGGATGTCAGCATTTTTTTATATATGTAAATTGAGTGAGCAGTAATCTCAACATTGACTGAGGATTAAGTAGACGGTGAGAAAATGGAGATCCCCTTGTACCCAGCAGTCCTCATAACTGCTAATTTACTACATGATGCTAATTAGATGAGGCTGGCTTCATAATGGAAATATATAGTGACTGAGTAGAAAAGCTGTTAACATAATTATATGTGTTACACAGGGGGTGTAGCAGATTGCAATTATTAGAAGACTGAGTTTAAGGCTACCTTGTGTACTCTGATGTTAGGAGTGGCTTTTATACTCCTTCACTTCCCAAATAAACTCAAACTCAGCATTAAAACATCTTTTTTCTCCTTACAGTTTCAAACACATGCTTTATAAAAATTAACTTACTCCCCTAAGTACTCAGTTTCCAAATGCAGTTCATTTTTAACAGTTAAGGCAATTGTGGATATCCCTGGGCATCTTGTCAAAACATTACCACAACCCTCATTTAATGATTGGTTATATAAAAGCCGCATCTCAAGCCATGCACAGAAAGCTGGCCTGTGAGAACACAAATATCCCAGCTCTGCCCTGTACCAGTGACTGCCTTGACTTTCACTCCCTTGTCACTTTCTTGGGGCTTCATGGGAGAGTATCTATAGAGTTTTCTTAAAGTCAAAGATTTTCTAAAGCATGTCTGTATTACCTAACTTTATTAAGGGGTTACATTTCCCAGAATCCCCATTTTCACAAGCTATAAAATATTCCATATTCCATGATCAGGGAACTCTCAAAAACACATTTCAAAATAGCAACACATGTTAAAAGCAGGCATATCAGTGTTTCAAATTCAATTCAGCACTTCAAGAAAAAATAATTAAGGGATGATGTTCACCGTGGAGGAGTATTCAGGATTTAAAAAGCTTTCACGGATGATTAAAAAAGTGAAGGATGCCAAGGCATTTAATAACCACAAAAGCTGTTTATTGTGTGTGTTTTACAGTACCACGAACACTGTGTCTATTAGCTAAAGGAAAAGAAAAAAAAGAAAAAAAAGAAAGAAAAAAATACCAACCCAACCCTCGAAGTCAATAAACAGAAACATAAAAATGGCTAACATTGTTTTTCCCAACTTCTGAACACTTTAAACTTCTCTGCTGTCTGCTACTACAAGTGCATTTTGAAGGATAATGACCCCTAACCTTCCCTGTGGAATCATGCATTTGAGGACCTCTGTTTCAGTTACTAATATCCAAACTGTATTTACTTTTAGCCAACCATCCTTTCATTCCCAGAAGTGGAGATCCAGGGAAGCCACAGAAAGACCACAAAATACTGGGGAAGAAAGTTATGAATGAACACTAACTAGCTTCACAGCAGTGTACTTTTCTGTTTCTTTTTCTCTTAAAGCATAAACACAATACCTGAATGTCTAATGAAACCTTCAGCACAATAGAAAGACTTCTTTCTTCAATACCTTTTTGTTCTTATTTTCTTTCAATTTGCTTGCTATTCTTTCATGTCTTTTTCTGCTCCTGCTTTTCAGGTTCTTGCTTGTACTTTTTACACTCATGTCCTTTCCCCTCTTGTCCATGCTCTTAGTCCCTCCCCAGTCTGTTCTTTTCTCAAAGCCTTTGCCACTCATTTTTCTTGCTCAGATCATTGCTTCAGTCTCCTGAACTCCCACATAGATCTTGCATGCAGAAAGTGTTTTGCCACAGATTTGAAAAACAAAGTGGCATCTGATGCCTACCTGTACATTACATGTCCCTCCATTATACATTCATCTTTTCCTAACTCTCAGAATGAGAAGGGATAAGATATAAGAGGGGAGGAATGAAAGTACCAGCAGTTCAGAAGGAACGAGAAGGAATCGGGAGCCTGTGACTTCTCTTAACTTGGAGGAAATCATTGCTTGATCAAAAACAACTTGCCAAGACTAGTTTTGATTTGTTCTTTTCTAAGTCCTCAAAGGCTGTCACTCTGATGTTACTTAGGAGATCTAGTTGACTAAAACAGACATATGGGAAGGTCTTAAAATTTTGTAAGAATCAACATTGTAATTTCAAAGAAACAGTATGTGTGCAACTTTGTGCAATCAAACTATCAGACTCGCTTTGCAGCCAGTCCACTTCATCAAAGTGCCTAATTTGTTTAACTATACTATATTGCTGGTGTGTCACTCATATTAAGTGAGAGTAAGCATTTGTCGTCAGATTGATCATGCCTAGTTCAATGCCTTTATATAAAGCTCACCAATGGATCTGAATTTCAATTCTTAAGCCAGTTTTGGACTACATCTCTAATTTCACTATAATGAAGTGATAAAGAAGATCAATGAGAACCCTTTCTCTACCAGAAAAATCAAAGGGGTATTTCACTGTTTGACCATGAGCTGGAGAAGTCTGAAGTGTGAAGATTGCTGGAAGACAGTACTATAGAAAGCAAATCCCCAGATGATGAGGTGCTGAGAAATATGTGAGCACCAAAAAAAAGGTTTCTGAATGAAGGGTTAATACATGTCTCAGTCATCAGTGTCAAATGACCTGTCTGTGACAGTTTACCTTGTTTGATGTGACCATGAACAACTGTTTTGCCACAGCTAAATGGTGTAACATAAAAGCCAGGGAGACAAAGGAAGTTCAAGCCATTTATGGTTTACCAATCCCATAAAAACCTCTGCTTTATTCTGTTAGCAGTAAAGCAGAAACTGCAATACTGGTGAAGTACTGGAAAAGGCCAAGAGGACTTTATTAAATTTGTAAGATTTTCCATATGACAACCACCTTAAATGTGCCTGATGAATTCTTCTGTTGTGCAGGCTCTTATGCTGTGTCATTCTTTGAGTACAAATAATCACTATGTCATTAGAATAAATGAATAGCAATTGTAGTAATTGTCTCATGACCTCCTGGTAATTCAACTAAGGCCATCTAATTGCCTGTCAGTATTTAGGGGCCCAGATCTACAGCTGTGACTGATCATTATGGCTCAGGAAAAGGCCTATGCAAGCTTATTCACCTGTGAGACAGTTCAGTTTCACAGAGTATAATTTAGCAGAAATTTTACATAGCTGTGATTTCTGAGGGGTGCAGAAAAAGTGAAGCTGCAATACAGCACGTGGCAAGGAGCAAATTCCTTCCCTGTGTTGCCTCAATGCATTCATCTAACCCTTCTCAGTACAGGCGTGCTGGATTTCCAACCAGTTTCACACCAAGCAGGATCCACCACACTCGAAAACTTCTATTTTGCTGCAGTGGGAAAAAAATTTCTCCTGTTTTGTACATCACTGAGCACCCTGAGGGCGTTCAATAATTCATCAACCACTTACAGTAGGTAAGCAGAGAGAATCCAAAGTTTACAATCCCTACAGTTATAGAAAGAATCTGAAAATTCTTAGAAATTCTTAGAATTCTTACTTCTAAGTATGATGTTTCAATTTTTTAATGCATACAGTGAATTTTTAAACATTTATGCAATCTTCCTGATGTGAAACCTGCATGTTTTAAAAGCAGTTATTTGAATAGTTAAGTCCTCTGAGGTGTTACTATTTCAGAAATATTCATACACTGAACAAAACAATCATATACAACAAAAAAAGTGAGCAAGGATTTTCTCACAGGCTAACAGGATCAAGTCTTTAGAAATAGTTTCTGTTACTGGTACAGATAAAAAGTACCTCAGAGGCTTTAGGGATTAACAGGTTCCTTGAAAAGGGGAAAAAAATGTCCAGATAACTGAGTACAAAAGTAACTCAACAGCACTTCTAGTCAAACAGGAGAAACTTCTCCCTCTAAGATGAGCAAACAAACTGTCAGACCCACAGGGAAAGTCACGGAGTATCTAGAATAACATCAGCTCACAAAATATTCTGGTATTAATATTATCAGGCCTGCTTATGCACCCTACCCCAAATTGTTATACCTGTATGTAAAAATAGCATCCTTCTAAAAGCATATTAACAGGATGATATGCCTTTCTTCCAACAATGGCAGTGCTAGCAAAATTGGTAATAAACCTGAATTTCTCTGCCTTCTACCAGTACACAGCTAGAATACTGATTGCCTTCTCCTAAATATCAGCAGATTTCCATGTTCCCTGCCCTCCTTCTCAACGATCCTGACATGGTTGGACAATGCTGCTGTCTAGATGATTTGCTCCTTCAGCGGGTGCAATGGGGAGAAACCAGCAGAGCCTTCAGTCTGAAGGGTCCTTGAGTGTCCAAGGAGACCACACTGAGTTCTGCAGATTACAGATGGTTTTAACAAGAGACTCAATTTTCTTACAGTAGACAGAGAATCAAACTCACCCAAACTCTGTTCAATGCAAATCCCAGAGTAGTGAAGAGATTGTGTTCCTGAGACACTTTTCCACTCTCCTGATCCCCTGCCTGACTGGTTTCCAAAGTGAAGGCATGCTCTAAGTTATGTTTCAGATGTGTTACAGTGGTAACAGTGGTCCTCCAACATCACCTGCACACCCTAAAGAGGCTGACCTCTTAAAAATCATCCTGTTCCTCTCAGATAATTTCTTTTCTCCAGCAGTGGTGATACCATAGCACAAAATCAGGCATTGACAGCATGTAGAGGAAAAAAAGCTGATGTTTCCACTTGTAATTTGTACTAGTAGTACAGTCAGACCTAGCAGGTGAAGGTCAGCCTAGAAACTGGCAATTTTTTTATTAAACTGCTGTTCTGATGCAACTTTTATTTTAACAGTCATTGTAACTGGCAGTGAATGTATACGAAACTCACCTGCTAGCTCAATGCTAGCATTTCTTTTTGTTAATATAAATACATATTTTTAAATCATTGGAGCATTTATTCAAGCAACTTCTAGACATTCTTAACAGTGTTACAAACTTCTTGGTCTTTCATTCCTGCATAATAGTTTTCAAAACCATCTTGCTCAGAGAAGATATTTACAAGGACAATAAAATGTGAAGACCAAGAAAAGTTAATCAATAACAAGTTAATATTGTTCCATTTGATTTGGAGCTTTCTAAGAGAAAGTATTGGGTTTGAGTTTTAGTATTTCAGGTGGTCACCTAAGCCTAGATTACCCATATCTGCTCTGTTCTGTATTATTTGCACTTACACCATCCTAGTAGCATCAGGTAGGGAATGTTCTCCAAAAGATTCTCACAACAGGAAATCAGTTCCTGGACTGATTGTCGAGGACTATTACTGGCTTCCATCCTATTAAACCAGTATGAATGTTTAGCACTTAATGGGTTGAGAAGAATAAAACACAAGCCTCACTCTGTGGCTGAAGGTGTAAGAAAAGCAGGCACAGAACTGATACTTAGCAATACCAGCTTACCCAGGGAACATACAAAGGGGAGAGAGGCAGTGTACAATTCTGTTTGTTCCTTGTTCCTCATTTTTGCATTGGTAAAATATTTGTGAACTGTTCAGTTTGTGAACTGAACAATATACATTAGCAAATTCCACGTCTTGTCTGTTCTAAATAGGATTTTATAAATCATGTACACATCTAACAGGTATAAAGACTTACACCTGTACACAGGGAGATTATGGATCTCCTGTCTCTTATGTTGTTACTATTTTCTTTTTAAAAAACAAAAGAGAGAGGAAATCTTTCCCTAAAAAAAAAAACATTTAAACCAGGAAAAAAGAAATCTATCTCAGCATCAGATGCTCTTTTGGTGTCTAATGTTAGCGCTAAACTTCACATGAAGAACACTTATTTCTGATATAAAAAAAATAATTACAAATAGTCTGCTCTGGGGAATGAATAATAGGTGCTAACACAAATACACTAAGGGCCAAATTGTCAATGTCTTTAAATTCTGTCCTAGGACTGTGTACACACTGTCTTTTGCATTCTCACAACCAATGTTTGAATAAGAAGATTGGGTATTCAAGCATGACGCTATCAATATTTGCACAAAACTGCCCATCTGTGCATGCAAAGCTAGTTTTCGGTTCATCTGTTTACTGGGGATATTCACCTGAACCCAAATACTCTTTTATAATATATGTCAATTTTTTAAATCTTAGCCTTCACTACTAAGCCACAAGGAGTCTGCTTCACTTTGTCAGAGCCAATCTAACAAGCTACCCTGCTCCAGGGATAAGAACCGTATCATGCCTAAATCAAATAAGTGTTCCTCCCTCTTCTTTGAGACAACTGGGACAGCAAGGTGGGACTTTTGCAGGTACGTACACAGAAAGGGACAGTTCCCCATCCTGGCACGCCTTTATACTTAATTTAAAAGTCAGATAGTATTACAGTGTCTGTTCCTGGGAAAACACAGCTATGGCGCACAGCACTTTTCATGCCCCCAACTTTACTCTTCAAACCATCTTGTGTGCACTGCTGAGTATGAGGCTAATGGCTGGGAATCCTTTTTTGACTTTCTAACAATCAATTAATCTGTCATCCTGATGCACAATATTCAGCTGGCATAATAGTTGCCTTAGCCAGCCTTCCTGCAAATGTTGGGTTTGGTCACACTGGTAGTGAAGTCCTTTAAAATCCACCATGGGTGTGAAGTGACATTTATTTGTGTTAGTGAAGGTTTGGGTTGTCTAAATACTGTAAAAAGCCAAATTTCTCCTAAGTATACCACATTTTATTACCACCTACTTATTTCTTACCTATTGAAAGGATAGAGGCAATGAGAGATTTTAAATGAAGGAAAGTATAGCACATTTGTACCATGAATATAGTGCTCTTAAAATAGTATTTGTTTTCCTCAGTCTCACCTTGGAGATGTTTTAATTCTGTTTCTTCAGAAACAAAACTGCAGAAGGATTCCTGCTGCTGCAAAAGTGGACAAGAACATTTACCTTTTCATCACAGGTAAAAGTAGAAAACTATTTAAACATACTGTGGCTTCTAAAGCTCAGCTATGTCACTTCAAGGCATCTCTGCCAAAATCTTATTTTTTATAATAATTGCTTTCCAAGGGCTGGACCTCAGTTAAAACTTTTCACTGCAAGTTCTAGTGAATTAGCTTAGACTCAGTGTATGTGGACTAATATTCAAATAACAGCTGCAAGATCAAAGTATCTCTTATATGTTCTAAATCATGTTTTTTTTCCACATTGCAAGAATGTTTGGACACTGTCTCAGTGACTATTTCAATGCATGTAACATTATTTTTTCACTGGCAGGTACTGAATGCAGGCTTATTTGAAGACACATACTGTCTTAGTTATATTACACACTCAAGTGTTTCATGCTCCTCTGCAGACAGTGTTACTTGGGCTGTAATTGGACTGCTGGCACACAGCTACAAATGCAATAGAGAAACCTCTTTGGGTGCTGCCTAAAATGTTCTGCTATTTCATATGAGAGCTCTTACATGGACTGTTTATCTTAGGTTTTTCTGAATAAGTAAGACAAGAGGACAGGCTTATTTGGGGTAGATTTTTACTTCATCTGAAATCAGTGCAAATTTTCATTAATGTGAGCATATTGGATCATTAAAGACTTTTGCTGTCTTTCGTATTTTGTCAAAATTTAATCAGCTGAAATGTGCATGCATGGAAAGGTTTTGGAAACATGCTGTGTCATATATATATAAGTGCAGGATGCTAGCTGTATATCTACACTCATGAAAGGTGCTTTGTGCATATCTCTTTTCTTTTCTTTTTTTTCCCAATATACTGGAGTTTGTCCTTTTAATTTCTTTATCATCATAGTACGTGTACTATATTTTGCTACAGTTGCTATAGGAACTGTATATTACTGAATAGTAAAAAACATCTGGTAATCAGGATATAACAGAACACAAATCCACAAATCGGCACTCTCCTCAGCTAGGCTTTGGATATATTTGGACTTTTCCAAAGTACCCTTTCTGAAAAATAAATCTAATCCTGTAGTTTCCTATATGGAAGCTCTTAATGCTTATCTGTTCTTCTTCTTCAGAAACTCCTTTGCTGTTAACTATATAGCATTGTCTAATAGAAGAGAAGTTAATGAACAAAATAAAAAATGTATATTACTTGGAAGGATACTGCACAGGACAATCCCAGAAGTGGATTAACTGCAGGGGAAGAAAACCTGCACTTGTGAGTATTTTTGTAAATCCAGCCCAGCAGGCATGGCATAATATTGAAACTACTTTCTCTCTTTCTCTCTCTGTCTCTCAACTATTAAGCTATCCTATCACATTCTCATTTTTCCCCTAGCCCATTTTAAAGAAAATATAAATTCATGAAAGAAATTATGGCCAGCTACATGCATTTAATTTGTAAAACTGGCAGGATTACATTACAGATAGCATAAGTGTTTTCTTATCCATGAAGTTGCCTACCTAGGGGAAAAAAAAACTCCTTAAATAATCATCTCAACACACTTGTCATGTACACTCATGTCATGAGATTCAATGTAGCTTTAGTAAATGTAAATGTTCTTGACTAAATAATGTATAATAAGAGGCTGAAGTCAGCAATACCTATAACAGTAACAATGTTTTATGTTCCATACATAATTACTAGTCAATGTGCTACATTACTAAAGGAGAATAATTCCGTTTAAAAACTAAGATTTTTAAAATATGGCTTACATCATTTACAAGGCTATAGTCGCTAAGATGAAGCACTGCTAGTTGTGCATCTGGCACCATGAATTCAGAACTTCTGACTGAAGGAGGTCTTGTGCCGGCAGTGTAAGTTACTTGTTTCACCCCTGTTACCTCTTTGACCTCTGTTCTTTCACCTTTTTTCCAACCCCATCATCAGCTTGGCCCACTGCAGACAAATGTAAGATTGTTCTGCCTATACTTCATCCTGACATGGCACAAACTGGTTCTGATTCAAAAAGGGCAAGGATGTTTCTACACTAGTCCCCAAAGGCAAGAGGTCTACAAGTGGGAGAGGAATAGAATTTAATGTATTTTTTATTAATTCAGGGCAGCCTTGTTCCCCTAAGCTTAGGGAAGCCCCAAGGCTATGGCAACTTGTATGAAAGTCTCAACAAGCTTCCAGGTACTTTGAGAATGCTTCAAATAAAAAGTCTGTTTGAAACGGGCTATACTCTTCTGCTTCTCTTCCTGCATTCAAGGGTAGAAGAGGAGAATTGA
Organism: Haliaeetus albicilla; assembly: GCF_947461875.1. Classification (NCBI taxonomy): domain Eukaryota; kingdom Metazoa; phylum Chordata; class Aves; order Accipitriformes; family Accipitridae; genus Haliaeetus; species Haliaeetus albicilla. The sequence continues at coordinate 48,358,136 of NC_091516.1, forward strand.
GAAGGAGCTTTGCTCAGGAATGCGGGTGTTTTACTGGTCCTCTCTGCTTCACCTTGTTCTCCTGAAATTATGACGACAATAGGGTAATAGGTTCTCAGTATTATTTGTGCCATTAAGCAAATGTGATTTGAAGTAAAACTAAACCCCACATACTTACACTGCATATAGGTAAGTGACATAATGGATATCTCAAGGCATGAGATTTCATTGAGTTACTAATCTTTCATCCCTCTTTCTTCCCTATCTTCCTGTCTTTTTCTGATATCACAAACAAACCCATTATCTATCCTCTTCAATGAATGGAGGATGAAGTGACTTATAAAAATGTCTCTTTTCATTATATTTACCATCACCAATCAGTAGACTTTTCTTTAATTTTCTTTGATTTAGATATAAACCCCTTGATTTGCAGAGACATTATCACTCTGTGTTAGGCCTAAAATGTTCTTTTTACCTATAGTTATTGAAGAGCTTGGGTTTGGTTTTCATGTCTCAAGTATTTTTATGCTCATGCTACTACTTTTCTTTCTAATTTTCTGTTTTCTTTTGTGAAAATAAGGGTGTGGAAGCAGAAGAGTGTAACAGAGCATAAAATGACTGAAGACTGCAAAAGTAAAGTTATACATAGAAAGTGGTGCTTTTTAAATGGGAATAATAAACTCCAAGTTGTAGTCTTCACAACAGAATAATTCCGTCGTGGAATCCTGGTGTCCATATTCAAAATGAAAGAGCCAGAACAGGAAAGAAAGGAAGGAAGGAAAGAGTGTATGAAAAACACCGACAGTAAGAAGCTGGCACTTTGTAGCATTCACATATACAAATTCTCATGTTTAAACAGTAAGGATACCAACACCCCCATCAACACATTTTGAACAATAAGCTAAGAAACAATAGCAAGTCAGGAAGAAATGTTGTCTTAACATGGCACACCTGTATTTATCAAGTCAAACACATGAAAAGATTTGTTGCTCAGAAACCTCTGATTGGAAATGGTAAGTGAAGTTATTGAAGATTTAGTCCATTTTTCGTGTAGAAATTCAGGCCTAATAAGTTGTCAAAGTGCCTGTCAGATGCTCTGGTTTGCAGAGTTTTTTCCTCCTCTATGCAATTTGGTTCATTTATCTCTGCAGTTCTCACTTCTTAAGCAAGCAGTTACATTAGTACTTAATGCTGCTAGATTCTGAAAACTCCCTTTTGAGCTCATCTCAGCAAGCCTCCATGTCCTCTGTGTTCTTCTAATTTTAAATAATTACTCTTTTGCTGTGTATTATAACTTTATTTGAGAACCACCATCAACCATTTTACATTGATTATTGTCTAATTTGGCTGATTCTGACTTCTCATCTGACGCTATATGCCAATAACTTTTAAAAGTCCCCTCTATTAATACACACTTCATGGGTAAGAGACAAGCATAGACAGGGTGTCTGAATTTCTTCTTTTATCACACAAAAACATTGATTAAGCAGGTTGAATTTGAATGCACTGAAATGAAGGTTAATCTATCATAACAACTACACAATTTTCAACCTCAGGAATCAGGGGTAGGAGTGAATTAAGTGATAACCGAGATGGCTTTAGTAACAGAACAACCTTTTTGCATTTTATGGCAGTTATTTACTGCTTTGATCATCACTGTATTTTTCTATTGATAGCATACCCAGGCAGATCATCAATAGTTCCATTCAGAAGAAAGGGAAGCAAAATGCCCACATTGTGGTGTCAACACAATACTAAAATAGAGTTCAACTATCAAAAGAGTAGTTTTTTACCTGTGCTTTAAAAGCAGGTATCTAACCTGTCACTGCAGAAGTGGAGCTGGTTTTTTTAAATAAATCTTTTCTGACCATTTAATACAGATTCCTGCACAATCTGTTATTATGCAAAAGAGTGATAAAAATGAAAACAGGATCAAGGTATCTTTATCCTCCTGATCAAAATGATCAGCAGACTGAGTTCGCACATATCCAGTTATTCAGCTGATATTACAATCTACACAACACTATTTGCAGCGCTATTTTCTACAGTTCATTTTCAGTACTCCTAATTTGTTTGCTATCTCTCTGCTGCAATAGCTGGGTTGACAATTAACACTAGGATTACATAAATATAGATATTATAGATATATTAGCAGATTAATACATTAGCATAAATTAGTATAGATATATATTACAATTAAAACTTGGATGATTGTGTCTTCTTGCATTCTTTTTTTTTTCCCTTTTGCTCTAAAGAGAAGTCAAAATAAGGTGAGGAAGGAAAAGCATTGCTATACAGTCTCAGAGGGTTTTTTACCACCTAGAATCACAGAATCACAGAATATCTCAAGTTGGAAGGGATCCATAAGGCTCATCAAATCCAACTTGCAGGACTACCTAAAACTAAACCATGTGACTAAGAGTGTTGTCTAGATGCTCCATGAACTCTGACAGGTTTGGTGCAGTGACCGCTTCCCTGTGGAGCCTGTTCCAGTGACCAACCACCCCATCAGTGAAGAACTTTTTCCTAGTGACCAATCTGAACTTCCCCTGATGCAGCTTCGTCCCATTCCTCATGTTCTATCACTGGTAGCCAGAGAGACGAGATCAGCACCTCCCCTCCACTGCAGACCTTGAGGTAGTTGTGGACTACTTCTTCACATGACTCAGGTCTCCCTGAGACTCATCGTAGAACAAAAAAATCCCCCCCCACGCACACAAAAAGGTATTTTTTAATTTCAGTATTTTAGCCTAGCAGGGTGAATTCAGAGGTTATTTTCTTACTATTTCACCCCTAAATGAAGATTGTAACAAAAATGGATCAGCACTTTAGGGGAACAGATGACATCTTCAAGCATAACCAACAGAAAGTGAAAGATAGGCAGGCAAGCTGGTAAAATAGACAGTCTCTTCGGAAATCACACAAAAGTTTAATCTTGCGACCCAGAAAGAAAAGCAGAAGCCACTGCTGCCGTAGATGAATAACCAGGACTCTCCAGCTGAAGTTAGTAACAGCTCATATCCTCTGTGGGTCATCACAGAGGGTGGCCTGTAACAAATGCTTAGCAATAGATCCAGAAGACAGGCCCAAAAGGTCAGTGTTTATGTTAATCCAGTGTTCATTACATATCACACACACAGCACAAAGGAGCTGAAAGTGCCTCAGCCGATAGTGACAGCAGTCTTACAAAAGGCCTTGCATGGTCTAGCCTGTCACATTAAGGTCAGAATTTTACCTTCTCAGAGCCTCAGCTACATACAAATTTTGTTGCTTGTGTAATGCTGAGCTTTATTGAGCTTAGATATTGTAAACTGCATCCTAAGGACATAAAATAAAGCTTTGTGCAACTCTCCCTCCACTCACCCTACAAAAAAGAGAAATACAACTCAGCCTTGGTTCACTGAGCAAACATGTAGATATACACACCTGAAACTGAAACACCCTTTGATGCAGAACATCATCCATTGCAGCATGAACGGGTGCTATTACAGTTCTCAAGCAGTGGATCCCTCACTGGAATAAGCACCCACTTCAAAACATGCTTGGAAAAACATTATTACTCAGACTCACAGGATCTAATGCAAACACTACCTCAGGGATAATTCTGGAACAAAAGAGAAAATAGGACCTTTCTTGATATAATTTTGTATATCATAGTGTCAAGCTTCTCCATATTCACTAGGACTCACTACAAAGGAGGGGAGAAGCTGTTGAAATCTCTGTGTTCAACACAACCTAATTTAGACCCTTTTAAAACAGTGAGTATAGATTCACCATTAGGATGGCGGGGACAGCTATAGAAGCTCTGCACAGTATAATTTGAACCCCCTCCCAGCAGAAAGTATATCACCGTTAATAACAGCTCCACTGCTCCAACACTGCTTAGGCATTGCCTACTTTAACTGTATTTCAAAAGGGCAAACAACTATAAACCTCAGACAACTACATTTCTTTTTCATTATTATATTACACCTCACAGAGAAACTCTGAGCCATCTAAAAAGAAAGATTAATTTCCCATCCCATTTCCCAAATCTCAAGGGTCAATTTGGCCCTGAAGTTTAAGGATTAAAGTAATTCAACTTATGGACAAAAATAGGAAATAAGATGGAAATCTGCATAAGGTCATTGTTTGCTAATGTTTATATATGCATATACTTTGTCACCTTTGTTATCTATACTGAATGCAATGACAAATATGGAGTTGGGTGTCTCTTTAGCCTGTATTTAAACAGACAGAGTGCTTATTCAGGGCAGGTCAGCAGAGTCAGCTGTTGGACCCTGCACAGAATTACTTTATGTATGCAAATAAATCTGCATAGTGTTTACAGCATTACACTAGACAGTACTCTAACATCCCTTACACATTTTCTAAACTGGTGTTACTCCCTTGGCTTCAGAGAAATTACTCCTAGTTTAATTGTTTATAAGTGATATTAGAATCAGATCTACTCTATTTCTTCAGTTAGAAACACCCTTTTAGTCCTCCAATTAATCTATGGGGTTAGTGGTTCAGTTTTACAGTTTCCCACATATAATAAAGGGAGACTTCTATGCAGTGATTGAGGTTTCTGTGAAAATCCATCTTCAGGTGACTCAAGAATCTTGAGCTAAAGGGCTAGAAATTGTACCTGCATTATTTTTTAATTGTCCTACTTTCAAAGGAATACATTTACTTGGAAATAATTTACATATTTGTCTCAATTCCTGTGAAGGCACTATCTACTTCTCTAGTACTTTTATGAGGATTATTTAACATGCTATCAGAAGTAAAACCCAAATAAAACAAAATTGACATTTACCTGATCTCATGATGAAAGTTATAATAACATCTATTCATCCTAAATCTTTCATTTTACCTATTTCTCATGTGCTGGTAAAATTAAGATAGGCTCTGTACAACTTTCTGAGGTAACCAAGTCCCAAATCACTTATGAATGAGACCCTCACATTAATTCTAGATATATTACACTAGCAGTAGACAACTTAGCCCTAGAGTTTTAAAGGTTAAAAACAACCTCCAACTGGAAACTAACAAGCAGCTAGTGCAGCACACACACTGACTGTTTACAATTAGTATGAAACTGTGCTGGAAAAGTGGATATTCTTATTCTGAAACAACTTCAAATTCCAGATGGTCTTATTAAGATGCAGCCTCAAGTACTACAAATTACATGACTGCAGTCTTTGGACCCAGTCCTCAGCTAGCACTGAGTGTCATAGCTAGGATATTGCTCTTTATATTTAAATAGTATCTAAATGAGGCCAAATCTTACAGATTTTGTTCTTCTTTAAAGGAATATTAACCTTTGAAGTTGTTTCTACTTGCTACTGACTCATATGGGAAAAAAACATGGTGGCAGAATCTCCCAGACAGTTCTTCCTATAATGCGTGTGTGTGTGTGTGTGTGTGTGTGTTCAGAGACACAGAGAGATAACATAGTTCAAGTACTATGTACATAAATTCACTACCTGTACTACCATGCTCAGTTCTTACACAGTGCCAGAAAAAGCAGCACCAGATTCACCACTAAGAAGACTCTGCATTTCATATCTCTCACAATATAGTTTCACCTGTGTCTTCTGGCTGTTTTCTCCTGTTACTGCCTCAGAGTCCAGAAACACCATAGAAATATTTTTTTAAAGGAATTTCAGGAGGAGGGTGGGTGGAAAGAATGTAACAACCACATTGCTGGGGCACATCCCATCATCCAAACACATAAAATGAGTATAGGGAATCTGAAAGTGAGAACATGGAAAGAACTCCACAGAGATCTATAGGAGGACCAGGTCAATCACAGCTTCTGCAGGTGGCTCTGGCAGTCATCTTTAGCACTAGCTACAATGAAGATGTACCTGTAAGGATTCACCAGGGCTCATTAGATATTCCAAAGCCAACTAAGACACAAAGGCAGCTGGGAGAAATTCTCATGGCTAAGTACAGTCTTACTAAAGGCTCTTGTAGTTCAATCTTCTTGCTAATCACTGCTGTGTTATCTACAGCTTCAAGTAGCCTTCTTTTTTAATCTGTCTCACTTGATCTGTAAGAAAAGTGAGTAATCTAACAGGCATCCCATTCCTTTGTGGTTACTGGGGTGTTCAGCTGCTCTTGCAATACCCTGCACCACAATTCAGTTTTCTAGGATATACATGAAGCTTCTTGGGACCTGGTAGTGAGAAGTGTGGGGAAAAAGCATCTTACGCTGACAAGCCTTAACAAAGTAAGATTCCTGGCATGTTGTTGTGCTGTGGGGCAAGTGCCTAAACCCTCAGGGTTTATGCAAGGGATTTCTAACAGGTACTCACAGCAAACACGAGATACCTGAAACCACACAAGTCATGCCCACATATTGAATTCTGTGGTTTCTTATCATACAGAGAGCAATGGCTCCTCATGTAATCAGTACTTACAATTTTCAAAGCCTATCTTCAGCAGTCTTGAATATTTCTTTCCTCTTTAAAAGAGAACGGTATGTCTTAGAGTCATACCAGAGAATCCACAGCCAAATTTGCCCTAAACCCCAGCAGCCTGGCAGTTTGCTTCACCCTGCCTGTACTTCTCTGAAGAACAGCATTTTCTGTATTACCATTTTTATTGACGGTTCCGGTTTTAACGAGCAGGATGACTCATCCAGTGTTTAAGCTATTACAGTATCAAATTTTACGAGAGAGAAGCAAGAATTTGTTTCTAACTTGCATACCCTAAAGACAATTTTCTACCATAGGTAGATAGCATTTCTTTCACTTTTTATGGTAGTTTTGCAAACCCATAAAGAAGAACTACGTAGGCCTCAAAAAGATCACATGCAGCCTGAGAGCTCCATCTTGGTAACATATGTAGCTAATTGTTATCTTTGTTACTACAAGCAAACTACTTAGTACTGCCTGTAATATGGAAAATTAAAGGCTATATATAAAAAAAGGATAAGCAAAAACCACCCACTACTGCAATAAAGGAAATGCGATTAATCACTACATGTGCTGCCAAAGAAAGATTTGCTTGTGGTAATTATAGAAAAATATAACCTTCCATGGGAAGAAAGGAAAGTAAAAAAATGAGAATAAAAATAAGTAGCAGAGCACAGCAGATGCAGGAATACAATTGCTAAGCCTTTAATAAGTTATTGAAGTGCCCTCCCTCGCTGCTTAGTCCAATCCATCCTAATCAGTTGGGGGATTTTATTTATTTATTTCCTTCCATCTGGAACAATGGTTGCTATCGTGGACAGCAGGCCCAGCAGAAAACCTTCTGTAAATAATAAATATCCTTCCACTCTGACTGTACTTCTCTCAAAAAAATAAATAAATAGAATTGTTGACTGATGAGCATGTATTTAGCCAGGCTTCATTTTTCTCCCTTTCCAAGTATCTGTCCCTGGCTTTGATATGCTTGCTTTTGCCTCTTAATGCTTTTTCCTGCACTCACAATAAAACAAGCCTGTCCATTGTTCTTCTGTCTGCGTGTACAGTGTATGGATAGTACTAGGTGGGAAGGAGGCTGTTCAATTTTTAATGCCTTTAAATGCTTTTGATACTCAGTTTGGTTTCAGTTTTCTACTTATGGATGTATTCTCCCCGTTTCTAGTGTGAAAACAAATAACAGTACACACCCTTTCTTCTGTTTGACATATTTCTGTGTTAAATAAAGGGCTGAGGTGATTGAAGGACTCATGCCACATTAAAACTGAAGTCCAGGTTAATGTTCACAGAAAGTAGAAGGGGATATAAGGAGCACCTCCACTCCCCTATGTGGTAAACTTGCACACGTAGGGTAGACAGAAACACCTCCAGCCTGATACTCCTAGTTTACTTGCAAGTAAAGAGAGAGCGGTCACTTTGAAAGTGCAGATACATTACCAAATTTCAGAGTCCAGTTTTGGTTGTATGATGAGCACCATAGCCAGTTGGTAGGTTCTATATCCACTAAGTCCCACCCCTAGTCAGCAAAAAAAAGTGAAGCTAAAGCAGGCAAACAAGACAAATAAAGGCTCTGATCTCAGAATAAATGAAAATTTGCATTTGAATTATGATATGAAAACATGTACGCTCAGGTACTCTTTTAAAATTGGTTTTTAAAAGTTTCCCTCCAGATAATTAATTCAAATGGTGCATTGTACATATGTTTTAAGTCAGGAATCTGATACAACACTTCTTGCTAATCTCTGCCATGTTATCTATAGCTTCAAGTAGCCTTCTTTTTTAATCTCTCTTCAAAGTTTGAAAGATAGGCCCAGAGTTACAGAGGGCTGTGAGCCTCAGAGGAAGCTATCTGGTCATAGGGGTTTTTCGCAGGCCTTGAGCCTGAGTGTAAAATCAGGTATGGTGGCAAATTCTTGGTGGTAAATAAAGAATTCAACACAATGTATTATCAGTACAAAGAGATTCAAGGTTATAGTTAAAGCCCCTCATAGGCAAAGTAAGGTCACACAGGCACTGCCACAACCCCCTGTGTGGCTGCAGAGGCTGAGCCCCAGGACAGAGCAGCCTAATTCCAGCAGTGGCTTTTTTTCCTGAACTCAGGTATCAGGCTGCATGCAGAGATTCACCCCAAAGATTTCACTTTGTCTTTCTACAGAACTATTCATGTTGCCCAATTATTAACTTCATTTTCTGGTGTTTCAACCTGCTTCTCTGAAATGACAAGGGTGCCATGCAGAGTAGTATACCAGTTTCTACACTCAAATACTATGCAGTCTGAGCATGTTATGGATGGCAAAACAGATTAGTTGTGAATTAAAACCTGCACTTTATGCAGAAAGTTTCCACAGAGTAGCAGTCCAAATTCCTTCTCCTGAACACTACTCAAGCAGTATGACCAATAGGAATTTTAAAAGGAACAGCTTCATTTCATTACAAGCTTTTAGATAGCTCTCCCTGTCTCAGACAGCTTAATAAAATTCAGAGGTTACTTTAAAAAAAAAAAAGCCTGGAAGCATATTGCTTTTGAAATGTAGACCCAGTACAGGTAAATGATGATTAGACAAGAGGCCACACACCTGGATCACTGCTTTCCCCTAAAGGTAAAACTAGCAAGGTTCATAGAAACAGAAGGGAAAAAAAAAAAAAATATCTCTTCAACAGGTAAGACCTGTCAGTAGAAACTTGATAGCACAAAAATAAAGAATACGAAAGCTACAAAGAGTAGCAAATAGCTAAATTACCTGTAGGAATCTGTCATTATGCTTCTGGAACATTATGGTAGTTAAAAAGGTTTTATTAATAATGTTTAGTGGTTCAAAGTCTTCAGAAAAGTTCATCTAGCCTGATCCCTTATAGCTACCATTTTTAATACAGCTTCCAAGCATCCTTTCTTTGGGTGACTTATGTTTGGAATCGTGCAAATGCAATAGCTTAAGAACTCACACTCTTGTGGGAAGTGGAAAAACCATTGAAAAAAACTTTTAAAAATGTCTTCTAAGTATACTTCTATGTATGTATACACATATAAGAGGAAATCCTTATAAAATAATAGTTTTCATCAATGGTAGGGGGTTTTTTTTCAGTCTCCCATCATTACTTGGGTGTATTTTGTGTTGTAGGAAAAGCCTCAGTCTACACATGTAAAATGGTGAGTATAGAACAATTAATTGATTTGCTTAAGGACACAGTCTTTGCCAGAAGTAAGACAAAAACTTTCTGAGTCCAAAGGCAATGTTTTATGCATAAGATTCATCATTTCTTTCCTTCCCATTCTAAGTTATTTACAATTTTTAACCTCCTGTTGCTACTCATTTAGACAAATTTTGCATGGTGAAGTGGAAAGAAACAATACATACCTACAGCAGGCAAATTAGGTGGTTTAGAATTTTGACTGTGACCATTAAGAAGGAAATTGTAAGGTAGAGAGGAATTACTATTTTTTTTGGCAAAAGAAAAAAGTAAATCACAGTACAAAGCAAAAAGCTACTGATACAAGGATTTTAGCAGCAAAGATGTTATACATCTTCAGAAAGTCTGTCTTATTACATTATTTCTCTGAAAACTTAATCATGATAACTTATCTGAATTTGTTACAATATTATCTCTTAATTTCCAGTCATTTGATTTTGTATTTTAAAACTGCTTCCCTGAAAGGTTTCACAAGAACATTAAATCAATAAATGTCAACACCTCATACAAAATACAATTTATTTATTTCTCTACTTGGTCTAAAAAGATAATTGCATGGAAATCTGATGGGTACAAATAACATCTCAAGGTAACTAGATGAGTCAGTAACAATGTTATATACAGTTCAAAGGGTAAAGAAAAAAGCCAAGGGCACAAATTTTATAGCTGGTCCTTGATAAAAGATTGGTTTGTATATATGATTTATATTTGTTGATATGGTCCTAGAGGTGTAGTTAATAATTTCTCATAAAGCAGAAACTATTTTGGAAACCTAATGGATTGAAAAGGTGCTTTTTTCTGTTTGCTTCCATAGCTGTCTACAATTTGTCCTGAGATTTTAGAGCTGTGTGTCCAGTCCATAACCCATCCCTCCTGTACCTTCATGTAGTCATTTGGAAGGGTGTGCAGCCTAATACTATTAATTACTGCTATATCTGAATGCCCTATAGACATTACAGAAAGCCAAGTGTAGGCTAAAACGAGGTAAAATTTATACCTTTACCTGTTTTTCTTGCACAATTGTTTGTAGGAAATTGGCTACAGCTTGCATTTTTTTTCTGTTTGCATTTATCATCACATAGCTACTGTTCCTAGAAGTAGCAATTAGTGTAGAAAGGCTGCTATGTAGAGGTAATGTTTACTTTTCTTCCTGAACATCCTTCATATCGGTAGAGAGAGGAGGTCCATGTCATGGTCCGAGAATGTCTCTCCTTAAAGAAACATTTGTGCCATTCTTTCCCCTCTTGTCAGTGGGGGAACTTTGCCTCTTGTCAGAGACTGAAAGAGTTAACGTCTCAAACATTGTGGTGGGGCAAGTTCTGCATAACAGCAAACCCTGCATAACAATGAACCACAGGTGGGTGAGAGAAGTCACGGAGGGTGTGCTGTGCTGTGCCGTCCTGTGCCGGAGAGTGCGCAGCTCCCTGTTCTAATACGCTGAGCAGGGCAGCTCACCGTGTATGGCCAAAAGTCAAAGAACAGTTGTATCTGCAGGCGGGGAGAAGTTACTCCCCAAACGACCCCCAAGCCCACTGACCCATTTCGTGAAGGTTCTGGAAGCACAAACCACACGTGACACCTAATTAGCCTGGTGAATTTGAGTGCCTGCCTGAAGGAGGGGCAAGGGGATTATAAAAGGACATGAATTGAAGCCCCACATGCACGCGCCCTCTGGAACTGGACCTCTAGGCTGGCTGGACCAACGCTGGACCCAGGACTAGTGAAATCTTTCTCTTTTCTCTCTCTGTCTCTGTCTTTTTTTTTCTTTTTTTTTTTTTTTCTGTGATCCCTACACCTTATCCATTTAGACATAAACCATTGACCATGTCTGGGACTAGGAGTGGATCCAGCCACCCCTGGGCTCCTCACTGAGAGGGAGTCTAGAAAGCAAGGGGGTCCACTCAGAACCTCGTGACTCAACAGGAGGGCTCCCCTTATTTTCTTCCCTGAACTGATCCTCAAATAGGCAAGGCTTGTAGTATGTGTTTGGTGACGTACAGTTAGCACATGTTACACAGTCTACTGATGTAGTTTCATACCAATTCTTGCTGTGAACATAGCAATTCTTGCAGTGAGTGAATAAAAGTTCAGTTTTGTGAGTTAAAGGATCCCTGCTGCCATTTCACCTTAATCCTGACCTGGAAATTGGCAAACCTGAGTCGTCATCCTGACAAATTGGGATGTGACACCTCCCCAGTGAATCTTGACAGTCAAGAGATGAACCCCTGCTTTCAAGTCTAACGAGACCCCTGAAGATCAAGGTCAGGAACTTGATTGTGTTCATTACCAGGAACATCAAGGTAATAGTATAAGCAGGTTTAATTCTTAGTGTGAACCTGAAATTACTGAAAGCTGTTGCACCTGATGTTATTGACTTACCAAGACCATTTGAATTTGAGATTGCACAAAAGCTGTGCCCCCTTTGCAAATAGTCCAAAATGCAAAGGCATAAATTAGATGTTACAGGATTCAAAGACAAAAATTATGTTTTTTAACCTTTGAAACTTTTGAAACACAAAATAATATTTCTCTTATACTTCCATATAAGAATCTGAGAATGAAATTGTTAGTACTGTGGTACCATAAATACAGCTCCTCCAAGGCTGGTGAGATTTTACTTGCACTTTTTACATAATTTTTACTATACAGGTTTTGGCTCCAAGGCTAGCCAATACATGTTTCACTTAAAAAACAAAACAAAACAAAACAAAACAAAACAAAACAAAAAAACCTAAGAAGGTAGGAACTTGAGAAAAGTCTCAACCAAGCAGTGGAAATATGAAAAAAATATAAAACCAAGGGTATTTTTACAGTGTTGTTTCTTTTGAAAAACTGTTCCTAGGTTTTCATACAGTACCAAAACAAGACTGGGATAGAGTTGAAGTCTATAAATAAAAAGTAAAACATAGTTAGGGTTTCAGCATGAAATAATGGGATTCCTTTCTCATGCAGTCCTAAATAAAAAAAAATTAGCCAAGTGTGTCAAATGAATCATCACACACACGGATTTGGCATTTACAGTAGGTGTTTATGAACACAATAAGCAGAAAGATTTTGGAGCATTAAATCACACAGATCATTAAATGCTTTCAATACTGCTATCATTTTTGCAACATCCAGATGGAAAGTTAAAGAGGAAGAACGCAAAAGTTGTCTAATTAAAGAAGATTGTGGTTTACTTTTTGAATGCTGGAATTGTTCAGCTATCTTACCTTATATTCTTCCCATGACAATATTATATCAGTCTTTCTCTTAGGAATATTTTCATTCTGTGGTCCTAATGCAGTTTTCAGTCAGGAATTACTCAAAGAAACTCTAACTGAATACAATACAACTTGGTTACTTACAAACAAGAACCTTATGTTTTATTCAGGCTGGTCCAAACCACTTTCTCTGTAGGAAAATTGTCTCATTTACCAAACATTCTGCTTCTGTTTTTCTTTTTCCTTAAATAATTTTTAATGTTCCAGCCAACCGTTTTACCTAGTGTGGCCTTTTCAGAACCTTCCGCCAGCTCTTAGCTTTCCTGCACAATCATTCTTTGGAGTCTTAGGACTGCCCTCATGAGTCACCAGAAAAGTTAAATTTCAGAGAACTAGGTTTAAGACCATAAAGTGCTAACATACAGACAGAGATAGATACATAAGGGAATATGAAACACTTCTGCAGGTCTCAGTGGAATACAAAGTAGAAATCCCATGCTAATGCTGTCTGAAGCAAGTAAGCTAGGACATCCACACAGGCACAACATAGTAACATACAGCCTGATGTACCAATTCACATCTGGAAGTAATATAGCTGTAGTATATAGACCATTTAAGAGCTACTGCTACATTGAAATGTTCTTAGACACATGGCTGACACGTTAGGTGTTTAAGTACAAAACCAGATAAAAAATGTCTGTGTCTGGAATACATGAAGTCCCAGACCCTCAAGTATTTGTTTGTACAGCACTGAAATGCTTTTGCTGCTCAGCATCTATCTGAAGCCTAAATTCAAGAGGAATTTTACAGCTTCCATACTTTGTATAATTCCAAATACCTCCCACAATGCTTTTTGGTTCAGTGGACTAACCAAATAGGTGTCTTCAGAACAACTTGCATGATTCAGGTTTTTGAAAAGTAAATCGGACACATAGTTACAGCATGAGGGAGGGAGGAAGGACAGAAAATACAGGTAAATTGTGATGGCTGTCACAGGTGAGCAAGAGACAGGCTGTGCAGGAAGGCACAAAAAAGGTTAGAAACCAGAGGATGGCAGTGTCGCTGAACAGTGATTAAGCTTGCTGGAGGGTCAGCTGTTACAGATGCAGATGGAGTCCAGGAAAGATAAAGAAACCAATAGCCTTTAAAATCATTTAATAGGAGTCTGGAAAGCAGGAATAAAGAAGGTCTTAATGAAGTGAAAGCACTAAAGAGAAAAAGGAGAATGTCTTTATACATCAACACACTAAAGTTTTAATATAAGAAAGTAGGAGGGGAAATCCATCCGATTACATCTTTATAATCCCAAGGAATCTCTGAAGTGATATTAAAGATAATTTCTGTCCTTTTGCCAGCAAAATGCAGACCTCTTCAGCAATCTCTGCCTAACTGACATGAGTGTTAAATTCCTTATTAAGTGCCAGAAACTTCCATAAATCCTGCTTCCATGGCACAGCAACAGGAGTCAGAAAATCTCTCCCTGAAGACTAAGGCATATGGAAAATGGTGAAGAGAAAGATTAAAACCAAAAACATCGAAGAACGAAGGAAAGGAGTGTATGCCACTAAATGTAAAGACTTTCTACACTCTAAGAGCAGGTGTTCCCAACAAGGGCTACAAAGGGAAAACTAAGACCTTCTCTTGAACAAGTTGCCTAATCCTAAGGAAAGGTGCCCTAAGCCTCCTTTGCTGTGCAGAAGTTTAATGAAAAACATTTTGGTCTTGACCACTAACCTCTTGGTAAAGAATAGCAGCATTTTCCCTTATTAATCACTAAAGTGTCCAATGTGAATTCATGCCCACTCTGTTTTATGAATAATATACTGGAAGACAAATCTGTATGTGAAGGATAGCTGAACCAACTGCATGGCAGCCTATTTGATATAATTTTGGATTCCTCCTAAATACTTGTAAATATACTCTGCTAAAGTATCTAAAGTGCAGAATTGAAATATCTACATCAATGTCATATTGTATGGCTATCTGAATACTCAGTTCCTAAAAGATGAGGATGCCTAGGTGGTGAAAGTTTTGTCAAAAAGGCTACAACACAATTCATTACAACTCTTGCAAAGGCAAAGAATTAACAATATTCTAGGGCATATTTTTATATAGGACTAGTTACTAAGATTTAAACTAATATTTAGGACATCAATTTAGACTTTTCTTTAAATCTTGGTCAGACTGGAACCTGAAAAAAAGGTAGCCTGTTGCTTATCCGCTTGGCAGTCATCTATAGTAGTAAAAAACAAATTGCTGCAGTCATGGTGTTCAACCTTACTGGAATCAGCTTCGTACGAAGAACCAAGGGCTTGAGCCCCTGCAGCTTCCTTTGTGTCCTTAGTTTGAAGCACTGAGACCACAAGAGACAATAAGTAGCTTTTTCAGGGTTGTAAGAAATGGGAGCACTAACAATAAGTAGAATGCACCAAGACGTATGTATTATCTACTTTCCAGAAATTAAAGCACTTTGGTGCTTCATTAGGGTGAAGGCTGTCACCTTTTCAGTATGTTCTGAAGAAAATCTCCTCCTAGGTCTTGTCCTATTCCCATATTTGGTGAGAATACCAAGGATCCTAGCTGCCATATTCAAAGTTCAAAATATATTCTGTATTTGTCTAGGTCTCTCAATACTGTTGCTATGGTGCCAACAAAAGCATGAATATCACGCAGTATACATACTCATTGAACTCCACAAAGGATCAGTGAGAAAAACAAGATATGTACTTGTAAGTACTCGAGATCACAATAGGACCAAAATCTTTGAAAAGCAGCTGCAGTGTTTTTGTGTTGACACATGGCCAAGCTGAAGGTGAAAAGTAACCTTAATGGTCACAAAAAAACATTTATTTTCTTGCCACTGTTGATTTGAATAGATTTAAACTATTTCTGCTTAAGGCAGTTTTATGAAAAAGTTAGCTTAAGAAGTTCATTGTCCAATTTTCTTTAAGCAAAAGGTCTGTTTAGACCCCTGCTGTACTTAAAAAAAAAAAAAAAAAACAAACAACAAAAAAAACCAAACCAAACAAACAACACAATAAAGCCTTTATGTAGTGAAATGAAACTGAGAGAAAGTGGACACAATGTCATAACCATGTATTATGTATCATTATGACGCAAATGGGATTTAAACAGATTTAGGCTGCTTATCCAAAATAGTTTTACACAACTGCATAATGGTTTGAGGTTTGTACAGTAAGCAAACATTTGAGCTCAAACAGAATGAGAGTGCTGTTTGTAGAAATTTCACAAAAACTAAAAAGAAAAAATGGTGAAGAGCAAAAGATCAATCCAGCAAATGTGTAGTTTATTCAGCTGCACTCCCTTGCCAATCAGACAACTTTTTAAAAACTTTTCTAACATATTCCTTTTTCCCTCTTACATTGCTTCTCTGTCCTGTCCTGCTCCATATACATCTTTTAAATAGCATGGAGGATGGGCTAGTGATCATTTTTCCCTCAAACAACTCAGTTTGTCCCCAGAAGGCATTCACTAGAATACTATTACCTGTAATTCTTGCTGCAGACCATGTGCAGACAGCTGGAAGAATAGGGGAAAAGAAAAGGCAGAGAATTCACTTTGCATCATTATAATGCCATTGGAACAGGTCCCTTCCACTGCCTCAAAAAGCAATTAAATTGAAACAGATCTGTTTCTGTCACTGTGTACACTCCCAAATGCACACCTAGAGTTGCACTGCAAAGCATGTGATAAGGAAGGAAAGACAGCATTGGGCTACTTCATTTCCATAAAGGTGAGGACATGGCAGCTTCTTTCTGATGGAGAACAAAGCATGAACATAAGTATATGTCTTTCTCTTTTCTCCTATGCTTGCATGAAGGATGGAGCAGAATCTAGCATTAAATAAATAAATAATAAACTCTCTCAGATTTTTTTGAACCTTGGAATTGACAAAAGCTGGGGAAAGCTATTAGGATATTTTTTCTAGCCTAACAGTAATATGTAAAATAGTTACATTATTGTACGTTGATGTACTGTCAGAGTGGCAAGCATGAAAATTTCATATATGTGTACATGTACATAAATGTATGTGTATGTGTGTGCGTATGTTACATGTTCTTTTAATGAGAACAGATGAGTATTTTAATAAGAACAGAAGATTCTGGCAGTGAGAAAATTACTAAATTGTGATTTCCTTTGTGATTCTCATATGTCTAAAAAACTGTGATTCCTTTGCTTTGGCAAGTTCTATAGGGATGTTTCTTGGACCCTTCCTCCAAGAATATTTCTCTTTCAGTAGCTGGCTTTCTGCCTCCTCTGGTGCCAGCAACTTATAGCTGTAACCTCAGATCTATCATAAACAGGAGGCTGGGTCAGATGGCTGCAAATTAGAACTGTCCAGCCCTAACAAAGAGGATTTAAGTTGGCAGTTCTGCCTGCCCATGTCAGAGCTCACTTCTGTTTGAACAAACATGACTTGGTAACTGTGCCTTGGAAGTGCTGCTTTGTGCATTTCTCTGGAAAACTTCTTCTGTGGAATTTTGGATTAAATTAGAATTTATACTGGATCTCTTAGTGGCCAGTATTCCTGATATAGCTGAACAAGTAAAATTATTTAGCAGCTGTTATTCAAGAAATATCTCATTTTAATACATAGTCTTCAAACAGAAACACTGAACAAATATTGCTGTATGAAACAGAGCAAGCATGTTTTTGTTCATTAGATGAAAATTTTAGACTTGATGGAATACCTGAACTTTGAACAGGGCACTGTTATATGAAGAAAAAAAAAGAAAAAAATAATAAAACATAAGTGTAGTGATCATTTAATTTGGGCATCAATTCTAGCATCTTAGACCCTGGAGACATGTGAAAAGAGAAAAATTGTTGATTTCTCTGTGAAAGTCAAGACTAACTCCAACTGAAAGAGTGATTCCTACTAGCATCTGAAAAGAGCCTGAAAAACCACTTTCAAGGAGAAAAACAGACACAATAAATCTCACCTCCTTCCAACCAGTCTTTTCTTTGATGGGGGACAGGGGTGCCTGCTGCCAGCTTTTGTATTTCTTCTTCTTCTACACACATCATTGTAAGAAATACAAAGATGATTGCTCCATATGGTTTCCTGTGAGGTTCCTCTGAGTGTTCATGGTAGAGACAGAAACTCAAAGGACAGGGACATATATCATGTTAGTGTGCTTAGGAATGCAGTCACTATTATCCACATGAGAGTATAATACAAAGTTTTCATGTAATCTTGTAAGTTAAAGATGACTCTGCTTCACAGATAAGTAGACTATTTTGATAAAACATATTGCAGAGAAAAAAATGACTATGCACATGGGTATGGAGATTTGCATTCCAAAGACCTTATTTGCATTGTTTTCTCAACATACATTTCCAATTATTCTAATAAAGTTCCTGATTTACACTGTCACACCTAGGAATATTATCCACCCTGAAAGGGCTGTGTTTGAGTAAAAGATATACTGATTTATTATGTGATAGTATTTTCATTAATATCAGTACTTTCTATAGTTTGGAGAGAATAAATCCCAAGGAATTTGGGGGGTTTGTGAGCTAAACAAACCTGATAAAACATTTCGTGTGAGAAATCCACCTGGATTTGCAAAATTATTCTTTAGTCCTTTTTCATTTTATTTTCAAAAGAGTATCAATCAATTTTTGTTATAGTGAAGGGGTATATATCAAAATAAAGGGAAAAATAATCACAGAAAAGACATTGTTCTGTACTATTGTTGAGCATTCAAAAATGTCAACACAAGAAGCCCAAAAATCCTGGGCTGTGGATCAAAATCTGTTCATCCTGGCCTTCAAGCCACTATATCACAAAAACTCTTTATATACTTCTTCATCTGTTTTCATGTTCTCCTGTAGACCTTATGCTCTACCAAGAGTGATAATTCAATGAAATTACTACTTCATGCATTTCCCACACAGACACTAATTTCACAGTTTCTTTCATGATTCTCTTATGTCTTTTGTATTATGACTAAGCTTGTTCATTAAGCCACTGTTTTTGCCTTCTCCAAATACACTCTAAAATCTCATTTATGCTTTGTTGCTCATAAGAACAGAAAGAAAAAATAATTAGTCCCATTGATAAATAAGCAGTAATTAAACCTTTTCAGTGGGCATATGCTTCAGCTAGCAGGCAGATAATCCTGCTGTCATCATTCTCTTCTGTATTCTTTTCCTCTTCCTCCTTTGGTGAGATGATAAATAAAATGAATTTTGCAGTGAACAATCTTTCAGGGTTTTGGGTTGGGGTATTTTTTGACACCTGAAATACTTGACTGTACTGAATAAAAATTGAATTACTTAAATTCTTTCTATGTTGTCTCAAGAGAGGTTAGAGTTTAGTTGTCCTGAACCCATAATCTCTTTTGCTGATCAATATACTCAGAAAATTTGTTTCCTCTAGATTACCAGATCTATAATTTATATTCTTAGTATTGTAGATTAATTTGTCTTCTCTGTGGTAGACCATCTTAAACTTACAGATATTTATAAATTCTGATGATAGATTGGGCAGTACAATGCACAAAAAATAAAGTGCAACTCAGACTGTGCTGCAAACTGCATTAAATCATGGATTCAATATCATAATGGAATTCACCCAACTTAAACCAACAGCAAGCACACTATCTCATTATTACTGCAATGGTATTTTGCTAGTCCATATATTGTGGTTAATCAAGTCCTTCTAAAAAACCACCTCTTTCCTTTGTTATTATTGCTGCTTTTACAATGGATCTAGGATGGTCCAAAGCTGCAGTTGTGGAAGAAGTTGTTATGAGAACTGGTTACAATTGCTGATCAAATTCAAGATGAAATGCACATCTCCTTTTGTTTAACAAATACTGTTTGGTTGTTCAAAACAAAGCTGAAAATTTCAAAATGTAGGTATCATAAAAACTCTTTTTCAGTGTGACTCTTCAAGTTTAATAAAAAATAAATAAGCAAGCAACATTAGTGTTTAACCTGATGTAACAATGAGAGATTGTTGGCTAATCCAGCCCATAAAATTATAATAGGGAAAAATATAATAAATTGAGCATCAAATGGTGCAAAGATGGAAGACAAGGCCTGAGTTTCTAATTGCTACCATACAGTGGAATATACCTTGGTCACCTTCTGATTTATAAGCCAGCAACAAAGCAATTTCAAAACTATATGCATATTTCTAATTTATTCTTGGCAAGTTCACTTTCATATCCGCCAGATGCTCTGCATTTTGCAGTAGCGACCTGAATCTCTTGTCTGTTATAATATTTCCTGCCATGCTAAACATACCCATTCATGCTAAACATCTGTATGCTTGTTGATGTGCAAGCGAGCAATCCAACAGGCTAAACTGGCAAGATCAGACCAGCCAAAAGTTTTTATTACAGGTTTTCAGATGGACAGTTTCCGATTTCTCTAAGTAGCTCATCAAGGTAGAAACGCACCACTGCAGGCAGCAATTGCTTTGCCTTTAGCCGAATTGGTGCAATAACATTTTGTGCCAGATTTCTCCAGAGGTTCATGCTTTTTGAAAGCTTGAATCACGATACTTCTGCCATTGCCACTACTGGGAAAAGCTAAGCAGAGCAACAAGTGGAAACTGTTGGAGCAGCTGCCACCTGTGCTATATATGATTGAGCGGAAGCTGCTGTCATGCCAATTTTCTGTGCTTTTATAAGCTAGGAGACCCACGCTAACCCAGCCCATCATGTATTTTTTTCAATGTTACACAGGACCTGCGGCCCCTGGGCCTTTGTTAGTGTTCCACTGTCCCAGTGTGAGAAGATCTTTATATCTCAATAAAAATTTGCAGTGATGGTAGCTTTCACTGTAATTTTCTGAGACAGAAGGAAAATAAGTTGGAAAACAGAGAAGTTAGAAAAACTTGACTTAGCCAGTTTTTTTAGTATTATAGATCACATCCTCGGCTGAAGTAGTTTAGGAAGGCTTAGCAGCATCCATTTGTCAATGGTGACAGTTAGGTCTTTCAACAGAACTGAAGAATCTTTCTAAAGATTATGTCTTATGCAGACCAACTGCCATTACACCCAAACTGTTGAAATATTTTAAAATATATTATTTTGCAAAGTATTAAAAGAGGTGCTCACAGCTTGTGTTTAAAAATTTTATCATGTCATATAGCTAGTAGCTTAGGTTGCTAACTTTAAGCAACCCTACATGAAAATCATGAGCTATTGAGGGTTGTTTCCTGCTGCTGACAATGAACCATGGGAGGAATTTTCTGCTCCTGATTCATATTGACACCTACATATAGTTATTATATGAATCTGGATGGAGTCAGATGAAAGCCCTGATGAACTTTTATATGTGCTGCCTGAAAACAACTTAATTTCCAGATTTCTAATGAATGTAAGAAACAATGTACTTGATACCTGCCCGTAGCAATGTTCAGATAAATAACGATCACCATGTGTATTTCATTGTCATCTCTAGAAAGGACACAAACTGATCTCCTAAGGGAGAACAAATACGAAGGCAGGAATACAATGCAACTCAAGTGGGGATGACTGCTAGAGAAACAGCTTAAATATGAAAGAAAACATACCAAACTAGTGGATTCTGATAGTTTAGCTGGTATGAAATACACATCAGAATCTGGAGGCTTCTCTTTGTATATGGAAGTTAGGTTATTTTTTTAAAAAACACAGATTTTATTATAATTCAGAAGATCATAAGGGACTAGGAGGATGAACTGAAATAAACATTGTCTCTAAAAATTATTTGGTATGAAAGAATAACAGAAAAGAAATTTTGAAACCATATTGGGGTCACTGTTTTCCAGGAGGAAAACAATATTAAGACAATCATCAAAACAAGATGTTCGTCATCAACTTATTCCATTTTAATATTCTATCTCTTGTTTTTGATAGAAAACACACTTTTCACTTTTAAGTTTTCAGTTTTCTACTATTAGCATGATACCACTGTATAATCACAACAACAAATATTATTATGTATGTGCCACGCTGGGATATGGCCATTTCTCAGCTGGTTGAAGCAATATCCCTGCAAGGCACATAGAATATTTTATTCCTTAGTGTTATAAGTACTTTTTATTTTCCATTAGGAGACAATTCCATATTTTGTTGATTTGAATATTAATGGCTAACTTTTTGGCCAGAACACTTGTATGGATGCCAACTTTTTTTATGGGTGTTTTTTTTTTCCTTCTCTCAGATTTTGGCAATTTTCTTCTTACTCAGAGATTTAATTCATCTGGTATACACATAGAATTTTTATGCCAAGATAAATTAATTTTGTGAACATGTGAAGCTGAAATTTTGGGGTGTTTCATCAGGGTGCTGACACTGATTTTTGGTGTATCTTTGAAAGCAGTATTCCTTATGCTTCATGTGACCTGTTGCCAAAACTTGTCCAACACACAAGGCTGATTTTAGAACCTGGGGGGGACAAGGTCATATTCGCCAGGTCCTTCAAGGAAAAGCCAAGATACAGGAACTCAAAGAAGACAGAGCTCTTTTATCTATCAGGTCTTTTGGCATTACCTCAAGGCTCCTTAGTAAATACCATGGCTGTACTTTTCTGGTGTTGCAGGTGTACAAATTCAGTTTTCATAGCAATATATGTAAATAATCTTGTAGCAAATATGTCCTTCTGGCAGAAGAGTAATAAAATAAGCCCTAACTTTTTTTGACCTTCAAGAAAATCTACAGACTCTTTAACTTTTTTGTGGTCTGTTGTGCTTGGGCAGTTGGAGGACATAGCTAAACCACTAAAATATACCTTCAGTAGTGCCAGTCAGACAGGTTTGTACTCTCATGTTGCAACATTTGAGATCTCCTGGTTAGACACTATGCACAGTTTTATTAAATACTTGCAATATTACTAAGCGTCTTTTCTACTTTCTTTTACTCAGCTGACATGGATTAGCTGTTTTCCTCTTAGTATAGAATTTCTATATTCCTGCCTTAACTGTGTTGTTGATAACATGATTCAGCAAAACATCTTACAGAGCACTCACTTGAGTACTGCAGCTTGGCAAGTAGTAAACGGTTTGTAGGAGTGAAAGTCTTACAACTCCATTTAAAGGACTGAACAATTTGAGAAGCATTAGCGCAAATGAATAAAAATGAAAGGCTATTTAACAAACACTAATACTTTACTTTTTAAAACTCTTTCATGAAGGCCTCTGTTTAAGGTTTATTTTCTTAAAAAGAAAAGAAAAAAAAAAAAGTGGTTTTAGACAGTTATTTTACCACACTGTAGATTAGAAAAACAGCCCCCTTCCATGGAACTCAGAAGTCTTCAGCCCTTTCAGGCAGTAAATAACAGTTTGCATTGTGTTATGTAGAAAAATAAAATATTATGCTTTCAGATTTTTGTATTCAGCTGCAGATTTGCACTGGGTTTAATGCCTCTTTATTTTCCATGTAAATGGATTTTCAAAATTGTTTCTGTGGAAAAATGAAGGCATTTTTTTTCTATTTTTCCACTTAATGTCATTGAGCTGGCATTTGAGTGAATTATGAAAAATCAAGAACCTGAAAGTTATAGCCCTGGTGAAGTCCATTGTATAGTCAGAAGCAATTTATGCAGAACAATGAGAGAAAATCCAATAGATCTTGAAATGTGCACAGAGAAAGCAGCAGTACTTTTTTATATTAATAATTTAGTTCTCATTTTCATCTTAATTCTTCATATTTTGTTGGGTTTTGCCCTCTTTCAGAAGCAGCCACAGCATGAAAAATACCCACTAGTACTAACATTTTCAGACAGTTTCCACCATACTTATATTTGAGTTTCCTGGAATTTGTTACTGCAGAAAGTTCAAGCCATTCTCATGCTCAATTTTCAGAATGGCAGTGACTAAGCAAGTCTTTTGCTATTAAAAGAAGACAAGAGAAACAACAGGTCCAGTTCAGCCAACGTATTTAGTTCCTAATTCTTACTTATGACTCTAATTCCCACTGAAATCAATGACAGCTGGACTTAGAAATATCTTTGTGAACTAGGGCCTTTAGTGCCTTATTTTCATAAGCAGACACAGATACCATAGACTTCGTAGCAGAAAGGTTGTGGCTATTAGAATCTGCGTCTTGAAAGATCTGTTTCCTGATTTTGTGTCATGTATATTGAAATATAAAAAAGGCCTGAAAAAAAAAGAACAGTTAAAGTTGTCTTTATAACAGCAGCTATAACTAGCAACCAAAACCTCAATCACTTGATTTCTGCTGGAGGAAAAGGTCTGTTTTCTTAATTGTCTGTATATAAAGTAAGTCATTTATATTGATTATTTGGGGATTTGATATTTTTAAAAAGGGAAACAAAATTTTCTTTCTGAATTGCAAGCATGATGAGTTAACTGTATGTCTATGGCACTGGGTTTCCATATGAACCAAAATCACCTATAATCGAATCAAAGAGAAAAAGAAGAAAACATAGCAAATTCCTCAGCCACTTGGGTACTTGCAATTTCTGCAAACAACAGGCTGTCTTCTCCTGTTAGAGTGCTTCAAAAGTGTCTCAGTCCAGGCAATGCCAAAGACTGTTGGACTGTGCAGTGTCAGAAACAAGACTGCTGGAGGCTAACAGGGAAACACACAACAAAGACTATGATCAAGTTTCAAGACTTCTAACCTGCATTCCAGTGGAATCTATCACTGCCAACTTTGCAGTGTCTGCTTTGTCATAGAATTAATTTAATTTCACAACTCACAACCAAGTCCCAGAGGCTGCTTAGCTTGTATCATGGGCATATGTCTAGTGGAGCGAAGAGCAGAGAACATTGGTCATGTACAAGTTCACAAATTTCTCATTCTGATATTGCTTTCCTGTGTGACAGCTGAAAGTATATTTATAGTTTCATCTTGAAGGTGACAGTAGGACCAGAATATTTTGGCACCTGCAGGGAGACTGCAATTTCCAGTCACCAGAAACTCATTCCAAATTTATTTTTGTTCCTTTCTGTGGATTTTGTTCTACAAATTTGAAAGCTTTCAGTCATCCACAAGTCATACAGTAAAATAATTTCAGTGTCTTCAGAATATTTTTTTCACTATGGCTATGAGTGTGGTTGAAATAAAGAAAGAATTTGCAAATATTGCAAATGGAAAAGCAAGTCCTGAAAGTACTACCACCAAAATCAAGCAGACTAGTTAAGAAAGCTTCTGGAATGCTGGAAATTACCATCAAAATCTTGTAAAAGTGCTCTAAAGCATCATACCAGGAAACCAAAGAGAAAAATGATTAATTTTAGCTTATGCAAATCCTGAGTATCTTCTTGGTGGTGTCAAGACTTTTAGCATCATGCCATCTCAGCACTGTGCTAATTAAAACTTCCTGAGCTTTTACAAACAGCCAGACACTGCTTTGTCACATTTTCTTAAAAATTCTTTGGGACCGACGGGTTTAATCTCCCAAGAACAAACAAGGAGCTTGCAGACTTCTTAGAGGAAAAGCTTTGGTAATTCTACTCTTTGGGCTTGAGGGAAAGTCAGAGAACAGCTTATCTGAGGAAGCACGATGGGTGTCCCTGCCTCAGTATCCAGAAGTTGGAGCAGTAATAAAGTTCCTTTCATAGCTAGAAACTTTAAATTAATCTCTCAAAGGGCTGAACAGAAAGAACTTCAGAGAAGTGCTTCTCATCACTCTCCGATTGGATTTCAGATTAGCAAACAGGTGTCTCCAGCTAGTGGCTATGCTCTCATTAGAATAGAGCATGAAAAATGGCCTCAGAAATAGGTAACTCTAGAAATTGTTAGCCTTTGCCATGTAGCACAAATATACATCATATAACACTCATGACACTCTCCTCACAAATATTCTCAGTTTTTAGGGATGTTTTCCTGTAAAGACAAAGGGAACAGAAGTAAGGATTCCCAGGTCTTTTCAACTAAAGCAGACAGAAAAGAACAAAGAAAGAGTGTCATGTTTGTAGACCCTATCAGAGAACAGTTCTTTTCAATATAAACTTAGAAACCATGATCTGTTCAAGACACAATTATTAAAATACATTTCTGTGATACTATCTTCTGTTCCTGGTTCAGAAACTCAGGCTGGCACAGAAAGCAGAGTCTGTGCATGGCTGCTTTCAGTTACACTAGCTGCAACCCAAAGATCCTCTACAATTCATAATGGCTGGCCATTGCTCTTCAGGGTGAATTTCAGGTGCTGTTATCTGAGATGTTGTGTACACACCCTCTGATAATGTTGCAGTGACTAAGGTAAGTCAGTGTAATATACTTCCAGGGAATGTAAATAAATTAATAATTTTTTTGATTATTTAAGATTTACCTTCTAAAATTCCTCCACTGCTATGTTTTTTAGAAATAAGAAAGTAGGAACAGAGTCTAATAAAATACAACAATAATAAAAGACAACTTCCAAATAGTTCATTGTAATCTCATATTCTGTTTAGTTCTGTGGTGTATTACAGGCAACACTGAAGGTTTTCTACAAATGTTTATACATTATATTCATTAGTGGTGTACAAAGTGACAAGCTATGTCAAGTCCCACTAAACAGTGAGATGATTTACAGTGGTAGCTATGCAAGGAATTGGTAGATACCTATCCTCAATTCTGTACTGTTAACTGTATTTTGAACTACGAAATGAGCCCCCTGCCACATTTTTATTTTTCTTTTAATGAATTCTTTGTTGTCCAAGACGGATTTTTTATGTTGTACTGAAAGTCTAATCAACTTGTCTTTAAAGGAAAGCAATAATTAACACCAACCATCTAATACTCCCCTGAAACATGGTTTTGGTTCTTATCAGATCTCCTAACAGAAGGTTTATGGGCTGAAAAATGAAATGCCTTTTGCAGACAACATAAAAGCTACACTAGCTCATAAATCCCACAAAGGTAAACACTGCTGGAGTAATATGCTGTACACAGCCACTGGGCATCCATCACAAACACCTATGGAGCACAGCAATCAGAGAATGGATCCAAAAAGCCTGCTGTCAATATGGCTGTTTGGACATACCTGGCATTTTCTCTAGGGAATGAGTTCATGCTACTCTTGCATGTGTCTCAGTCAGTAACATAGAAGTCATACCATAACTCTTAAGTCAGACTAAATTCTTAGTCACTATGGCATTCACTGTTTTTCACTGAGTTGTCTGTATTTTACAAAATGAAACATTCAAACAGTATACTTGGACAATTTCATACTCGGAATGTAAATGCCTCAAGAAGATCAGAAGTCTTGATATTCTGTCATTTAAATAGCTCTAAGATATATTTTTTATGTCAAAACGTCTCTGTAATTTATCGTTAGAACTCTACAGGCTTCTAAAGCATAAGCAATTTTTCTTCTGTTGATATTCACTTGTGATAATAATTTTTAATGTATTTATCTTGCAGACAAATTGAGACCCAAATCTTGTTTTGTTTTGCTGACACACCCTTAATGGGTTCTACTGGAGTTAAGAAAACATGTATTTAGTGGTTTAGGGAAAAATCTGGAAAAGAAGGTTTATTATTGGTGTTACTAGTCCTTTTCACTGGAAAAAGACATATGTATATTTCTTGATACATACATACAGGGCAAGAAAGTTCATTTAACAGGCTTCAATTACCAGATTGGCATTATAAAGTGCTGAAGTATATTCTCTGGGAAAAACTGAATCTTTTAAATGAGCTGAAGTAGTTTTACAACAGTTTGCTACCTCAAAATGAAATCATCAGAGTGTCTGACTTCCTGGAGAAATTGTGGTTTCTGACAAAGTAGTTGAAGAAAAGTCTTCCCAGAGAGAAATGGAAATGAAAATGAAAATTCATTAAAAAAAAGAATACCACAAGTAGTTCTGTGGCATAGTTTTTTTTTTAAAAACTAGTGGATTTTAAGAAAAAGGAAAAAAAAAGAAAAGGAAAAAACAGTGTTTGTTCTTTGAAAGCTTTTAAGAATATAATTAACATAGCTATATTTCTCATGGCAAAGAATGTTCTGACCATATGACCTCTGATAGTGTTTAAGGGCACTCTGTCCTGAGGACAGAAGTACGTCAGAATTTAGTATCACTATCTCATTCTCCTTCTACATCCATTCATGTAAACAGCCATATGGCCCAGATCCAGACTCTATGAAAGTCAGGAGGAGCCTTTCCACAGACCAAAAAAGGCTCTGAATCATAGATGTTATCTCACTAAATCAAAAGTGAAATAGTACTCAGCAGATGAAACAAAGTACATGAATCACCTAGTGGATAGATGTTGGAAGGTTTTCACCCACTAGAACTTATACCAATTTCTGAGAAGTAAAAATAAAGCCCTAAAACATGAATTTCCTTCTCCTTAATTAAACACATAATCATCTTGCTACAATTATCCTCAGTATGCTTGTTACCAGCATAAATGTTACCAGAATAAATGAAATTCTCTTCCTAAATTTTGAGAGCTAACAAATCTCTGAAATCTAACCACAGCCTCACCACATTGTAGTGTTTCCTTTTATCACTTCAAATTTGCAAACTGTTGTTTAGAACAAAACTACTTACCTAATTAGTCATGTCTATTTACGCTTGCTGTCATGTCCTACCTTTCCTAGTTCTATCACTGTATTGACAAAGTCTATATATTCATTTTTTTTTGTCACAGCTCAAAACTTTCCCTTGCAACTGTTCTTTTGATGACCTTTGTATAGCTAAAATTCTCGTGGCTCTGATTGTCCTTAGTTGTATTATTTTCCTCTCAGCTGTATGCTTTTTTCTATGGTATTACGAGTGCTGCAATACAAAATATAGTCTCAGCTTTTATTGATGTCATACCAGAATAATTACTTAAAACCTTCTCTGGTTTATCTAAAATCTTATGTCAAGCATTTTGCAGTTTTCTGTTAAATAGTTCTGTTCTAGACTCTCTGCTGATGAACATTTTTAATGTATCACCACTAGAAAATGCTTTGTTATATTTTGGTTCTTTTAGTTCCTATTCTATTAGTGTTGAACTGAAAAATTTCATCCTTATCTATTCATTCCTCCAGTTCATGTGAATCATCATAACACATAGCTTCAGCTTTCTTTAGAAACCAGATCTGGCTGAAAAACAAAGTCCCATATTCCTTCCTGCAGGTCACGGATCTACAGAGTGAGCAAATCTATCCTGTTAATGATTCCTACAGCCTTTCTTTCACCTTAGTCATGCATTTAAAGACCTTGGAAGTCACCAAAATTAATTTCAAAATCCAGGATTGTTTTTCCCTTTGGCTGAATATTCAATTGTCTTTAAAATATTCAAGAAGTTCATTTGTGTATTTGGTAAGTGTTATCTATTTCTGGTGAACTGATTTTTCTAATTAAAAGCCAAATTTTTTTTTCATTTTTACCTTACCTCTTTCCCTACTCAGGCAGTCAAGTTTAGAGATTTACCATATCCTAGGTCTTTGCCAGATTGCCTTTCAAAGGCATTGCACTAACTTTGTTTTACCTTTTCTCATGTATTCAAAGATTATAGCCTCATTTGACTTTTCTTTGGGTCTTAAATATTTTTTTTTTCAATGATTTGCTATGGTTCTGTTGCATTTTCTAGAATTCTACTATAGATACTGCTTCTTCAAGGTCCTCCTCAATTTTTTTATTATTTCTGGTGAGATACCAATTGCACAATATGTCTTTATTTCACAGGTGATACAGTTTATAAAAAAAATAAATGTTTCTTTTTTACCTTTATTTCTTTCCTCAAGTTTTGTGTCCTTACAGCAAACACTGTCTTAAGAATTTATTATATTCAGATCTATTGCTTCTGTTAAGTTTTGCTGGTAGTCTCTCTTTGCAGATAAAGCCATTATTATCTCAGCTATACTTCAAACTCTTGATTCATTTTAATATTTTTAATATTTTCTTCAATGCTTTTTTCTCCAGTCCAAGTTCTTGAAGACTGTGTCATAAAAAGCTGACAAATATTGGAAATCATATTAGCAGAAATTTTAAGCATGCAAGTGACTCTGAAATCAGTAGGGTTGTAGATATCAGCATAGAAACAAAATACCTTAATGGGTCTGACTTCCTGTTTTGACTTAGTTTTACAAACATGTTACTGCTTTATGACTCCATCTTTATTATATTCACAAGTGTAACACATTGAATCAGACTGTTGTTTCTTCAGAATACCTGCTATCATTGGAGTTACCAGGTTTCTCCATCACAATCTCCTAGAGAGAGACATCAATCTATTAAACAGTAATAACAGTTAAAACTTTCTTAATTGTATACTACACCAGAAATCTATTTCTTTTACAGTGTAAGTTATTCTGTCACCATTTGCATCCTGTCAATGCAAATTTGTACCTGAATTAAATTGGATTAATCTAACTGGTCTGGGTATCATACCCATTTAAATACCTAAAAACTGTTCTGGGAATGCTTACAACCAGTTTGGCATATAAATAGATTCAGTCATCAGCCCAGTTGATTAGAAATAGCACACACCATTTCACAAGAAACAGATAAGATCCAGCAAACACAGATTATTGCTGTTATGGCCTAAATTAACTGTGGCTGCAATTAGGTGCAGAGAGCAGAGACACACACACAAATCAGAATTTGTAAGTAAAATTCAGAAAAAACAAAGTCTGGACTGAATATAAAACAGGTAAAATGTTTACATGAACTGTTCTAAATCAACACATCTGGAGCTACATTCTCCAAGCACATCAAAATGGGCATTCTCTTGATTTAGTCACCATACAAAAGTATGGATATGTATTTTGTCTGTTGTTAAAAACGCAGTGGAAGTTTCTCCAGGGCAAAGGCTGAATCATTTAGTATTTTGTTCAGTAGCTAAAGAACGCATCTTTTTGTACTCCAAGAAGTTTATTGTGGGTTGGTTTGGGTTTGTTTTTCCAGTTTGGTCACAGTCAAAAACCATTCCATCAGAAAATTGGTCTTCACCCACAGAAAAGCATTATCTAAGGCCCAGATCCTTGAAGGTAACTGAACGAAAACCTGAAAACAATGGTCATTACATTAATAAAATCAGTTAGGTTAGGATCTGAGTCACAATGCCCAGTAGTTCTGTATCTTACCATAGCTTACATCCTAACGCTATTTTTACGTCTACACTTTTGTTCTGTTTTGCCTGTTGCCATCAACTACTTTTTAGTTCATCGGCTAATAAAGCTCAAAAAGATTTCCTGATTACTGCACCCCAAATAATTGCTTCTGTTGCATTATCAGGCCTACTAAGCCCCCTGTCACTATTTTCCCCCTTCTGGGAACTGTGACTATTACATTAAACTGTCACACCAAAAACCTGTTTTCAAGACTCCTGTCTCTCACAGTAATCAGCAGGTATTTAGGGGGGAGAATACAGGAAACAGTGACAAAAGCTCTTCCAGCTCCACTAACCAGAGATGTAGGAATTCCTGGCCCAAGGATTACACCCAGGACTGTCATGTTAGAAGTCACTAATGAAGCTGTTTTGTAAACCAGTTATATCTTGTCACAACAGTATTTTGGGGCAAAGAATAATTACACATTGCTATGAAAAAGCATTTTTTTCTGTCTTGTAGACAGCTGTTAGTTGATCATAACTCTTTTACTGTGATACATCATAAAGTTATTCTTTATATACTTTTTCATAGATTTTATATTTCTTATTCATGTCCCCTTTTGTTTTCATATCTCTTTTGAAAGGTCAGAAGCCCCAGCTGATGTACTCTGGTTTTCAGTTAACACTAACTCAAGAAGAGCTCAAAAATTGTAGCTTTCATCACTTGCAATATCCAGATTTTCCTGCTCTCCACATGTCTAATCCTTCCTATATGGAATCCATTCCAAGGGGGGAAAAAAAAAAAAAAAAAAAAAAAAAAGCAATGTGAAGACAAAAAACCTAATCTACTCCTGTAGTTGTTTTCCAACAAAACACATGAAACCTGTTATTATCACTTCTATTCCAAAGTCTCTGGGATTCCTTTCTTTATAAATGTACAAGGAGTTTATTAAACTGTGATGTATACAGCTCTACAAGATAACAAATTCATGCAAGCAACATATGAGTGATAATAAAAGACAAAGGAAAAGATCTTCTGCGAGAAGGTAGTTTAAGTAACTTACTTATTCAGTAGCATTCATGTGAAACAAATTAACCAAGCAGACACTAAAAATGAAGGGTACTTATAAGTGAGACAATACAAAATGCAGTGTCACGGATATTGCAGCATAAGTGCCACCTTTCTTCATAGTTTTTACAGCATGATTGAAACTAGTTTATATAATACCATCAATTTGAGAATCTAGATCAATTTTTGTTTGCATAAATAGGCTCCAAGTAACAGAAAGCTAAATGCAAACAGTAATATTGTCTGTAGTTTATCCTGTGATAAATAGGAGGAAAATGGTTTAATAGCAAAGGCCATAATTATCCACAGCTCTCAGTTTACAATTAGTTTTCTTTGACAGTTAAAGTCATAAATGCCAGTTTTAATCATGTGTTCAGGTTGAATTAGGCGCTGCCAATGCTGCAAGAGATCTAATCCTCTTTCTTTCCTTCTCATAATGAAATAATAATGCAAATTCACCACATTGATGGGACAACCCATGTGAATTTATTACAGGCTAGGAGAAGTCTCTCAGAAGGGATGAATACTTTCTGGGTACAGACTTGAGGTAATTCAAGCCAGACAAGAAAAAAAATGGAGCTGTCATCAGAGGCCAGGATATGGAATGGATTTAATTTGTATGAATAGGCTTTTTAATAAGTATAACAGGGCTAAGCTCCAGCTTTACTAAGGGAATATTACTGCTGTCATTTTCCGAATCTGGATGCACTAACTTTATTTGTGGGATGAAGATCAGCTCCAAATCTCATTTCTTGTTACACTGCAGCTTGCAGTAGACAAAAAGATACTGCACAGTGGGCAGACCTAGTGACCAGGTCTTCTAATTATTTGAGTTAAGACAAATGGAACAATTAGCTACTCGTAAAACCATTTGTGGTACTCAGTGACATGTACCAACCTTTCCTGTAGAACAAACTCTACCTTTTAGTTAATGCTCAGATTTTTATCAGGTAGGGCTTGTTGTCAATATGATAGAATACTTAATTATTTTAACTTCCAAGGGCCATTTCAGCTAGTGAGAATATATAACACTATCTAAAAGGGTAATTGTTCTCCGTAAATAAACAGATCAAGAACATACAGATTGAAACTAAAAATGACACGACACAGATGTAAGTTTTAACCATGTGTTACATCCCTGTAAAATACAGCCCAATTAGTGAAATAAAAAGATTTCTGAGCAAAAAAGAAAGTTCTAATTTCATTAAGAAACTGACAGAAGTTTCAACCTATCTCCATGGGGTTCACAGACATCATTACCACTGCCCTGTTTTATGAAACTACTGTTCTGGCCACAGCAGGCTGCCCACATTACTAACACTAGGTTTCCAGTGAAAAGACAAGGCGAGAGCAATAGTACAGATTTAAAGAGACATGACAAAATGAACCCCTTTCTTTTTACTTACTTATTTGTATGAATATCCAAAGCATGTTTTCAAGTTTCTCAAATGGAAGAACCAATTTTCTCTGCAAACATAATGAAACCAGTCTTTCTCATCTGTCTTGCATACAAACAAATTTTCAACACAAATACTAACTTTTCTCACAGTCTTGCCAAATCTTTTAGTTATCTGGCTTAACAGCTATAAACATGGCCTTGTTGGATGATCAAAGTGAAACCCAATGCCAAATGCTTTGTTACCTTTCTATGCAAAGTAATATAATATTTAATTCATATATTCTTTTTAATTTCATCTTCTGCTCAGTCTAGCAGTCTAAAAGTTTCCTCTTAATTTTGGTAGAATAAGAACATATAGCACTTCTGCTGTACGGTGTCAGGCTCCTCAGATATTACTGATGAGCAGCTAAAGCTTTTTTCATTTACCATTTAATGCCTTCAGCATCTTAAAATTTCAGATTAAATACTTAGTGCAGAAATCAGAACCCTTTACTTCAATCATGATTACTTTATTTATAACTTAATTAAAACAAGGTAAATAGTCATTTAAATTCAAAGCGAGGGATACAGAGGGATACAAAGCAAGAGGTGCATTTGGAATAAATAATAACTTTCCACTTGGATCCACTCCTACAAACCTTTAGTTACGTGAAGAATTTCATCTGTTGCATCTAGTTACTTTCATTTTGGTCCCAAAATTGTTTTGATGCCTAAGGATTTACAGGAGAAAGATTGAGTATAATAACGGTAAAGTAATAAAGCGTGTATTGGTGCTGTTTCAAGATCTATACTCTTAGTCTGCACTGCTATACCTGAATATATGCATGCATGATGCCATGTTGCTAGGACATATGTTTAAATCAGGAATAAAGATTATTGGGCAGTGTTGTTTAAAGAAACCATTGCATGATTGTCTGGAAATGGCATATTTAATCATAATAGGAGTGGGTAATTCACAACATAAATACAATGTCTCTGTGAATTCCACTACTGAACCACCACTTTGTGCAGTATCTAGTACTATACATGACCACTAAGTTCAACCAGAATGAATATTATGATCATACAGATGATACTCTAATTAAATTAGATTAAATGAGACCTTGAAGCTGACAACAGAGATAATGATCTGACTGAATGGTCATCTTGTAAATAACCTGAAGAATACCAAGTATAATTAATCACATTTATTCATACATTACACTAGTATTTACAAGCATGTCACTCACTTTTTTCAGGAAAAAAAATCTTTGCATTTTACAAGCTTTTCTTCCTCCAGAAAGGTATACAATGTATTATGGTCAATCAAACTAAGTTCTTTTGTATTTATTGTACTGCATTTTGTAAAAAAATAATTTTTAAAAAGCTTTCTATAATAACACAATTTTACTTTAAAATTTCTTACACTTAAGATTTGATATATAATTTGATTTCACACTATTAATCTGATAAACAACTTTTTAAGTTCGAACTGGTATTTTCTTTAAACATCTCCCTTGTCCTTTCTATTCTCACTCTTTTGAATTTTGTCTTCTGCTGATATAGCCTAAATGCACCTCAACCTGTTAAGCCTCACAAATGTCATGCTCTGATCTAGCAGTATTCTCTGACTCAACTGGAAGGGACTGTATTCTTTTATAAAATATGTAGTCCCCTCATCTTTTGCCAGAGGGGTCCACATTAATATCACTTGAAGATGAGGCGTTGTAGCATCTATGTAATAGAGATAGAGAAGCAAAAATTCTGTATTTTCTAAAGGGCAGAATGACAACTAGATTTGTAACTGTCCTGGTGAATGAGCAGCACTGCACTACACATAGCGAGTTGTGGAAACTGAAATCTGTCTAGTAGGAGCTTGGTATCAGGTAAACCCAAAAACTTCTAATCTTTTTCTCCAGGTCCCAGATCCAGTCTAAGCAAAGATTCTGGTTAGTTCTGGAATAATCAATGCATATGTTACTCTAGCAATAACTATGAGAGTTCTAATGCTTTCTAGAGAGAGTATTAAAAATGAATACACTATATAGTCTTTATTTTATTTCTGGTTTTCACATCATACACTTTTTTTCTTGCAGCTTTTTTATGGTTTTTATATATGACTTCATCATATTTGGATATTTCTATCTGGATATTTGTCTGCTTTTGTTTAGTTTTCCATTAAATTCTTCAGCTGTCACTCACTGTTTCATAATGGGTTTACCCTTTTTTACAACACAGATTAAGGTTCTTTTAATTTTTATTATTCTCTCTCAATTAATGTTTACATTTTATTTTTCCTAGTTTCTTTCATTTTCATGCTTTCTCAACTTTCTTCGGACTTTCCACCCAATTCTCTCACTTCTTTTTCAATCTCTCTCCATAAATGCAACCTTCCATTGAACTACTGCATGCACAATGGCAAGACCAAAGATAATCCTCTTTTAAGAATAAAATATAGGCTGTAGAAATCAGCTACTGCATGTGTTTATTTATGAGTGTGAAATATGTTTTTGTTTCCCAGAATGCTATAATGAAACCATTGTATAAATAAGCATTTTTTCATTGTTTTAAAAATTACAGCTCTTTTTCAGCTATTAAAGAGCAAAAAAATGTGACTGCAGGAAAAAATTTTTTTTCCCCTCAATGCTTCCCCCCTCTTTGCTTCCACGCTCACCCTTTTACTCAATATGTCACTATATTTAATTTTAATTGTGAACAACAAATGTTGTCCTGAAGCAATTTTTCTTTTATAGCTGTTAGAAACCTTTGAAAAATAAAAGTGCTAACACAACCTTTAACTGCATGTGAAAATGTTGCTACATTTGTATTTTTCCTCAGGTAAACGAAACTCCAGTACAAAAGGGTGTTTCTAGTTAGCAGATCAATTGACTTCTTATCTCAAACTTAGCCTCAACTTATGTAAAACTGCCTACAGCACGAGATTTTCAAAGAATTTTCCTTTCTATATCTGTTAAGAGGCCATCAAAGTGTGAGGCCCTACCAGAGAAAAAAGACAAAGCCTGTTGGTACACCTTGTTCTGATTTTTTTCCCCTATATATGAAGACAAATCAGATTTTGGAACATTTTGAAGGGATTAATATGCCACACAAGAAAGCAGAGGGCATAAAAGGTGAAGCTATTTTATTTATATACGAGAAAGGTACTATATGTACACAGATACTCAATGCAAGTTTTCCCACTACACAGAGGAAAAGAGGTAATATTGCAAGAACGTGAGGATAGGCAGGTTTCTGATGTCCTTTGTCAGAATGCAAGCTAGAACGTTTCAAACCTTAAAATTATGTTTGCTGACAGACTTCTTAATAATTGTGTGTTTTATACCAACATAGTATTTCAAAGACCCCAAGGACTTTGTGCATGCTAGCACTTCTTCCTCTCTGAAAAGAAACCACTAAAAGAACAAAGGGTGGTGTTACAATGTGAAGCTGGGCTGTAGATGGGACTCATACAGCTGAGTAATGCAGGACATATCAATTTGAGGAAAATATCTGAGGTTCAGTGGCATGAAAGGTGCTAAAGTAGATTCCACTCCACTTTTCTGTGTTTTCATAATATCACAGCAGATTGGGTTCCATGCTGTGCACACTCATTTGCTAGAGCTTATCAGAGATTAATATATCTCCTATGATCACCCACAAGTAAACAGGAGGTGACCAGCTTGATGAAGGAAAAGTACACTATGCAGAGAAAAGTTTGCAGTAAACTACCTCCTTGATCAGGAAAAAAATTTTCATTTCTTAAGCAAGTTTTCCTCCGTATTGCTGGAATCTTCAAATGCATCAATACTTATATGTCATATGGGTAAAGTAGGAGAAAGATCGTACATGAATCATGTGGTACGTGGAATAGCAGCAGCAGCAAGACCTATAAATAAACTGCTTGCTTGTATTCTGTCCTACTTCCATCCCCCATATCTCACACAATAGAGTTGCTTTGTACTACTACAAAGTGGCTCTCCATGGTGACCAAAAGAGAGGCTGAATTTGTGCTTACAAATGACAATGCAAGTAGTGCTCTTACAATTGCACACTGTAAAAGTACAGTAGTCATTACAGGAATATTTATCTGAGAAAAAAAGATTTTTTTTTTATAAAGAGTATAAATACATTAGCTACTTTGACTTCTGTGCAAATTACTTTTACCCTTTAAAAGTAATCTTTCACTTTTCTTGTGACACTGTTGCTGAAGAAAACAGCTGTGTTCATCTCAATGCTGAATTATCCATTTCTCCTCTACAAAGGAGCAAAAATCCATGATTGTTCTGTATGCTACTTTTCCCCTTTGAGGTAAAATGCCAGAGCTGAATCATGACTCCCTTAATGCAGACCATTTTTGTCAAAATGAAATGTATAATCAACAGGTAAAACAATTGAGTTGTTTTGCTAATCTCTTGTTTCATAGACCTAAGATTAACTCCACAAGCTGTCTTTCATTATAAATCAGATAATCAACACTGCTGAATTGTTTCTCAGCCTTAACACTACAGTTATGTAGTGTTGAATATCCATCAGATTTTCTTTAGTATTATTACCTTTTTATACTAACATTTTATTGAATTTTCAAACAATAATTACACAATAAAGGATTAAACCAACCAAATCCTGTACTGCTGCTGAGTAACAATCAAATGCTTAATTGCTAATAATCAACACATATATCAAGCAGCTTTCAAAGTATGACTGTTATTTATAACAACTACAATGGCGTCATTTATACGGGGAAGATGGAAAATAAAAATGCAATGCACGTGCAAGTATAGACATTCACACATAAGACAAAAATAACAACAAACAATGGAGAAACCTCAAGGATAGCATTTTTGCTTATTACAGTATGTGCACATAAACATATCTGACAGCCAAAGGATAAAAATTCTTGCTGTTTTCACACTGAATGAGATTTAGAGGAAGAAACCATATGGTTTCTGGCAATCTACATCCCCGCTGTGTGGAAGGAGTTCCCCGTCTGCCTGGAAAGCTTTCAAAGACTGAGTTTAGCATCATTTTAGCTACTAATATCAGCTTTTCCTGTTTAACTGTTTAGTTGAAAGACTTGAGAGACTTGGTAATATCTAATCTGGATCAGCCACTAGGGGAAGACAGTCATACTCATCTACTACTTTCGCAAGGGCAGGACAGACCTTAGAAAGTATTTACCAGAAATTCTATGAGCGGAAACCAGGGAGTCACTACAGATTGCATTCAAATTGCATTCTGTGCATCCTGTAATGAGGTATCACGTTTGGGGGAGGGGGAAGGGAGGAAGGGAGGGTGGGAAATGAAGAATGAATCATTCTGCTGAGAGACTTTGTTTTGCAACAGAATATTGCAATACAAGC
Source organism: Haliaeetus albicilla (assembly GCF_947461875.1). NCBI lineage: Eukaryota > Metazoa > Chordata > Aves > Accipitriformes > Accipitridae > Haliaeetus > Haliaeetus albicilla. Next base: position 48,396,696 of record NC_091516.1, read on the forward strand.
TTCTTTGTAGATAATGGTATTGAAGTTAATAACATTGTTGGCATAATTATAATCATAGGCTATTTCCTGAAGTTCCAACAAATCTTTTTACAGCCTTACACACTTTGTCAATCCTACAAAAATACCTCTAGACTCAGCTACAAGAATACTATACATTTTCTAGGGTATGTATGGAAATTTTCTTCCCAAAACAACTAAGATTGCTAAAGGGCAGACATGTCTATTAATACAAACCAAGGTGCAGTACTGTGAAGTTATCTGTTAATGCACATGGTGACTGATAGTTCTCTTAACATTGCCATCATCTCCTGTTTGCCTTTGGTTCTCCATTTTAGGCACATTCTTCATGTCAGTTTTGATCCTTGCGTCCTCCACTGACTTGCTACCTGAAGTCTCTAGGAATATAAGCTTCCTCAGAAAGGTTCTCTAAAACTAACTGTTTGCTTCTATGCCCAGACAGTTGGAATAATTTCAGTGTTGAGTAGCTAGGTGTCTAGCTCATGACATAACATATTACATTAAATGTACTAAGTGTTTCTCCATCAGCATCTCCATCAACAGCAGGCACATTCCCAGAGACCATTCAGGAAACTGGAGCACATTCAAAACACAGCAGAGGAAAAATCATTGATAATTTTTGTGTGTTATATAGTTGGGTAATTGCTATACCACTCACACAGAATATGCAAGACCCATTCTTTCGCCAGAAGGTACTTCTACCCATAATTATTTAAATACTTATATCAAACATGTAATATCTGTGTGTGAAGGGAAGGAAACCTAATTGTCCTCCTTTTTCTTCCTAAAATAAAGAAGACCATATTCAGTTTCAGGGAGACCTTGCAAAATCATTGAGGAAGATGCAATTAAGTGGGCATTTTTTTGATACAGAGGTGAAAGTCTGATGTAAGAAACCCTTTTGCCCCACTACTGAAGAAAACCAGGATACTCTATACAGACACAGTATTGTTCTGTAAGTATGATCAGTCTTGTTCAGCATGAGTAGGAGCCTTGCCAAATTCAAAGTCAGATTTGCACTCTTCTGCTCTTAATTTGAACATTGAATTTCATAAATTTCATTTATTACTTGTGTGTATTTTGAAAGTGGGAATGTAACACAAATTTCAGGGAATTTCTGCTCATAGCGAGAGTATCCTCCTTCTCCTACTTTTACATTGTCTTAGAAAAAACAGGTTTTGCTTTTTCCCTAACTGACTAATATCACTCCTTGGAGCACTGGAGTAATTCTTATCTAGGACATGATAGACACCCTGGCAGAAGAAATATGTGCCTTGTTGGTTTATTTTTCAGTAACTCTTCTAATACTGTAACCTATTTCTACTTACGGTGCTGTGACACCAGAAAGTCATAGCGTAAACAAGTTACATTCCATATTTTGTTTTGTAAGTGAAAATAAAATATGCCTTTAGAACCTACCTTTTTTGAGTTCATCAGGAGTAAAAATTATTTCATAGTTAAATGAGTATTTAATTGTTGCCTTCAGCATTTTACTTTCTTAAGAATTATAGTATTCATATCATGTATAGCATCAAAATTATCAGAGAATTCAGTCTAGTCTGGCACTGTTATAGTGAACTGCAAAATATTTCTTAAAAGCAGACAATCTAATAAAGTTCAAAGAAAATCTTCCACTAAAATGAGGAATAAAGAAATAGTTAACAAAGGATATAATTATCCATAATTACAGGAAGACTACCTTTTTCCTATTAAATATAAGGGAAAAAAATCTCCTAGCTAAACAATAACAGAATCAAAGTATGACATTAAATCTATTTCATCTATACAATTTCAAATTGAATCCTACTAAATAAGAAACAACTGAGCCTTATAAAGGCAAGAATTCTGAAGCCTCTTCTTTTTAATCCACAGTTAAACTCAGGCCAAATACATACATTTTTTTGTCAAAATTCTAGCAAGTCAGTAAGCTGGCAGAAACATATGTGGAAGTAATAATTGTTTAAAGTTTTGAGGGATAACCCTATAAATACAACTATTTGCATTAAAAGAGTATTTTCAAACATGATGTCTGCTGAAGGAATGGAAATAATAACCTATGGGAATATGTCAAGCTAATACTAGCCATCATCGTTTAATTTTGTAATTTCTCTTCTGATTATTAAAAACTATGTACAGAACAAATATGATTGTTGAAACTTTTAAGAAAATAATACCTAGTTATGAATCAATTAAAAAAATATAAACTCTCTAAGAACAACATATGAAAGGGGGCTACTAGCTTTGTCAAATAGATTCAATAAATTTATCAAAATAAACACATTTATCTATTATTTAGCTGTTATTATCAAAGTAGATGCAGTGTGACTAATTCTCTGGTCTGTACTTCCAGCCTTCCTACTTCAAAACTCAAAGGGCCTGCCAAAAGAACACAAATGCATGTTCTGTTTAATAGCCTTTTTATCACACAGAAGAAGTGTTTGTCTATGTTGTGTAATAAATCCATTGTTCCTATTCATTTGACAATGGCAAAGATATGCAAGAAAGAGTTTTTCCCATTCATGTTCCACATTTTCCTCAAAAGCATGGACTCTTTTCCTATGAGGCATCGCTTTCATCACATCTGGAGGAGCTAATATTCTATTTTCTTGAAACAGTACCACTTTTATGTCTTACAAAATGCGTACTGAGAAAACAAATTTTCTCAGAAAAGTCAGTAGTAAGAAATAGTAACCTGTAATGAGAATGAAGGATATTCAGCAGAATGATCTGTACGCAATAGTCTCGCAAGAAAGGATTCTGATAAATACTTTCATAATTTCCATGCTTTTAGCTTGCTCTTTGTGCTTATCAGAATTTTGAGTCAAGAGATTTTCCTCACAAGAATAACATCATCTTTTTCTTTCACTGCTCTTAGGAAACCTGCCTATATAGTTTACAATAACTTCTGAATAGTGACTGACATTTTTAAACTTTTTTTTTTTTACACTCATTTTTATACCTTGTGGGTCACAGTAAGCTGAATCCTGGCTGAGGTACTGGTAATTCCCTCATCATGAGATCAATTGGTAGTAATAGCAAAGAGATGATCACCTTTTGCCCATCCTAAATCATTTACTTTAAAAAGAAATTAGTTAATCCAACAAAAGATTGATTTTTTTTTTTTAAATGAATACTGTTAGGGTGTCTTTGATGCAAAGAGGAGGCATATCTTTCTCTCATGTTTCTAAGGTTCTGTTTACTTTCTCCAGCTCACCAAAATTCAAGTGACTGTTCTAGATCTGATATACTACTACGTCCTAAATTTCTGCTTGAGAAATAAGCATGCCAAAATTTCAGTTGTCTCAGGAGAATTGCTAGAAGTAAAACTTTTTTTTTAATAGGGACCCTCAAGAACAAAGTATAAATGAACACAATCATGATAAAATCACAAAGGTAAAAAGTATCTAATTAAAAATGCAATAATGCCATATTCATTAGGTACCTATACAGTTAGAAATTTTTCAATGCACACATATATTGTACAGGGTGCAGAACTGCTCTACATCAAGCCTTCTCTGAATGCTCTTGCAGCCCTCTCTCTCTCCCCACAGGGGAATCCCAACCTTAACTTCATTTGTCACACTATAAAGCATGATATTAGTCCCTTTCGTCTCAGGGGGTATCAGTGATACACATAGCTTATATATATAATGCTATGTTTATTTTCTTTAAAGTGCAGTAGAAAAATGTGATTTTCTTTTCAGGTTTTCATTAAAATTATCTTCTCTAAAAGCAAATACCAGTAAGCACAGATTTTTACACACCGCACCCCTCAAAAATCAGAGAGCATCTACACAAAAATTGCAACAAAGGATACTGTGCGCAGCTGGTAGCAATCAAAGGCCCAATATACCCTATCATTAGAGGGACTGGTTGTCAGGGCTGCCCTATGACAAATGGCATAGGGGAAAAACCAAATATTTTTTTCCTTAGGAATTAGACCATATAGAAGATAACTTGACACAGAATAAATATGTAATAAAGCAAGTAGTTATGTTATTTTAAAATGTATTAAACTGTCAGCTCAGGATTTCAGTCCCTGGTTCAGTATCATGTTTTCCTATGTACTGTAACAGGCACTTTGTCAATAAATAGTGGTAAAATTATTAAAATTTTAAGATGAATAAACCAAAAACAGTCTGGGTTAATAGCTCTGAAACTTGTTAGCGTAAGTATTTACATTTTCAGCTCTGAATTAATAGAGTACAAAAAGGTGCAAGAAACCATATTTGAAACTATGACATAAAAATGTTGTTTAGATAATCATCCCTCCTGCAAGTATAAATGTATAGGTGAATAGGGCTTATTGGCTACTGTAACTAGTAGGCCTACGACTTCTTAAGGTGCAATAGCTATAAAAATGAGAGAAACTGGAAAACTTGATAGTGAGAACAGTATAGAAAACTGAGTTCCTTCCTATTGCGGCAAGAAACTTACAGCTAAATTCACAGTCTTACTTAGGTGCTGAACAGAAACATAGAGGTGCCACTGAGTTTCTTTAAGTACTGCTCAAGCAACATCTAAATCTGCAGATGCATACAGTTCTGCAGCATGTGAACTTTCATGTCATTTAAGTTTCTGAAGGGGACCATTGACAAAAGCCACCTAAATCCTAATGCTCTGCAGCCCTGTCTTCCATTTCTGTCCCTGGAGGATGATTAAATCAGGTATCACTTGGATTTCAGGGGTCTACTTAGTAAATAGCGTCACAGCACATCTGCTTGAACTGTTACTGTATACATCCCCTCCTGCGTATGATTTACGAACCTCGTCTGTTCTACTGAATGCTCTGATGGTTGCATTATTCAGTCTGGGATGGAAGACACATCCTTTAGACTTGGACCAGGAGATGAATCTAGCTTTCTGACCTACCAGGAAAACAGTCAAATTCTGTTTCACATCAGAAGAGATTAGAACTTCACTTCAAGCCAATCTAACTGCACTCCTGGGTAAAGCAGGTGATGCATTTTCCTTTCTACTGTATTTTGCTGGAGATTCTGACAGGGCTGGGAGTATGGAGTCAGCTGAAATTTTTACTGCTCAACAGTGGTCTGACCTTGTACAAGTCAGCAGTAGAAATTTTATTTCTGGCATTGAAACATAAGCATTCAGGTTAAATGAAAGGTTGGAATATCTTCGCTGGTTCCTCAATAGGGGGGTTCATTTCCTCCCTTTCACCTGTCACAGATTTGGCTCTCTGAATATCAGCTGTCTCCCTATAAAATGGGTGTAATACTTCTTCCCTACACACAAAGCATTCTCTGAAAAAAAATCTGAAGGATTATGAAGATCTCAGATAATACAGAGTTTTGTGTTATCCATCTACTGGAGCCAGAGAGGTTGCTTAGTCTGGGTCTGCATTCTTGATCTAACAAAAAACAACACTGAAAAGCTCAGAGCTCACAGACAATAGATATTGTAAATGGGTGCTGCTGCAGCATTTTAACAATCATCCTGAGTAATCAATAAAATATAAACTAAGGCAATTTCCTCCAAAATAAAAGACCAGTATCCTCAGAGTGGGAAGTATGAAGCAGCAATATTGTGCCCAGCTGTCCTCCTAGTTACTTTAAGTCAATAAGACCAACAATAATGTGTCTGAGAATAGGGAAGGTCTTTAAAAACACGCAATTCCTCTCTTTCCCCACACTGGCATATAAAAATATAAACAACATAGGCAATTCAATGTAAACTCTGTGTAATAAAATAAACCCTCAGTGCTGTTGCCAAGGTTGTCAATTTGTTAACAACAAAAACTTAGGAATAAAATAAACTCACAGTTAAATGCAAAGGATTATGCCTAAGACTTCTCCTAGCAGTGACCATACTTGCACATTAATTCTCTAGGGAGGTGAGTGACTTGCAAAAGCATCATTACCCATTATATTCTGCTGTCATTGACATATGCTGGAGTTAGCAGGAACTAAAATTGAAATCTTTTACCATGTAGTTTGGTGTATTTAACTTCAAATCTGATCTAAATCTGATTACAGATAACAGAACATGTACTGAACAAAGGATTTTTTTGATCAGTCTGGAAACTAGACTAATTCAATATTCTCATTCACTGAACAATGAAAAAAAAAAAAAAATCCATCATGTCTGAAGAGTTTTCAGCAATAGGAAAGGCAAGAACTGAAATTTGTTTACAATATCCCAGAGAGCCAAGAACAGAGCTAGAGTAAAACTATATCACAAAAGAAGAATAACATAAAATAAAAGGCCTGCAACATTTAGCTCTATTTAAAAAAACAAAAAAACAAAAAAACAAGCCTTGTGTTATGTTAGATTTAGTGAACATCAGGTCTCTCAATAAAACCTATTCATGTTCATAAGCATAACATTTTCTGTCAAGGATACAGCCTGTTGAAACATACACATCCACAAGCTACTAGCATCCTTTAAAACATACATATTCATAAAATAATTATGAAAATAAAGTTAAATCCATTGATTTATATAGTTTCCAGGCTAAATAGGACATGAGAGAAAATTTATATCAGTCAAAAATATTTCAGTGTTCTTTAAAATTGAAAATGGAAAGCATAGACTTATCTGAGCTGTTGCTGTTTGGTTGTTTCTCAAACCCTAGACCAGACGAGATTCCACTCTATTGACCTGCTTACACTCACTGAACAGACTTTTCGCCAATCTCTTCACAGAGAAGCTGTTGCACTTAATTATTTCAGTCCAAAGTCCATCTTTAATCATGTAAAGAAACTCACTTCAATTAACAAAGTTAAAAAACATGCCAACCACACGGTTAGACTCTTCACTATATAAATGTGTCTGAGATAGTTGCTTCCAGAAATATAAGAGAGAGAAAATATCAGCTGTGACATACCTCTTGCTGTCTAATCAATATTTGGTAACTTATATTCCAAAGCAAGAATATAACTACTTTCCTGAAGATCAGCCACACTGACAAAAAAAAAAAAAAAAAAAGAAACAAAAAAGGCCTAAAGAAAACAGGGAAAAGTTCTGCAGCTTTCTTTTAATTTTACATGGCAAACCTTTCTCAGGAAAACACTTAGACTTACATTGTATAGATGGTAAAATATTTATAATTCAGACATTAAAATATTTAATACATGATAAAAAAAAAAGAAAATGTGTTGTAGTATTATTCCCTCAAGACTTAATTTAGCATAATACCATCATATAACCTTCATTTCAAAATATGTATGTATTCAATTTGAACCACATCTTCCATTTTCCTTTCAACAGTTTTTCTCTTCGAATGGTGAATACCAATAATATACATTCTTTTCAAATACAGTATTTGCAAACAATAACATTGGAGCCTATAAAGGATTCTTCTTGTTGGCCCATAAAGGCTACTTAGGGAGGGAGTGGATCTAATGGGAAAGCATTTTGAGAATTTGGTCTAAAGAAAGCCAGATGAGATCAGATTTCTTCTCTCAATGCACAAAGCTAAACTGAAAGGCCAGCTTGTCAGCAAATGTTTAACTACAATGAAATTCATGCTTGACTACAATATACTAATTGGATATTTCAACATAATTTAAGTATGGGAAATTCCTCATGGTAATCCTATAGCAGCCCTACACTAAATGCTGGTCTGAATACAATTAACAATCTCTGGATATTCAGTGTCAAGCTCCTAGGAAGACTCTCCTGTGGTTGAGGGAGAAAGAACTTGCAAGTTTGGAAGCAGTTCAGAAAATATGATGCTGGTAAACAAATCCTTGTTAGGCCTGTAAAAAAAGGGGGGGCAAGGGGGGAGGAAGAGGGGGAGGGAACTATTACCACAAAGCAGAATGCAACATGAAGTGAATTACCTTCATGAAAATTTAATGCAAATGACATCGAAGCAAAGCTAAGTTTTATGCAGTGTTGTTCAAAGGAAGCTGGTAAAATGACAATTTATAGAGCATTTTCTCTTTTGTACTTGCCACAGGATATAGCAGTAAAATGAAGGAAAACTTTTCTGCATTATTACTTTTGCAGAATATTTATATGTTTACAATTTGAGTATTGTTTTCCAGAGTAGCGTTTTCTTGTTAAGACCATACCTGTTTTCTTCCTTACATCCCTATTTCCTTCTTCAGGTGCTCTATAGCAGACCAATTTTCCAAATCCTCCTGCTACACACCAATACCTGTAACACTTCTTAGAGTCTAATCTGCATTGATTAAATATGGCGGGTTATTTAGACCCTCAGTCAAAATGTTTCTTTAAGGGGAGCAGTAATATCTAACTTACTCTCATTTTGCTTGAAGACTTTGAAGATCCCAGCTGGTAATAAATGTGCTGTGTTGTACTATAGGGGGACAGGATACGAACAAGCACCTGCTCTGAAATGTAGTGTGAAAGGCTAAGTCTATGCCATAATGAGGAACTGTCTTGGGAAGTTTCAAAGCTATGTTTAAAATGATGACCCAGTTGCTGCATCCACTTTCATACTATCACAGACAGACATGGATTGAATGGCCATCTACGGATGTAGTGGGTTTACCTTGGCTAGTGGTCAGGTGGCCATGAATCCACTTTATTGCTTCCTTTCCTCGATTGGAAAAGGGAAAGAAAATATGATGAAATGCTCGGGGGTCAAGATAAGGACAGAGAGATTACTCACCAGTTAGTGTCACGGGCAAAACAGACTCAACTTGGGGAAATTAATTTAATTTATCGCCAATCAAAAGTGAGAGTAGGATAATGAGAAATAAAAAAACAACCTTAAAACACCTTCTCCCCCCACCCCTCCCTTCCTCCCAGGCTCGACTTCACTCCCATCTGTTCTACCTCCTCCCTCTGAGTGGCACAGCGGGATGAGGAATGGAGGTGGCAGTCAGTTCATCACATGTTGTCTCTGCCAAACCTTCCTCCCCACACTCATCCCCTGCTCCAGCATGCCGTCCCTCTCACAGGACCCAGTCTTTCACAAACTGCTCTAGTGTGGGTCCTTCCCACGGGCTACAGCTCTTCGTGAACTGCTCCAGCCTGGGTCCTTTCCACAGGGGGCAGTCCTTCAGGCACAGACTGCTCCAGTGTGGGTCCCCGAAGGGGCTACAGTTCCTGCCAGAAAACCTACTCCAGCGTGGGTTCTCTACAGGGTCACAGCCTGCTTCAGGCATCCACCTGCTCCAGCATGGGGTCCTCCACAGGCTGCAGGTGGATATCTGCTCCACCATAGACCTCCATGGGCTGCAGGGGGACAGCCTGCCTCACCACAGTCTTCCCCACAGGCTGCAGGAGAACCTCTGCACAAGAGCCTGGAGCACCGCCTCCCCCTCCTTCTTCACTGACCTGGGGGTCTGCAGAGTTGTTTCTTTAACATCACTCTTTCAACTGCTGTTGCACAGCAGTTTTCTTCCCCTTCTTAAACACAATATCACAGAAGCACCACCAGCATCGCTGATGGGCTCAGCGTGGGCCAGCAGCAGGTCCATCTTGCAGCTGGCTGGCACTGGCTCTGTTGGACATGGAGGAAGGTTCCGCCATCTTCTCACAGAAGCCACCCCTGTAATCCCTTTGCTATCAGAAGCTTGCCAGGTAAAACCAGTACAACAAATTATATTGCCTGAACCCCATGAACACAGCATAATTGCTACCTTGCTCATTCTTGGCTCCTAAGACAACAGAAAGCATTTGGGATGAATATTGTGTCTTAGAAGGCCTTGCATCTGCTTGTAAATTAACCTATCCCCCATTTCTGAACACTTCAACAGGCACATTAGTGTCTCATTTATTACAAAAGCTGGAAAATGTACAGTTAATAAACTGGTGAACTGAAGGAAAAGAAAGAACTTCTCATGCTTAAAATCAGTGGAACATGGTTCCTCACTCCTCCCCCCATCTTCAGCCTGAAAACATCTTCCAATTTCTGTAAGATCAACATAAATGGCCAAGAGTCTAAGAAACAAGAAGATAGTTCAGAACGAGATCCAGAAAAACTGTGGACATGCCTGTCCTTTAATTTGCAATGATAAGGAGTTTGTCAGATGAAATATTCTATATGCCATTCTGTAGAAACCAAAGTTTAGTGCTTCAGTACTCTGGTAGCCTAAAAATTTCTGCCTCTTTTCAGCCTGAAAGCCTCTCTGTTCTTCTGTGGAGTATCCCCTATGGAACCTCATAACTGAAGTTGTAGCCTATTTAAAGAGACTTCTCCACATATTGAGAAATACCTTTGAAAAATCACAACCAATATATAGAAAAAGAGCAGAAATTGAAGCAGCAGATATGGAAAATTGATGCTTTGTTGACAATTATTAATCTGTATTTCACTGATCAGGAGATAAATGCCTTCAGATATCTGTGTAGTGTGAAACAAGTTTATTTACATTTGGCTTTTGTGTGCATTGAAAAGCTTGGTTTTATTTATTCTGAATGTATCAAGATACTGTTTTGCTTCTTTACTTATTAAACACTACTAGTCCCTTGCTGCCCAGACTTTCATCTCTTTAATACAGCCTCCAAAGACTCTTTAGTGAATGTATATTTGAGGTATCATTCTACTTACAATGAACTGTGTTGAAAAGAATCTTCGAGACTTCAGCACAGAAACAAATCAATCTAGTGATAGTAAATGGTCTGTGGTCTCATAGGGATAGTCTCATTTGTTAAAAATTTCAAGACATACAAATGAAAAATGCTTTCCCTTTGTAAAGAAATTTATGTAGACTTCTTGTGTAGGACACTTAGAATACTTCTGTTTTCCAGGCTGCCAACTATATGAACAATTGAAAATAAAGAACATTATTTAGTATATATTAGCTAAATAACTAGCTTATATATATTTTAGAAGAAAACGAATAATGTATCAAAATTATTTAATCAAGATTTAGGTGGGGTTTTTCTTGCAGACAGATGCCTATTAGCATCTGTGGGAATTACTACAGTTCCTAGTGATAATAGTTACTCACCTAAAACTTTCCCATAAATTGTTTCCAGGGTTTTGTTTTCTTAAGTTTTCTTTCGTGTCTGTTTTGGGCCATTATACAACGCTTGTTCACAACCAATTGGTCATATTCTAAACTCAAAATTTACAGCCTGAGCTGCTAATTAGATTTTCATATCCAGGAGGTAGGGTTTGAAACTTCTCAAGAAAACGTGGCATTTAAGGAAAGGGAAAAAAAAAAGAAGAAAAGAAAAAAGTTTTAAACATCTGAGGCATCTTTCTGAGATAAAAATAGATTAATTAACAGAATTTTGTTCTACCAAGTACAACATAAGAGCCAATACAGTAATTCTTCTATGAAATAACCACAAAATTTTCTAACTCAGAAGACTGATTTCTTGAGTAATGTCAACCTTATAAAAAATCCTCTCTGCAGCTTAATACTTATTTGCACATATTCTGGTTTATAGTCTATTAATTTTCCTGACAAATAAGGGAAAATCTGTACATTTTTTTTTTCTTTTTGAGCATTGTTGAACCCTCAATGGGAAGGTGAGATGAAGTCTAGTCTAGTCTCAACAGGGCTGCCAATTAATCTTCAGCTGCAGTTATCCTCAGTTAAATTTACTTAACCTCTACAAAGTTTAAGGGCATGTCGAGCCATGCAAGGCTTTGTAGTTCAGAGAAATGTAAGACTGAGCAAGTTCAGTTATAAGAAGCAGTCTAGCCATTTGGCATTGAGCTTCTCTAGGAGTGATCTGCCCCACTGTATGATTTACTGTATCAATGGATTTAATCAGTTCATTATCTTTACAAAACATTAGAGCATATCACTACACTGACTACATGGGAGTCAGCCACAGGTTACCAGTTACTGTGATCAAAGACATCACCTTCACTGGTTCTCACAAAGGGGCGAGTACTTCTTTGCCTCCTTCTTTTCTTCCTTCATGTGGAGGGAACCAGCACCAGAGGGACAGGATCCAGTCTGCCTAAACATAGGTATCTACCAGCTCTTGAGATGCTCTAAATTACCAAGTCATCTGCACAGGATGGGCAGAGACAACAGGAGCGCACACAGCTGAAGGAGAATTGGGCCTGGCTGGAATGCCCCCCTGCCTCAAACGGGGTTACGGGCATATGTCCAGGTAACTGACCCTCCTCCCTGGTCCAGGCTATGTGATCCATTGAAGTGTGTGGAGATTCCTTCTTCTGTGTGAAGAAGAAATTTGTGGTTGTGGTGCTGCTAGCCTTGCGCCATAAACCGACCAGGGAGTTTGACGATGGTCCCTCAAAATTTTTGATGATCAGGGGGCTGGAGCACCTCCTCTATGAAGACAGGCTGAGAGGGTTGAGGTTGTTTAGCCTGGAGAAGAGAAGGCTCCAGGGACACCTTATAGTGGCCTTTCAGTACTTAAACATGGCCTACAGAAAAGATGGGGAGGGACTCTTTATCAGGGAGTGTAGTGATAGGATGAGGGGTAACAGTTTTAAACTGAAAGAGGGTAGATTTTGATTAGATATTAGGAAGAAATTCTTTACTTTGAGTGTGATGAGACACTGGAACAGGTTGCGCAGAGAGGACGTGGATGCCCCATCCCTGGAAGTGTTCAAGGCCAAATTGGATGGGGCTTTGAGCAACCTGGTCTAGTGGAAGGTTCCCCTGCCCATGGCAGGGGGGTTGGAACTAGATAATCTTTAAGGTCCTTTCCAACACAAACCATTCTGTGATTCTATGATTCTAAGTTCTTGGCACAGCTCTGACTTTGTGTGCTTCAGCACCTGCTGAGGCCTAAATTCTCATTCTTGTTTCTGACTTCAATCTTCTCAGCACTAATTCATATTTCTCATTTCAGCTTCTGTTCTTACTCCATTACTGTCCCTGGCCTACAGCATCAGAAGTGTTTTCTCAGTTACACTGTACAGCTGAGTCATAACTTTAAGACCCTGGACGAGGTTCATGGCAGTGAACACTGAATTTAGGATTTTCTTCAGTATGAAAGTCACACTCAGATCTGACAGAGAATTCTCTGTGCTGACAAGCATAAAGGTATGTATTTCATTGTTACTTAGCATATTTTGTGCAGAATGACTGTCTAAAAGGAATTAAGAAATCACCTTCTTGTAATTAATTAATGAATGTGGTTTACTAAAGAAATTACCATTTTTTGCCAAGTTACTTTTGAGACAAGAACTCTGCTTCAGTCATGCATACCATAAATGGGCACAGAACTAGTACCTTACCCTACATCCCAGTATGGAAAAAAATTACTGAGTTAGTTCAATTGCTAAAGAATAAAGCCAACATATTTTCAGATATCCTGTATAATAACCTCACATAAATACTGAAGTGAAGAAGCCTAATCCTGTTTTTTTGTTCAGGCATAGTTCTCTTCTAGATTTGGTGCACTGGTTTAGGCCTGAAATGAGCATATGAAAAATACTGTTATTATCCAATAATATGAAAGCAAAATAGACAAAATGCTGGTATAGCCTATGATTTGATTCACAATTAGGAATTTCATTTGGTCAAGACCTCTGTTGGGGATCCTGAGAACAAACTCTCCAAATATTATGCCCCTTAGTCCTTCCTATTTCTTTTCTTTCATGGTACCCTGAGGAAATCTGGCCCCAGAATCAGATTGCTGCAAGGCTTATGTATTTGCTGTCTCATGTACATACATATCTGCTATGGAAATGCGCCACAATCTTCCACAGTGGGTAATAAAATCTCCTGATGAAGTCCTCAAATTCATTGAAATCATGGTAATGTTAGAAGAAAAATTAAGGATTTGTGGAATTTACAGAGTTGGACATTAACTCAGGTGTAATGATACACCAACTAAGTGCCTACAAAATAGAAGAAAGAAACTGGGCAACCCAGGAGTCTCAAATTTCCCAAAACATCTGCACATGATAATGTTGCTTTCTTAGTTTATCTCATGACAGCAAAGGGAAAAATTGCACCACTAAGTCAGGCAAGGGTTTGGATTTTTTTTCCTGTGAACAATGTTTTCATTGTGCAGACAGAAATCTATCAATAAAAATTAGAAACAGAAGGTAAAGAGAAAACAAAAGAAGAGGAAAATAATTTAAAATGTTTAAGCAAGAGGTTAGTTTCTTTGTCAATTATATCCAGCTTAATATGGTTTTCATTATCCAGGCAATAAAAGATTTAGAATAAGGGAGTGGTGGTCATGAATTGGAATACTCTGAGTCCATGACATCCAGGACTGTAACAATTTTATGACAACCACATATCCTAAAATAACCTTTTTTTGCCATTGCAAGGAAATAAGGATTCTTTATAGTATAAGCCAAGTATGTATTTTCCTTGTTTGTAAAATTTAAACTTGCACTTCAGAATGTTTAACAGCAGTTCCAGCTGAGACTTGAGGTTCTTTGGGATTAAACTGCCCACTCACTATGACAATGAAACAACCAATCCAAACTACACTTTGACCTAAGTAGTTCTTTTTGTCTGCTGTAATGACCCCAGATTCATATGCAGGTCTGCAAACTCAAAATGACAGTAGTTCATGACTCCTTTTGGTATCTATATGTATATATGTATACATACACAGGTACACTTGCTTACCACATCAGCACACATGTAAGAATGATGGACTCATTCCTTTCTTTGTGTTAAGATATCTAAATACTTCACGTCCAAAGAAATAATAGTAGCATAAAACTACACTAAAAGAATTCAAATGTTTTTCTATAAACATATTAAGTTCCCTGGTCATACTAATCAAAATTGAATCTTAGCTCCTGAAACTAAAATAACTTGTCTGCTTTAAAAGCAAACATTTCCAGATGCTGGCTTTTTGCTCAATCAATGTAATTAAAAAGCTCAACTTCTGAGCTCTAAAAATCTTATTATCTGTAATTGTGGTAGGTTATGGCTTAACAGTTCTAAGTTATTAGTTATGAAAAATCCTTTTTAATGGTACACAAAAGTCATAATTTTTAGGGGAAACAAATATAATTATAAGGAGATCAAGAACCAATGAACTGCAAGCACTAGAGTTATTGAGAAAGCATAAATAATTCAATGTTTAAAATCTTGATTTAATATATTTCCTGGGAGAAAGAGGTTTCGCTAAACTTCCCATCAACTTATCCCCTAACTGCCACCATTTTCTAAGAGGCTATGATTTACCCACAAAAGAAAACCACGTTTTCAAGAGATCAAGTCATGGCAAAAAGAATGTAACAATGATTTTTATTTTTTTTCCCTAATCTCAGACATGCCTAATTTTGCTAATTTGGCTGCCTTGTGCCAAGAAGTGGATGGGATTACTACATTCACCTTTGAAAATTTTTAGTTAAGGCCTGGGGTACTTCAGACATAAAGGTACGTTCAGAAACTGTGCAACTTCCCTGTAGGTGAAACAGAATTCTAAACTACGACAACAGAAATCTGAATTTGAACATCATTAAATTTCCTTGATCATGTAATTCTCAAGACTGTTAGTGGATCCTTCCAGAGACTAAGATCAGAAAGGTCTCCTTTTTGAAAGCTACTCACTCAAATAAGCTTTAATTTTTTACATTTCATTTTTGAAGTTGCATATTGTTATTTTTCATTTGTATATAAGTACTAACTCAGTTGGTGAGCATTTGGGAACCCAGCCAAGGGATGCAAAAGCCAAATATAAGGAAAAATTTATAAGGAATCTTAATAATTTATGAAAAATATTGATACATAAACAGCAAAATAAGAAAAGTTTCAGAAATGTCTTTGACATCAACTGTCAAGCTAGTAGGAAAAATTGCTCGTTTTCTTCCCACACTATTGCTAAAAAATCCACTAGTACTTAAGAGTTAGCAATTGCATTGTGCATTCCCTTCTATAATATTTTAATTGCTGTCAAGGCCATGCAGAGCCCTAAGTAAATACACTTAATTAATATTTCAGGCAACAAGATGTAAAATATCCACAGAAATCCTTTAGCTGGTAATCAATCTGGGGATAACGGATTGTTGAAAGCTTCGTTGTTTTGAAAGATTCTTCTTCTACTTGTTATAAAAGAAACCCTGTTTTAAAATCAAGGCACATTTAATCTGTCTGTCAAACCTTTTCATACCACTGATTGACAGCATGGACATATCATCAATCCAGTATTGCATTACTGTTTGTATACAGTCTATATCAGTTATTTAGGCACTCCTCATGTTTTTGTGTATGCCCCATACTTCTGACATCTGGGATGACAGATAGTCTTGTAAACAACATAATTAGTGGTTAGAACTGGAGGAACCTCCCATTCTCTGTAAAAAAGAACAGACCTCTGTGAAGTACTGGGAATACACATGAAGCTCCATGGAAATTAGCTTGCAAAGAAATTAAATTGAAAAAAGCCTTTTTGGTCTGGTTCTGAGACAGAGTGTGGTTAACTAAGGAAATATTAGAGTTCAAAGAGTAATATGTTAATGTTCACCAGAAGTGTAATGGGAAGAGGATTTGAAAGAAGTACAGCAAACTTACACCAATAGTACCTAAAACCACGATAATTGTGGAAGAAGTCCACAAAGCTTAGTTACTTATTATGTGTGAACAGCATTATCATGAGCAAAGAAATGCATGTTGACATGTCCAGACTTTCTCCTTATTTCAACAGTATCGCACTTTCATGAATGAAAACTTTCTGCAGCAGTACAATGAAGGATGATACTTTGCTTTTTTTCCATGTAATAATAGAGGCACCATGTGACATCCTCATTACCACAGAGATGCCACAGATATCTCCTATTTAATCATAAGAGAAAATTTAAATAATCTCAGTTGCTCTGATGTAGCAGTTGCTGGCAAATATTGAATGGTTGCTGGTAAGCCATAGAATCATTATTTTAAACGTGAAAGCAAATACACTGGAGGAAACAGGTGAAATATATTATTGTGGATGTGCTTTCTATCACAGATCATCTCATGATGCATTATAGAAATAAAAACTTCTTAGTCATCTGGTAGTCAGTATCATTGCTGTCTTCTGAGATTTTGATTTTTATCTCTTCTTTACCTTTTTTATTCTTTATTTTCACCCTTTATTTGGTAAGAGAGGATTCCAGAAGAAGCTTGTGAAAAGCTCATAATGACAGATAATGTTAAAGGGAATTGCCCTCTCCATTTAAGAAATCTGATTTTCCATCCTGAGGTAAAATGACCAGAGATTCATGAAAAGTCATGCAGATAGAAAATGGTCTGTAGAAGCTGGAAACATTAATTACTATGGAAACAAACTCATTTATAACTGTGAAATAGTTCAGATTAGGCACACTAAAGTATTAATTGAGACTCCTTTAATATTAGTGAAATTCTCATGCAAAGTGATTTTCATTGTATCGAGTCCTGTTGAGCAAAATATTTTTGGTTAAATTTTTATTTCTAGAGTAGGGAAAAATAAAAACAAGCTATTAAGTACATCATACAGCTTGAAAAAATAATCCTGTTTATGAGGCTTCAAGTATGTTAATTATCATATGTGTTCAAACACAGTTCTTGTCTCCAATTTCTTGAAACTTTTCTCCAATTCTCCTTTATTCATTTAAAAAAAAAAATCTATAATAGTGCTAATGTAAAAGGAAAATGTTGGTGGCACGTGCTCTTACAAGTTAGTGTATCCTCTGCAATAAAATGTACTGTGAGCCTGCTCCAATTTAACAGAATGATTCAGTAGCTTTTTGTAATGGTTTGGACTGCGTCTAACAGCTTTTTTCAATGGGCTTTTCAATAAAATAATAAGCTGCAATGCATTGGTTTGTCGCAATATTTCACTAAATGTATGTGGTGGAAAGTGAACTTATAGCATTGTATTGAAATGGGAAAAGGGTTAATTTTACAGGGTTTGTTTTATTAGTAACAATTTTCATCTAGGTTCACTGGCCACATGGGGATCCATCTGTTGAAATTAGTCTTCAAAGGGTAAAGCCACAGCCCAGCTTGTCTAGCTGTATCAAGGTAACAGACTACAAAAAGGGCTGGAGCAAGAAAATTCCACTTCAGGGCTGGTGAACAGTGAAAGAATGTGTCTGCTGTTGGCAGTATCAATCCTTCGTCTCTTGACTTGTCATATAAAGTCCATACAGCAAAATGAATGTGTCACTGTAGCACAGCACTGCTGGTTTAACACAGTGAAGTGCTGTGGTGTGTTTCTGTGTGTACTGGTATTCAGGAAACTAATTCCTCCACGGTCCCTGGCTCCATACTCTGCTTGCAGGTGCATAGTGACACCTTGCTGATTCTTCTTCATTTTAGTTGGTGTTCCTGCCAGCTAGAGAAAGCTGGCACAAATGCACTGCTCATACCTTCCTACTGCTAGGAAGGAAGTTCCCTTGAAAATGTGGCCCAGGACCTTAGAGGGGCTTAGCTTTGTGTAAAGGTTTACTTAATCCTACTTGCATTTCTCTCTGATGCCTCAGAAGAGGGAAGGCCTTAAATATGTGCCTTAGACTGTCAACTATGTAAAACTTAAAATTAATTAGACTTTAAATGCCAGTGAATCTTATTATTTGCACAGTGTTCTTGTTTTCTTTCACAACAGAGAGGACAGGTCTCACTGCTTCAGTCTCATCAATACAAGTAGTTGTACAGCACATCCTGTAAATATATTTCCTGAAAATGTAACAAGTCTTTATTTAGTGTCACTACATCTATTATGGACTTAAAAGTGACTCTAGTGTTACTGGAAGTACTGGGGAGATTCCTTGCAGACCCTCTGGTGTGGCAGCAGCATTCCCTGTAGAGCTCCAGCACAATACAAACAAAAGAGAAACATTCCTAAAATAAGCAACACCAAAATCAAAAGTAAAACCAAAGGAAGGTAACTGAGAAGACACCAGATTAATAAAGGCCTATGTTCAGAAGATTAATACATTATATTTTAAGATTTGCACATCTGAGCAGAGTTAGAAAATGCAGACAGAAACTGTGAGCCAAATTCACCACATCAGTGAAGCTGTGATGAATTCTTCCCAGGTTTTACAACTGCATCAGTCTGTAATGAGCCCTCAAGTAAGAAAAATTAAATATATATAGATGGAGGAACTCATCCACCCCCACATGAATTCATCCTTAATAATCCACTGAAACTCATAAAACATAAACCACATCAATCCCCCTCAGTATATAACTAGTTATTAAATGCAAACCCCAATATACCATAAAACTCAAAAGAAAATGGGAAAATGACACTAGCAATGTACTGTGAATGTGAATGTTATAACATATGGAGGACAAGTTTATAAAACAGCAAGACATGCAGATCTAAAATTAACACACTGCAAGCTCCTGTAGAGATTGTACTGGACGTCAGAAAAGGGATACTAATTATGCTTAAGAGACTCTTATGAATCTTGGAGACATAAAAAATAAACAGTGTGTTCCTGCAGTGCACTTAAAGGTCCTGGTTTTGGTGACACTGCAGTTTAAATTCAGTGTAAAACATCTGCTTTCCCTGCTGTTCCTTTCTCTTTGTTGCTTTTGCTACTTTGGGAGAAGCTCTCTATCCCATGTTGAGAAGATGACTCCTTGGGGACATGTTCCCCAGAACGAGAGAACTATTCCAATAATAGTTTCCTCCTCTGCATTGACTTAACAGATGTATGAAAACAATAAGATTAATAAGGTTGTTTATAGAGGTTTTTAATCCTTCTTGGTTGGCAGATGCTGCCTCTCCCTTGCA
This sequence comes from Haliaeetus albicilla, assembly GCF_947461875.1. NCBI lineage: Eukaryota > Metazoa > Chordata > Aves > Accipitriformes > Accipitridae > Haliaeetus > Haliaeetus albicilla. The sequence goes on from NC_091516.1 coordinate 48,416,265, forward strand.
GTGATGAATGCAAAGAACACTTTGTAACCATAGCATTTATCTGTAACATATATAATGTTACAACTCACATTCATGTGCAAATTTAAACGGCTAGTCAAAAGAAAAAAAAGAAAACTTAAGAAACAGAGGAGGCCATCCTGACTGATAGATACTCGTCCAGGGAATCTGCAACTTCATCTGAAATTTTAAATGACCTTTTGTCGCAGTTTGCAGAAAGCCCCATTGTAATCATGACTTTACAGAAAGAAGCTCAGTTTGGAGACTGCTCCTGAAGTCTGAACTAAACTGTCTAGAGATGTTCTTTGGCCATTCTCATACAATTTCTATTGCATTTGGCAGAGATTTTCCTACTGCATTCCCTAGATTGTGTGATCAGTTTCATAAAAGTATGCTTAACTTTCATGTCTGCTTGGGGTATTACTCACAAGTTTTACAAAAATGACAACTCCCACTCTCAAACTTTTCACTAATTTTAATGAAGCAGCCACTTTTGTAAGTAGTACAGCTCCTGCAGATAACACCATTTGTACTAGAGCTCAATTATGTAGCTGTTAGACTGTGCACACATTTTCTTAGCCTTATAATGAAGGTCAGCAGAGTAACTAATCCACAGTATAAATTTTAGCTACAGTTGGTTTGTCCTTCTGCCATGCTCCTGTTTCCCTCATTATTTTTCTGATCTGCATAAGTGAGCTGCTTGGAGCAACACCCAAATACCCTGAACATCAGGTGATCAAAGGAGCTAACCACAGGGGAACATTTTATTCTCACATGTTTACAGACAGGCAAACAGCAAGAGCATGAGGCCTTACCACATCTCCTTCTTCACGACAGGACTTGTTCACAGGTGTTGAAACAACACTAGTGTTAGCACAGCTTCCTTCTTGCTGTGCACTGGGATTTCACCTGTGCTCCAAGGCTGGAGCTCACTGGGGTGGTACCATGCTGTTTCCTCTCTCATTACTGCTTAGTTTAGCTTCTAACTAGTCCCTCATGCTGCTGAGCAGCTATTGTTCACCTTTTGTACAGAAAATTGTACTTTCAGGGTATTTTTGCTAAGCGTTGTGGTTTAACCCCAGCCAGCAAATAAGCACCATGCAGCCGCTCACTCACTCCCCCCATCCAGTGGGATGGGGGAGAAAATTGGGAAAAAAGAAGTAAAACTCCTGGGTTGAGATAAGAACAGTTTAATAGAACAGAAAAGAAGAAACTAATAATGATAATGATAACACTAATAAAATTACAACAGTAGTAATAAAAGGATTGGAATGTACAAATGATGCGCAGGGCAATTGCTCACCACCCGCCAACCGACAGCCAGCTAGTCCCCGAGCGGCAACTCCCCGCCCCCACTTCCCCATTCCTAAACTAGATGGGACGTCACATGGTATGGAATACACCGTTGGCCAATTTGGGTCAGGTGCCCTCGTTGTGTCCTGTGCCAAATTCTTGTGCCCTGGCTGGGCATGAGAAGCTGAAAAATCCTTGACTATAGTCTAAACACTACTGAGCAACAACTGAAAACATCAGTGTTATCAACATTCTTCGCATACTGAACTCAAAACATAGCACTGTACCAGCTACTAGGAAGATGGTTAACTCTATCCCAGCTGAAACCAGGACAGTATCCACCCCTTATTCTATACCATTGATGTCATGCTCAGTTCCCATACCTTAGTTACATCCTGATCAATCATCATCACCTTTCCATCCCTTTGAGACATATGAACAATGAGATAGATATATATATATGTATACACACATACACACACACAGAGATATCATTCCTTCAGTTCATGGGTTATGTTCATAAAACGTTTGTTGAGTTCATTTAGTTTCCGACCCTGGGCTCCATCTGTCATACTAGTCTGTCTGGGCAGGAGGGATGGTGCAAAGTCCTCTCAGTCGGTAGAGCAGAATTGGGCTTCAGTGCGGTGTGACGAGCAGATGACATTTGACGCAGCAGGAGAATGGTGTGCACCATTGGATTGTTGCATGCTGGAGTCAGTTCTGGTTCCATCACTACTGCGCTTTGCTCAGTTTTATCACAGTTCTTTCTTGCTTGATCCAAGTGATTCTTACTATAGTACTATGGATATAGCATATAACAACTATAGTAATGATAACATACAGTAGCAGGGTTATATAGCAACTAATATCATACAGTTTAATTCTGGCTATTTTCACCTAAAATCAAATCTCCTTGAGGCACACATCAGACTTCTCCATCTTTTCGCATCACCCAAGTGCACCCAGGCCCTTGAGCAAAAGCAATCCCACAAATGAGTTTACCTTTGCCTGAGGCAGGAGTAGCCCAGACTGTTTGCCCTAACATATTTTTCATGTGCACTGCAGGGACTTTCTCCCCTTCTACAGTATGTAAAAATTCTGATTGGGCAGGGCCACTCCAATTGGCAGATCCTCTGGTGTTGACTAACCAGGTGGCTTTTGCTAAATGTGTATCCCAATGTTTGAAAGTTCCACCCCCCCATTGCTTTCAATGTAGTCTTTAACAGTCCGTTGTATTGCTCAATTTTCCCAGAGGCTGGTGCATGATAGGGGATATGATACACCCACTCAATGCCATGCTCTTTGGCCCAGGTATCTATGAGGTTGTTTCGGAAATGAGTCCCGTTGTCTGACTCAATTCTTTCTGGGGTGCCATGTCGCCACAAGACCTGCTTCTCAAGGCCCAGGATAGTGTTCCGGGCAGTGGCATGGGGTATAGAATATGTTTCCAGCCATCCGGTGGTTGCTTCCACCATTGTAAGCACATAGCGCTTGCCTTGGCGAGTTTGTGGGAGTGTGATGTAGTCAATCTGCCAGGCTTCCCCAAATTTATATTTCAGCCATCGCCCTCCATACCACAGGGGCTTTAACCGCTTGGCTTGCTTAATTGCAGCACATGTTTCACATTCATGGATAACCCGCGCGACAGTGTCCATGGTCAAGTCCACCCCTCGATCTCGAGCCCATCTATATGTTGCATCTCTTCCCTGATGGCCTGAAGTATCATGGGCCCATCGAGCCATAAATAGTTCACCCTTATGTTGCCAGTCCAGGTCCACCTGAGACACTTCAATCTTGGCAGCCTGATCCACCTGTTCATTGTTTCAATGTTCTTCAGTGGCCTGACCCTTGGGTATGTGAGCATCTACGTGACGTACTTTTACAACCAGATTCTCTAGCCGGGATGCAATATCTTGCCACAGTGTGGCAGCCCAAATGGGTTTACCTCTGCGCTGCCAGTTGCTCTGCTTCCATTGCTGTAACCACCCCCACAGGGCATTTGCCACCATCCATGAGTCAGTATAGAGATAGAGCACTGGCCACTTTTCTCTTTCAGCAATATCTAATGCTAGCTGGATGGCTTTCACCTCTGCAAACTGACTCGATTCACCTTCTCCTTGTAGGACTCCATACAGCAGCTTTCCACCTTTGATGCTTTCCCACAATGCGACAGGATCCGTCAGTGAACAGGGCATATTGCCTCTCATTTTCTGGCAGTTTATTATACAGCGGGGCCTCTTCAGCATGTGCCACCTCCTCCTCTGGTGACATCCTGAAATCTTTGCCTTCTGGCCAGTCCGTGGTCACTTCTAAAATTCCTGGGCAACTGGGGTTTCCTATGCGAGCCCGTTGTGTGATCAGTGCGATCCACTTACTCCACGTGGCATCAGTCGCGTGATGTGTAGAGGAGACCCTCCCTTTGAACATCCAGCCCAGCACTGGCAGTCGGGGTGCTAAGAGGAGCTGTGTTTCAGTACCAACCACTTCTGAGGTGGCTCGAACTCCTTCATACGCTGCCAATATCTCTTTTTCAGTTGGAGTATAGCGAGCCTCGGATCCTTGATATCCTCGACTCCAAAACCCCAGGGGTCGGCCTTGGGTCTCCCCAGGTGCTTTCTGCCAAAGGTTCCAGGTAGGGCCATTCTCCCCGGCTGCAGTGTAGAGCACATTTTTAACATCTTGTCCTGTCCGGACTGGTCCAAGGGCTACGGCATGAACAATCTCCCGTTTAATTTGTTCAAAGGCTTGTTGTTGTTCAGGGCCTCATTTAAAATCATTCTTCTTCTGGGTCACTTGATAGAGAGGGCTTACAATCAAACTGTAATTTGGAATATGCATTCTCCAAAACCCCACGACACCTAAGAAGGCCTGTGTGTCCTTTTTATTAGTTGGAGGAGACATAGCTGCTATTTTATTAATCACGTCCATTGGGATCTGACGACGTCCATCTTGCCATTTTATTCCTAAAAACTGGATCTCCTGTGCAGGTCCCTTGACCTTACTTTCTTTTATGGCAAAACCAGCCTTCAAAAGGATTTGGATTATTTTCTTCCCTTTCTCAAAGACTTCTTCTGCCGTGTTGCCCCATACGATGATGTCATCAATGTATTGCAGGTGTTCCGGAGCTTAACTTTTTTCCAGTGCAGTCTGGATTAGTCCATGGCAAATGGTGGGGCTGTGTTTCCACCCCTGGGGCAATCGATTCCAAGTGTACTGGACACCCCTCCAAGTAAAGGCAAATTGTGGACAACAGTCTGCTGCCAGAGGGATTGAGAAAAACGCATTAGCAATGTCAATTGTGGCATACCACTTGGCTGCCTTTGACTCTAGTTCGTATTGAAGTTCTAGCATATCTGGAACGGCAGCACTCAGCGGTGGCGTAACTTCATTCAGGCCGCGATAGTCAACTGTTAGTCTCCACTCCCCATTAGACTTCCACACTGGCCATATGGGACTATTAAAGGGTAAACGAGTTTTGCTGATCGCTCCTTGGCTCTCCAGTTGGCGAATCAACTTGTGGATGGGAATCAGAGAGTCTTGGTTGGTGCGATACTGCCGCCGGTACACCGTCGTGGTAGCAATTGGCACTTGTTGTTCTTCAACCTTGAGCAACCCCACAATCAAAGGGTCTTGAGAGAGACCAGGCAGGGTAGACAGCTGTTCAGTGCCCTCTGTCTCCGAGGCAGCTATGCCAAAAGCCCATCGATACCCCTTGGGGTCCTTAAAATACCCCCTCCTGAGATAGTCTATGCCAAGGATACACGGAGCCTCTGGACCAGTCACAATGGGGTGTTTCTGCCATTCATTTCCAGTTAGGCTTACTTCAGCTTCCAATACAGTTAACTCTTGGGATCCCCCTGTCACACCAGAAATGCAAATGGATTCTGTCCCTTTATAACTTGATGGCATTAGAGTGCACTGCGCGCCGGTGTCTACTAAAGCCTTATACTCCTGTGGGTCTGATGTGCCAGGCCATCGAATCCACACAGTCCAATAGATCCTGTTATCCCTTTCCTCCACCTGGCTGGAGGCAGGGCCCCTCTAATTCTGGTCAGAGTATTCAGTATTCACTTCTCGTAAAATTGGCTCAGAAGTCCCTTCAAGAGGATCGGAAATAAAATCAGCCTTTCTACTCTGTTTGGAAACTGAAGCAGCATTTTTCCTGGTAGAATCCCCTTTTGTCGTGGTTTTTCCTCGCAGCTCACGTACCCGTGCATTTAGGACCGAGGTAGGTTTTCCGTCCCATTTCCTCATGTCCTCTCCCTGATCACATAGGTAAAACCACAGGGCACCTCGCGGTGTGTACCTTCTATATATTCTCTCTCTTGGGCAGAAGAACGCTCACTCCTAATAGCTGAGACATTGGACCTTACAAGTGTGGAGTAGGACATATCCTCTTTGATTTGTTGGACATCCTGGGACAGCTTCTCCACAGCCGAAATACAGGCTTGTAGGGAGGAGGAGAGATTTTCTTCATATTGACGGAGTTGGCGAGCCACTTCCTCCACTGTCGGTGCCTCTTCGTCCTTCCAGGACATTATTGCCAATGCGTTGGCATAGGACGATGGTGCGCTCCGTACAAACTTCCGCCACATGGGTCGTGTGCATTGGACTTCGTCTGGATCTTTGGGTAATTGTGGGTTGTCTGGGTCATGATGAATCGTCTCTAGCACAGCTAATTCCCTCAGATATTGGATACCTTTTTCCATGGTGGTCCACTTGCTTGATTGACATATAACATCTTCCTTAAAGGGGTACCTTTCCTTCACACTTGACAGGAGTCACCTCCAGAGGCTGATGGCTTGTGTCCCTCTTCCAATTGCCTTGTCAATGCCACCTTCCCTGGCAAGCGATCCTAGCTGCTTGGCTTCCCTACCTTCTAATTCCAAGCTATTAGCCCCATTGTCCCAGCATCGGAGGAGCCAGGTGATAATATGCTCACCTATACGGTGGCCAAAATCTTTTCGTATATCCTGCAGCTCACTCAAGGATAGGGACCAGGTTATTACCTCTGGTTCTGCCTCTTCCTCCTGTTCCCGTGATGACCCTGGTTCACCTTCATCCTTCGCTAAGCAAACTGATTTTTTTTTATATTTCTTTTTCTGTACAGGGGCAACTGATACTGGTGCAGGTTGGTCCGCTGGTTCAGTTGCAGTATCGCTCGCCGAGTTTTGGATAACCGCAGTGTCTGTCGCCGAGGTTTGGGTAGCAGCAGTGCTCGTCACCGGGGCTGGAGGGACCGCAGTGCCCATTGCCAAGGTTTGGGTAGCCGCTGTGCTCATTGCCCGGGGCTGGAGGGGTCTTGGTGCCTGTCGCCAAGGTTTGGGTAGCTGCTGTGCTCATTGCCCGGGCCTGGAGGGGCTGCAGCGCCCATTGCTGAGGTTTGGCTGGCCACGGTGCTCATTGTTTTCTTGTTAGGTCTAGAGACTTTCTCTTCCCCTTGAGGGTACTGAGTGGTGTCGAACAGGGCTTGATAGGCATGGGCCAGGCCCCAGCACGTTGCAGTGATTTGTATCTCTCTGGAGCTGCCGGGGTGACAGCATACCTTTTCCAAATATTTTAGTAGTTCTTCTGGATCCTGCACTTGTTCAGGGGTGAATTTCCAAAACACTGGAGGTGCCCACTTTTCTAGGTACTTGCCCATACTACCCCACACACCCTGCCACTCATAATTATCCAGCCTTGGGGCATATCTCTGGGTGATCTTCTTAAATAGTTGTTTAACCTTAAATGAGACCTGAACCACATTCAGAAGTATGCTAATTCCCAGCAGTAGGGCTAGGACCGTGCTAGTCCCAACATCCCAGGAGTATTCAAATTTTTCAAAATTCTCAAACACCATTGTAACTGGACTGAAAGAGAAAGGAGAGGGGAAGAAAGGTACCCCACTCATAGACTGGTTTTCCATGGAGGAAAGGTAAATGGTATAATTATTAATAGTTTCCCACAGATGGCTCCCGCAGTATAAAGGTGACAATGCTAAGTGCAAATACTGGATAAATCCCACAGCCGATGACTTTATCATACCATAAACCAGTATTATACCATACATCAAAGCGAAAACCTTAATCCACCTCCCACAGATGATAAGCAGCAGAAGAGGAACTACATACAGCAAGCGAGGTGATACATAACAGAGCTTTAAAAACCAGAGCAACAACTCTAAGAACACATAAATCAACATAATGAATGCTTAGAACAAATTTGTTTTAACGAGCTCTGGTCAGGTTTGTCATTATCTCAACCCTTCGTGCCCCACGTTGGGCACCAAAATGTACTGTCGTGGTTTAACCCCAGCCAGCAACTAAGCACCACGCAGCCGCTCACTCACTCCCCCCATCCAGTGGGATGGGGGAGAAAATTGGGAAAAAAGAAGTAAAACTCCTGGGTTGAGATAAGAACGGTTTAATAGAACAGAAAAGAAGAAACTAATAATGATAATGATAACACTAATAAAATTACAACAGTAGTAATAAAAGGATTGGAATGTACAAATGATGCGCAGGGCAATTGCTCACCACCCGCCGACCAACACCCAGCCAGTCCCTGAGCGGCAACTCCCCGCCCCCACTTCCCAGTTCCTAAACTAGATGGGACGTCACATGGTATGGAATACACCGTTGGCCAGTATGGGTCAGCTGCCCTGGCTGTGTCCTGTGCCAACTTCTTGTGCCCCTCCAGCTTTCTCGCTGGCTGGGCATGAGAAGCTGAAAAATCCTTGACTATAGTCTAAACACTACTGAGCAACAACTGAAAACATCAGTGTGTTATCAACTTTCTTCGCATGCTGAACTCAAAACATAGCACTGTACCAGCTACTAGGAAGACAGTTAACTCTATCCCAGCTGAAACCAGGACACTAAGGTCAATCAGAATTTCATTTTTAGGCAGTTATAATTTCAGAAATTCATTTTCAGAAATTTCAGCAACTGAAGAAACTTCAGTTTTTCTAATGAGTTTGTATGGGTAACAATTTACTGAGATAAGGAAAGAAATATTTTTTACAAGTGTTTTCCTCACCAGAAAAATTAAACTTTTGGTTGACCTGACATTTTGGGGGTTATAAATAAGGGTTAAATTCAGCGATATTTTAATCCAGGAAAAAAATTACTTACTTGTTTAAACCATTCATATCACCACTTTCAAAACTCTTTTGGTAGGAAAAGACTGATTATAATCTCAAAGAAACTGAGCATCCCTTGAAAAGATCACAGTGCTTTCATTAAATTCACTTGGATGAAAGTTAGGGTGGTCTCCCTGAACTGACTACACAGTCATTGATTTTAAGAGTGGCACTTCATTGTCTTATTTTTAGAAAAGCTACCAGACAAAAAGAAAAGTTTATTTCAACCAAAACTCATTATTTTCTTCAGCTAAAATTTCTCAACAAATTGAATTTGTTTAATCTGAAACTACTTTATTTCTTCAGCCAACTGGAAAATCAATGATTCAAGTAGGTTCTCTTTACTTTAGCTGAAAGGCATTGAAATAACACCCACTCATCAAAAATAGGAATGACATATTTTTAACACCCTAAATCATTGCTAAGGTAATGGCACTCATTGTTTAAAATAAAAGCCAGCTTCCTTGATTCCCCAGTGTTAAAAAATTGTCCTATATACTTTTTCACATTTTTTTCTAATAGAACAAACAAAGTAAAATAATACATGAGGAAAATCTGAAGAGCACTGTTATCTAACTGGTGTATTCACTGTTATATCTGCAAGTTTCTGGTACAGCTAATGCTGTAGTGAAGATTTGTGATTAATCCATAATAATGTATTTATAGAATTACATCAGCTGTTACTAAGTCAGTGTAAAGCTAAGGTGGTCTGTCAAGATACCAATTTGAAAACCTAAAATGAAGAAGAAGGAAAATCCAAAACTGATGTAAGTACATGGAGAAAAATATTCCTCCTCTCCCAAATCTATAGACAGCAGACCAGTAATGGGACTGAAAAAGGAACATGGTTGTTTTGCCAACTACATGTGATAGCCTCACTACTTTGCCTTTCAACTTCCATTTACCAACCAGAACTGGCTTCTAATGAGCTGGCAGGGGCTGGTGATCGTTAGATACTAGTACAGTTTGGTTGTTCTGAGTTGCAATACCTCTCCAAGCTGCTCCTGAAGAGGAGCAATTAAGGGTCACTACTTCCTCAGACCTGTGCCACACTCACTTAGAATAACCCTAGTTGTTCACAAAACAGAAATCAACTGGTCTTTATACAGCTTCATACTGCTATAAGTTTACATTTTATGAAATGATCAAAATACAGGTTAAAAGTAGTACCTCTTTATGAGCCAAGATACTTTCATCCTACTTCACTATCAGTAACAATACAGCTTAGCAGAATCCAGCCCCAGATAAGAGCTTGGAATCCAAATAAGTTTTCAGGCTTTTTTTACAGAAGTTAAAAGTCACCTCCAGATTAAACATGCTGATTAGCAACGGCTGGGATTGTTACTTTACTGAATCAAGCTTATCATTTTGGAGACAAAGTCATCCATGTGGCATATATGCAGGAAAGGAACTTTAATACCTAGTGGTGTGCTGTAACAATCATAACCAAGGACATCTCACTTACTTCAAAATCATTTGCATTTGGTAACAGAACCAAGGACAAATAATGAAGTCCTGAATCCTTCAACAAAGGCAAATGTAACAAATGACCCAGAGCAACTGCTGTTAAAAATCAAGGAACTGTTTAAGTCATAATCGGTCTGATTCCCTGACGTAGGCTCTTAATTCTACCAGCTTCAAAGTTACACACATACAAAATACAGTTGCTAGTATATAACCATGTATTTAGAAACTGTGCACTAGCGTACATGATGCCAGTGGAAGTTGCTTTGTTACTCAGCTCATATGGAAGTACGTGCTCTTTAATAAGGAAAAGCTCCACCTGTATATGTATGACAGTACATATAGGAGCTCCCCACACACTGTAGTATCAAATTCTGGACTATTCCCTGTTTCTGTCTTTATATTTCTCTGAGGCAGGAAGACATCACTAGCTCCATTTTACGTGAATAGAGGTATATTTCCTATGTCGTCTTGGTCAGCTTTATCTGAGTATGGTTCAGCCAGCCACCCTAAAATATCTGTAGGATGTATTTTGAGTTCTGTCATTTTTTGTCCTGCTTTATTTCTTTTTCTGCAAACCCCAGTTTTCTGCCTGGATCTAACCTCTTGCAAACTGGAGCTAGAATACACCTAATAGCAGGAAGCAGGGATCATTAAGGAAAAGATACTTGAGACATAGGTTAAAACCTGACCCAGCAGGGCAGAACAGATGCCTAGAGAGATAACATCCAAAAGGAGATATAGGTAGAGCAATCCTCCAGATCACAATGTCTTACTTCTGGGTAGCTGCCTTTTGGTCCAAATCTAGGTTTCAGAAATAACAGAGAGTGACACCTCAAAATTGCATCACAGAGAATGGAGTGTTTGAATTCTTTTTTTTTTTATAAGATCTTAACAGAGATCTTTAGGAAGGAAGGATCATAACCTGTATTCTTTCAGTGAATTTGGGTTCATGCCTTGTACTTCCAATTGAACTTGTCTTTCTAATCTGTTTCCTTCAAACAATGGTAAAACTAGTGCTGTGCCCACTTTCATGAAACAGTTGTGTTTATATGAAAGATCCTATCTCTTGCCTGGTTTAGAATGTATGTGGGACAACCACTAGGATTTGCATATGGCTTCCCGGGTGGCTAAACTTTTCCATAGTGGCCTCTTAGATTGGACATGGAAGGTAGAAAAAGGCTTACTTTAAAACTTGATCAAACTTAGGCGCACATTTGGTGCTGGCAAGGCCAGCCATGAAAAGATTCTGACTTAGGAAGGAGTAAATTATTCTGGTACTTTGCAGCAGAAACCTCAGTTGATTTAAGGGTTACATGGGAGTCTTAGGATCATTCTCTTAGGCTGATTCCGGTATCCTTTTCTAGACTTAGGCTAAGTGTTTTTACTTGAAGTCATGTTGGAGTTTATACTGTGGATTGATATTTATAAAGTTTAAAGCTATTACTATAAATGGTTTCTTTGTCCCTGTTTAAAGACAAAAGGTCCGATTACTCGTTTACGAGCTCATAGTTGAGCCCAAAATCATGGAATGGAAGAAGCCCTGCAGACAGACTAAACAGGTATGTCCTGTTGACTTATTAGTTCTTTCACAGCGCACTCTTGCAAAGAACATGCATATTCATTATTTTTATTACAGCTACTTCATCCACACTTAGAGACTGCTTCTGACAAGCTGTGCTTTGTTACAAGAAAAAATGCTGAGAGAAGAAAGAGGGCATCAGGGGTTCATTTCCCTTTGTGTACAACTCTTCTGCAATGACAGAACACAAGAGCAGTCATGGAGTCTTGCCAAATCAAGGGAGGATTGGCAGCTAACACCACTGCAGCCGCATTTTGAGGAGCCTTGGCACCACCCATAACTCACACCAACTAGCAGAGAAGTGGGAAGCCTACCTGACACCTTGTGGAAAGGGAGCACAAGATCCATCACCCTTCTTTCTTCATTTGCCACAAACCTCTGCTCATCTCTGCGCTGACCTGTGGGTTCTGGGAGCATGTGTAAGGTTTTCTTCCCTGCACATGGGAACAGAAAGTGATCTTACAGCAGGAGAAACAGAAATGGTCATGCATAAGGTCAGGCATCATGACCTTATGTGATTTTAGCATTTCTGGAGGGTGTTTTTTCAGGGATGCACTTCAGCAAGTGTCTGCAGCATCTTGCAATATGACCAAAGAATTTCTAGCTGAGATCTGAAGGCAGCACTATATATAATGCATTATAAGGATTAGATCCTTAGCATTCTCTTCATGACCAAGCAGTCTCTAAGAAAATACATAAATTCAAAAGCAAACACTTTTCAAAGTAGTCTACTAGTAATTTCAGCATTTATACCTCCATAGAGCAGTTGAAGCCCTTATGCCACCCCAAGTATTATGTAAGATTATTTGAAAGTTTATGTCATTTGAAAAATCTGAGGTGGTTTAGGTGATTATGGCACCAGAGGACTTAATGTGCGTTAAAACCATACACTACTCTGAGGATTTTAGGCAATTTAAACACTTACGCCATCATAAAACAATTTAAGTGCTTAGACTATCTTGAATGTTTAAGATGGTCCAAAATTTCATACTACAACATCTAGGATGGTTTGAACAGTCAATTCTTTGTCAGAATGCTGTTTGAGCATAATTTGTAAATTATCTAAAAATTTTCTAAGTGGAACATTGCCTAATAACTAGATAAAACTTCACAGCAATTAATTACAAAAATACTTTTACATTATTATTATTGCAGAGTTAGTTCAAGCTAATATTAACATGTTACCACTGCTGATGAGCACTGTTCTCTAAAAATACAACACAGGCTTTAATTTCTAAACACAGCAAGATTTCTAAAACCTGGGGCTCAGCTGCTAGTGGGCTTTAATTGAGACTCACCAGAAGTTTTCAACATTGTTTGTAAAAGTCATCAAATAAAACATACCTGTTACTTTTATATACAATACAATTATGCAGTCTGTAATAACCTAGTTCTAAAGAATTTCCACCTCTGATTGGAAGGAAAACTTAGAATTTCTAGCACACAAATAAAGATTTGTTCTTTATTAAAATAATATATGCTTCAAAAATCATGCATGTCCAGTGTTCTGAGAAGAGTCAGCGTGACACACTGTCACATATCAGCCAGTTTCCATCACTGTTGCCATCAGAATAATGAAGTGTCATGCAAAACAGGTTATCTAATAACATAGGCTAACATTATTTGTAGATGGTGCAGATACAAAAATTACTATTAATTAATACTTTGGCTGTGTATGAATTCTAGATATTGAGGACAATTTCACTGCTTTCTGCTGCAGATGTGCAGGGAACACTCTAAAGTTTGAATTATTTTCTCTCCAGCTCCTACTAGACAAGCAACAACTTCAAATAAAAGCATAAAATCTTGACACTCTTTGTCAGCCTTATTGGCCACATCATGATGGGATACAAAAATGAACTTGATGCAGAGAGCATATCTTTCTCTCAGCTGTGTTAGTGTCTCTATGTGGTAGGAATGGCAAATACTAAAACAGTACAGTAACCTTGCAGCATTTCAGCAGTTAACTGAAATCATCCAAGAATATTGGGGGGCTAGTTGGTTAGAATTTGCAAACATAGAGTATTTCAGTCCCATATCTTACACATCTACTTCCAAAGTCCCTAGAGTAGGCATTTTCTTTCACCTTTAGATGAACAAATTTTTTGTCTTGCCAGCATCTAAATAAAAGTATGAAAAATATCCTGATACTTGTTTGGGCACTGGTCTGAAGAGTAGTGTGTAAAAAATCTCCTCAGATCTAGAATGCAAAGTACTAAGCCACAGTGGGAAAATTGGCTTCACTGAAGCTCCCATCAAAAAAAGGAATCTGATACTTATCTACACAGCTGTCATTCACTGTTCTTTTCTCACCATCTCCCACCAATTGGCAGATGCCTATAATAGTATTTCTATACACACACATTAAGAAACATCATCTTATTATGCTTAGGGTTTTTTTATGCTAATGAAACAAAATCACTCTAGCAAAGAACAGAATATTCAGTGTTCTCATGGCTAAACAACATCTGTGGAAATCTTTGTCAGTCAGGATCCTGAACAAACCTCTAAGTCTTACTGGCAAAAGTGCATTCATACACACAAACACCTGACCAGATTAAAAATTCTGTCCCTATTAAAATTATATGGGATGTACTCTGAGCAGACTTAATTGGTATTGATTTAGGAGAAGTATCAGTGTAATACTCCACAGTTGTGCAGATCTGTTCAGTCTCCTTTACAAGTGCAGCTCTGTGAATAGCTTCAGCAAGTTAAACCTTAAAAGCCATTCAGATGGGATTCAGGCATTATTCTTTAATTATTATTAAAACTGAAGTCTAGAGTAGGAGAAAAAAGCAATGCTGAGCTAATCACACTCTTATTCTGGTCTCATAGGAAGACTTCATTTGTGAGTTTCCCAAAAAGGATGACATAGCTGTCATGGGTTCGTGATTCCCACAATTCATTTCTTTTTCTCTTCATTAACCTGTCACTAATTCAATCTGTGAAGACTGTGTCATAATCATATCTTACAATTCTCCCCATTACTGTGAACAAATTACAACATTTTTCATTTCAGAAAGACTCAACTCTTATTTCTGCTGTTGATAACGAGTTCATAAGGTAGGCCTCTCAGTCCTCCCAGCCTCTGTCCCTAACTTAAAGCCATATCTTGAAAACATAGAAAAAATTTACACAGAAAATAATAACATCCTTCATCACACCTATTAGAAGGATGTTAGCTCTTGCATTTAGGAAAATAATCTATTCTTTTTCATGACACTGTTTCTTTCATAGTTGTACTTCAACCTGTTTTTTAAAAAAAAGACCATTCAAATTAAAATTAAATGTAGATGATCATGTATATGATCTAAGCTAACAAAAATACAGATCTCTAGCTTGGTGCAGAACTATTATTGTTAAAGCTAAAATGAAGCCACTTCTGAGACTGAATTGCTCAAAAGATTAATAATATCAGACAGTTTAGCACACAGAAATCTTTTCATATTCATTAGCAGTTGTCAAAATTGTTACCATCTGATGACTGCTTCCCATTTGAAATAAAACGGATTTTGTGGTCTCAGTTCTCTTTTCAGGAGACCCTAATCCACTTCACAAAACATAACTGCTTTTGTCACAGGATGACAAAAGAGCCAAATCTTGAATATTTAAACAACCAAATTAACTTCTCACTCCTGAAAGTACCAAATTCAGGCATGGGCTGTCCATTGGAAGCTTGCAAAATCACTCACTAAACTGAGGCTTTTGGTGGTGAAAATAGTCTTTTATTCTCCAGGACCACAACTCTAAAACTGAAATACTACCTAAAATGTGATGGTGAATATATCATAGAGTAATAAGGTTTATGTTATCTATAAAGTAATGATGCTTACATTTTAAACATATTCTCCAGACACTCACTGAGACTTTATTCCATTCGTATATTTCTGATCCGTCATCTCCAAATTCATTTTGCAATTACAAGGATCACATCTGCCCATCCTAGACATATAGTCTCAAATACCAGAATACTTGGGATATTATTGACAGCAGAAATTTTAACTGTACCTCAACCTACAGTTCATTTCCTGGTTTGTTTGATTGCCTAGTACCATCCTGAGTAATGCTAGGGTATGTCTATGTTATGTCTACATTAATTCAGTGAAATAGGAGCTGATCAGTAGGTTGAAGCAGCTGGTGTTTGGCCCCCACAACTACATTATTTGCAGCTCAGGGCCTTTTCTTCAGACACATTTAATCTGGCCTCCTGGTATAGCACACCATATAAGTGTAGCAATGTTGTCCAAAAAAACAGCCTAACACTTAAATTCCAGTTAAAAGTTGGAACACATCTGGTGCACACCTGGAGTGAAGTTTGCAGTTCCATTTTTTTAAAAAAGAAAACTACTTCACCCACACCAAAGTTCTGTGAATTGAACTGACTCTCAGTAACTGGAAATGATTGAGAGGTTCACTTCAAACTGCACTACTGCTCCAAAGGAAAATGCTAACTTCGAGGGAACTAACATTGATTCCTTTCATGTTCCCAAAGTGAATACCAATAGATCGAAGCCATGCAATAAATGGAGTCAGAGAATGAGCAAAATCAAAAGTCAAGCACTTTCATGCATTCTGAATCTGTTGTGCAAAAGTTGTTTTCACCTTTTGCTTTAAGCAGTCAGCTATCACCAGAGAATTCTGTACATCTGTTCACTATTAGCTTGGTTAGCTGCTTTATCCCCAAACACTTGCTCACATGGTATTCAACTAAACGTTAATGTAATACTTTCCTTTTGAACAGGACGTAGATGTTCCGAAGAGCTGTGTTTTTTCTATTACTCTAAAATCTCTCACTGTAACAGTGCCTCTAGGGTAAATGTCTCCTTTCCTGTGCTGCTTTTGTTTTCAGTGTGCAAATCTACAGAGAAAGCTGTACATTCAGCTTAGTTTAAAAAAGTCATACACAAACAAAATTTGCCTTTTATTTGGCATTACAGCCAGGTGAAGGTTCATTTCTGAAAATGAAGCCCTAGAGCTGTAACTCACTGTTAGTAGGTCATGCTGTTCAGAATGGCTTTGTTTTGAAAGATGATTAAGCAAACATGAAAAATTCTTATTCAAGATAATTTCTGAATTTGATATGATTTCTACCTTTGTAAAGCTGGTATGATAACATGAATATTATTTTTTTAATCCTGATTTAGTCATTTCATTTATTTATTTTAATTTCAGAAATAAAGTCAACTCTTCCACAGCAGAATACTAGTAAAGTCCTATGTCCACTGTGTATCATCAACAGATATTTTTCAATAAACATCACGTTATTGCTATCACTGCAATTTTATAGTAGTCTATTTCTGACCTGTAAGTTTAGATAGGTGTCCGTGATGGATCATATTTTGCATTACCATGCCTTATCTATTTATAAAAGGGATAAGCAAATACGTATCTCTTAGACTTCTTGACACATTCATACCTGTTGGTTGATGTTTTATTAACAACAAAAGTGTTGGTATATAAATTATAAGCACGTAACAAACCTCCATGTATCCATCCATATCCCCACATACACAGCCACAACATGCAAGTAGAGATGCTACAAGAAGTCTTCAGCATGAACACCTGAAAAAGCATAGGATAAACAAGACTTCTCCAGGCAACAAATTCGTTAGGGACCACAGATGACTGACGGTAACATCAGCAGCAGAAGGCAATTCCAGAACTTCACCTGCTTGCCACCTCTGGAGCTCCAGCATAGAAGGGGAACAGGTTCACCACAGGAAAAGGGGGAACTATGCTGTGATTATTGCTGAATTCTGTTTTCCTACCTGACACTATCTCAGAGAGGCACCTGGAGTTAATTTCCCTCCTGCCTTGCCCCTCCTATTGTGTAGGTGACCAACATGACCTTCTAAAGGACCAAAAAAAATCCCCCTCCGCATTTAAGGTTGCTGTTCACTACCAAAAACATGGCTGTCAATATCTGATATTAATTTTGTTTACATCTGCCCTTTCCACAAAAAAAAAAAAGTTTGTTCTTTCTAACTCTTTTTCCTCTGTTTTTCTGGTTTTATAATACAGTTTTTCTGTTTTCTTGTTGTTTTATGTACTGTAAGTACCCCGCTACTGACAGTTTCTGTTATTGATAGATTAGCAACTGGAATTGTGGAAACATTGGACAAGTACAAGACCATTTTCACTTCCTTTAATTAAACAATTTAATATGCATTTGATTTTTTCATTGGATTTAATAAAAATAAGCACTATAATTTTAATCTCCAAGAAAGACCACCATCCTACCAGCCTGCATATGTTTATGTAAGCATCCTGTCCATTGTAGTTAACATATGTACTTAAACTGAAATCTTGACATAAAACATCAGTGTTCTCAAGACCAAGATCACTGTTTTCCATTCTCTGCTTCTCTGCCTCACTTCAGTGACCTAACGACTAATGCTGAAGTTGGAGAACAGTGCAAAGCTTGGGGTGCCTTCACTTCCAGATGTGCAGGCCTCTAGAACAGGCTTTGTGAAGACCTGACTGAACACCAAAAAGCCAAACTATCTTGACTAGACACCTCTGTTTTTCATTGACAAATAGAAACTCCCCATTGATACAGGGACGGTATGACAGACACTGCATCTTGCTGTTCCTCTTCCCTAGATCACTTGTTATGTTTCTGATGAATCACAGCTGCATCACAGTCCTCCAAAGTATACCGACTCTGTGCTGCAAACTTGCATCCACACCAAACAGCATTGGACTAACAGGTCTTTTATAAGATGAAAGAGGATGAAAATACATGTGGATATTAGACAAACCTCAACTCTATTTTCTCTACAAAACTGCATGAAAATTATGATACAAAGCTATTACAAGCAGAGGATCTGGGACACAACAGTGTCAATCATTTTGTGCATATTCTGTTATATGCAGTAGTCTGTGGTTATGTGCTGTTATTTGTGATATAATATTATCAGGGAAATTAATTATGCCATGGATTTTATCTAAGTATATTAGCTTGCCTCTTGTTCTTTGTTGCAACAGGTACTGCAGATGTATTCTCATTCAGAAACCCAAGAGTAGGAACAGTAAATTGTTAATTTCTTTTCTAAATTAAATACAAAAGGGGGGGAAATGTTTTTCTGTTCTGGTAAAATAAAATAAAAAATGCCTTGCCACTGAAGAGTTGTTAACCCAGTATTAAAATTGTTCTTGTTTAAGGAAAGGATTCTTTGTTCATTGTCTTCTTCTTCCATATGCAATTGTAAAAGTCTGTTTCAATACAGGTCTGACAGACCTCTTTGTACTGTACACTGTCATTCCAATTATCCTTAAGAGCCACAAAACAATAGCAAAGATTAATTTATTGGCCTAGACATGAAAAAAGAAATAGTGTTTAAAAAGAGGTCTAAGTAATTTTTTTTTCCAAAAACTGAAATGCTGTACAAAAACTATTGGACATTGGAAAGAAATTTTCTTCATTGATTTTATTTTTACTATTATTTACAAAATTTCATAAAGCAAGCCAATACAAACAAAGTAATAAGAAAATGAAACTCATTAACTTGAATTGCTTGCATTATATACAACTGTAGCACTGTTGAGCCAGGTTTTTCTATGCTCTGCTGATCATTTATAGGTAATCAACATTCCTGTGGAAAGCTTGAGTA
Organism: Haliaeetus albicilla; assembly: GCF_947461875.1. Classification (NCBI taxonomy): domain Eukaryota; kingdom Metazoa; phylum Chordata; class Aves; order Accipitriformes; family Accipitridae; genus Haliaeetus; species Haliaeetus albicilla. The sequence continues at coordinate 48,435,337 of NC_091516.1, forward strand.
AAAAATGCTTTAGGAATTAAAGCTAAATATATAGCATACTGTGTTGGTAGGGACTGCACTTCACAGAGCAATTCTCTGTACATTGAACTGTAAAGGTAAAAGGTAGTTTCCAACTATTTGCCATTGCGGTTAGATGTTCAGATATTTTTAGAGAACATACCGTGGCTAAGTGTCCAAAATGTAATAGGCAGCAAATTAATTAGCTGTCTGGCTTTTCAGTCACAAGGGAAGTCCTGTTCTTCATGCTATCTTTTCTGACATGCTAACCTTGTGTTTGTAGTTTCATTTTGGGCCATGTTACTGTAAGTATTGGGACAGGCACACAAGATGAGAATTTGATAGGACATCTTGATATCTCTCCTGTTATAAAACAAACTGTTCCATAAGGAGCAAATCTCGGGATAGAAATAACTGGGGTAGCCTTGTTGTGAATTTCCCAGCAACAAATTTATAAAAAATTTAGGCTCTATTCTCCCAAACAAATCATACTCTGAGTCACCTGCAGTTTGTAGTAGCACGTAAAGAGAATTCACATATGTACACACCACAGTCAAACATAAAAGAGTTTTAAATCTTTCCCTGGCAGATGAATTCAGTGACAGTGTCAGATATTTCATTGAATGATATTTACTAATGCTCATACTTATAGTTTTAATAACAATAAAATGAAAAGTTACTCTAGCTTGTTTGTGAGCCCACCTTTTTCCAAACTGTTGTAACTTTTCAACTTTCAGTATGTCTCATCATTAGTCAGTATTTTAAGGGAAAAATAAATTCGTTCAGAAGGGAGCAAGTGGAAAGGACAGCTAACAATGTCCTTTTTTTCTGTCCTAAGAGTGTTTTGGGGGGTTTTGTATGTTCATTTTGGTAGGGGTTTTTTTACTGAGAAGTTAAGTATGTAAGTACATCTTCGCCTGAAATCCTTACCTCTGATTACTGTAGAAGAATATAGTAATGTCACAACTAAAAGATGACTCCAAGTGTGAAATAGTATTAGACAATGAACACTTACAAGAATAACACTCCCTTTGATTCTAGGATCCCTATTAATAAAAACCTGAAGGAAGTAGGAGCTCAACATTTATTCCCACTTAAAATTAGTCTAGATACATTGACGTGTACACTACCTAATGCATTTTCTTTTATCAGAGCACTGGAAGGCCTCTTGAAAGTGTCCACTTCTGGAGACTGGCAGAGGATTTTTCTCAGGAGTAACTAAGGAGTTGTTCTCAGAACACTCTCTGGCCTGGTCTGGCTGGGATGTTGGATGTAAACACCAACAGTCCTATATGGAGCAGAAAAATTTACCAGCAAGGGAAAGACATTTTGCCTCTATAACCCTACTACAAATTCCTCTGAGTTCATTTCTTCCTTTCTTTTTTAAGATACATATTGGCCACCCTTACTCCCACCTCTTACTCCCACCCTTTAGGAGGAACCACTCATAGTGGCTCAGCATGGGGTTAAGTTGTTTCCTACTACCTTCTTACGCCATTGTAAGGCTAAGCAACCATATCATAAGAACTTCAGCAACTGACATAGAACATGCTGGACAACTACAACCAAAGTTGTGAGTCATTTTCTCCTAATAAGACAATGTAAGGCAATTTTGAGAATAATGTTACATAAATAATGATCCATTGATTTTCAGAGAAATCACTGTCTATTGCTGGTATATATGTATAGAGGAGTGCTGATTAGAATTAATTCTAGAAAAACAGATTCTTCAATTTCTTGGTGTCAAAGTGTATTGTAGGCTAGACAATATACTCAAAGGCACACACTGGCTTACATAAGAAATAGTGTTTGATTGAAACCTTGTGTGTTTCAGTGTTGTTTTGACTAGACCTTACATATTGACAAGACAAGCAGAAAACTTCAGCAACAAAATTTGAGGAGAACCAAACTTGTCTTAGTATACATCCAGCAATTTGTACAGGCTGTGTTTTCCCATAGTGTCATCATTATCATAGAAAAAACCAACCAAGGAATGCACCATCCCTAAATATAAACTTTGCAAACGTAACAACATTTGGTTCTAGGCTGGACTTTCAGATCAGGCTATTGTACAACCTGCATAAGAGTTCCTCTTCATTCTCCATTTTATTGGATTGAATCTCAAATCAAATCAGTGATGATCTCACTGATCATAAACATTTTGTCCCCCAAGGTCTGCCTGCTTGAGATAGACAGCAAGCCAAACATAAAGGCTTCATTCTGAAAACTTTATGTGTGACCCTCTCCCATTCACCCATGTATGTGAAATCAATTCCACATGAGAGTTTTGGGATTAACTTCATTGGACATAGGAGTTGAATTTAGAGACATATATAAACAACTCACTAAAACCCAATAGATTAAATATACCAGTGCATTTTTAATTCAAGAGGTCTGACTCCTATCTATAAAAAGACAAACAAACAAAAATACCAACATTCAGATCCACCAAGATAAGACTAATTGCATACTGAAATCAAAGAATGAATGTCCAGATTTTTTCATACTTGTTCTCTCTGACCATGAGTATCCCTTTTTGTTTCTTTCTTGGGCATTGTTTATGCACATGATACTTATAACATTTGTAAGTTGATGTTGAATAATTTCTAAGTTAAGAAGTCCAGGATGAAGTTTCCACCTGGAAGCTGGCGCTAAAATATTTGTTCCAGAAGGATTTATTATGAGCCTCAGGTCCTGAACATTAAATACCATTTGAAGACTCTTGATTAACTGACAACAAAGTCCTGGAGTGCCAGTCTCAAGTAACATGAGGCAAAAATTTTGCTGGAAGCTATTTCAACAGATCCCAGAAAACACTGGCGATATGGAGAAGTAGGGGAACAATTTCATAGAGAATCCTTTCCATTTTTGTGACAGACTGATAAAATGACATAGAAAATGCATCACTGAAAGAGTAGGATCAATCTGAATTGGGATATGTCTGTAGTAGCAAGGAAATAAAATGTTGCTTGTGGTTTCTCTTACACAGTCATGCTGAGTCCACTTTTCTGTCATGTCCCACATCTCCCCTAAGCAACCAGAAGTTACGTGTTAAATAACAGACATCTGAGATCCTTTACTCTTCCTTCTAGGTCGGTCAACCACTCGAGAGGACAGGCTGCAGAGACTGTTATCTAATAGTGGATTTTTCCTCACTGTTTAGCATCTAACCTCTAGAAGCCGCACCTAAATTATGACCATAAAAACATCAGCTAGAATTTGCTATATTTTTTTTTTACTTTCTGCACTAAGATAATGGCATAGGAACACAGTAAACACTTACTTCCTCACCTCTGTTCCGCACATGTCATAGATAGAAAATGTTCTAAGCTTATTTTCCCAGTGCCAGTCAAGACACGCTTACGAGGTGAGTCAAGATGGCTGGAATCATCTTCTAAAGACCCTGATTTTTTCTGATGTTTTACAATCCGAATATTCCCTTGGGTGTGCCTATGGCACAGTGACACAGGATCAAATCAGAGATGACACAGCTGAATCCAAGAAAGAAAATGTACATACTTAGAAAAATTCACTGGCCATGAACAGTGCTGGATCAGGCCTTGGAGGCACTTTAGCTTCAATGTGACAGCATTGCCTTTGAAGGTCATCTCCAATTCTGGCATGCATTGCCTTTTCTATATTGTTTCTGGTGTGCGATCAACGCCGTCAGTACTAGGCCACCTGTTACACTGGAGAATGCCATACAGTGCACTATTACCCTGATAAATAATGTGTAATCCTTCTGCATCAAAGTCACTGTCATTGTTTTGAAGAAAAAGCTCTCTTTAGATGCTGAGATGATGTCAGGGATCAGAAGCAATCTATACCATGACTTTCACATCTTTCTGTCACTTCATTACTATTGGCTATCCTGCATTAGAAGGCTTAAAAAAAAATGCATGTAGTCAGATAACCTCATATTTTATCCTATTCTAGACTAATCAAAATGCATTCATGCTACTATTAACCTCATCAAATTACAAGGTAAGTCATTTTCCTTCTACTCCTGCCATTACAAAAGCCAGCCTTTCTGCATTTGCAAAAAAGCTCTGTGACATACTGACACTTTATATATGCAGCAGAAAGACAGCCAGACCATGACTTCTAGGCTGTCCTTCACATTAAGAGGGTGAATGAACAGGTCTGTCTTTGCTTAGCCAACGCAGCAATTTCATTTCTTTGGTAACAGTTATACTTCTATGTCTCCAGTTCCTTCGGATGACAGTCCAAGTGCAAATGGCATAGGAGAGCAACAATAAAGTTCTAATGAGAACATCAGCTCATTCTAAGTAGGAAAGATTTACCCCCCACACCAGCTTAACACACATTTGTCCTTTATTTTAAAGGAAAAAAAAAAAAAAAAAGCAAGAAGAAAAAAGGTGTAATCACAGCATCAATATGAATGTTTGCCAATGAAGAAACTAATCTAACAGCTTACCACATATACATGTCTGTTTCAAGCATTCACCTTTACAAGGTTTCTGCTAAACGAGGAAGAATAAACTGATGTGATTATTAGTTATGATTTTGTTTCTAGTAGTCCTTCTGGAGACCTCATTTTTTTCCAAGTGTATACAAAATCAAGAAAGAAAGGATTCTCAAATTTGATTCATAAGCCACAGTGATTTATTTTCAGGTGTACAATATAAAAAAATTTTAAATGATCCCTTATTTGCAGACTAAACATTGAACACTGAATTTCTTCTCCCTTCAAGATGTGTTAAATTGTGTTCCCAAAAAAAGCAAGGCACTCAGAATCACTGACTGATTTTGAAAACCCATTTCATCGTTACACCAGAGAACTGATATACCAAGGAGAAAAAGTGATCTGACACAAAGGTTGCAAAACAAAACAAATGAGCTAGACAAATGGTAACTACACTTGTTATGCTAATACAAAATTTTAATGAAGACTTAGCATCAGTAGTCACTTTCAAATTTGTTTACCTACACAAATGTTACAGTATGTAGCTCCCTAAATGGATTTACTTTGGTGTAAGCAAAATCTAGGATAAGCTCTAAAACTCCTCATTTTTATACTGAATTACAATATTGAAAACCTAGATTGACAATTTTGACATTGAATAGCTCAACTTAATTACATTTTTCTTCTTCTTTTTTTTTTTTTTTTTTACTTTAGGAATACCTGTGCCATAATAACAATATTGACTAGCAATTCAACTTTTCCACTAGCTGGCATTTTCTGTAAAGAAATACATTTGTCAGTCAGTTCTATTACTATTTGTAAATTGCTCTCCATGGAACAAAGTAACAAACATCTGAACCATACATTTTTAAAAGAAACATTCTTTGTTTTATTGCCTAAAAAGGCTGAAGGAGAAAATAAGCCACAGGCAGGGTCATTAGAAAAATAAAATAGTGCAGCACTGCGTCTATGTCAACTGCATTACTAAATGTAAAAGGTTTTGTCTTGAATGTTAAGAAAAAGTCATAAATAATGGGCACTTTGAGTGTATGCTTTTTTCTGGAGCAATTACTTATCTATAACCTTAATGCAAGCAATGAATAGAAACAGGTTCTTAATGAACAGCAGGAATTCAAGAGAAGAAAAACAAGCAAAAATCTGAGACGCCACCTGAAAACTTCCTACCTTCCAGCAACACTTTTATTCTCTTGGCTAGAATTCAAGTGGTCTGCTAACTAACATTTTCCCCCCTATCAGACTACAGCCTCATAAATGACATTTTCTCCTTGTCCTACAAAAAAGGAGTTAGATTTATGAGGAAAATCTTTCCCACGCAGTTTCACCAGACTCAGTCTGACATGTGGTTCTACATCTTCACTACGTCATAATCACACTGAAGTTCAGGCAAGTGCAAAAGTCTTGCAGAAATCTTGATTGTAGGAGTAAGAGATTTCTACTAATGCATATTTTATTGATACTTTCATTTGGAATCTAATGGTTTTTATTTGGCAAATGCTGGTTCATCCCTTTAACTACTGTAGCTTAAGGCAACACTTGCATGTTTTATAGACAGTGCTAAACATCTGTTTGTACACTCTTCCTTTCACAAGATGATTTCACGCTACATTTCTATTAGAATCAGCTCTTCTGCTGAGGAGATTAGTACCTCTTGGGGTCCTATTTGGTGAGGGTTTTTTTAATCTTTCTCTCCTTTACTTTTGCCTGCAGCTAAACATAATAAGGGCATCCTGGATGCTAAGTCAGAGGTGCCTCCTCTCCTTTCTCACACTGACAAAGAAAGAAATGCAGAGCTTTAACAATGGGTAATACATACTTTGTTGGTAAAATGTGGATCAGAGGCCAACAACATAGAATTCTGGAAAATGTAGTTTTTTCAGGCAGTTATGAGTCTCTAGCTCTTAAACCATTAGATACTGAGAGTGTCATACAGATGGCACATTCAGTCCCTGTGGAGTGATGTTGCTGTCAGAAACACTGTACCAGATGTACAACTAAGGAACACCAGCACTCGTGGCTGGAATGAAAATTCTGGGAGGCAGAGAGAGTGGGAATGCACACAAATGGATCAAACTTAATGGTTATTGTGACAGTCCTTCCATAATTATGGTAAACAAATTTAATGAAAATGAGTCTCTGCCATCTAAAATCATAAATATCAATTCATTAAATGTATGAAAGTCTACATATTAAGCAAAGAGGGGTTACCAGTTGTTTTGGGTTTTTTTTTTAACTGTGCCAATCAATCTGCCCTTTGCTAAATTAAACATTGGACTACAGAAGTTTAGTGCTACTATCTTTGGGAAATTTAACATACAGGTGACTTTCTGAAACTTCCGATAATGTGTCTATAAATATCACTTCAGTTTACCGTAAATAAATCATAATTATGTTTACCCCATTGTAAACAACAGATCAGTTCTCCATCAGTATAACTTATAATGCTTGCTAAAGAGTTTGGTAGCAATCAGTATCTGAAAATTCTGTTACTCACCAGTCTAGTAAGTTTCCATACAATTTTGTCACAAAAGATTTTACAAGCTTGATATATCTATCCATCTCCAGCCACTGCTCATCTGCATCAACTACTCAAGAGTTTATTTATTCCCAGTAAATCTTTCTTTACTTTTCTTCTTCCTGACTTTAATCACACTAGGAAAGTCCCACTACTACAGTATTAATTCACAGCCTCCTTCACCTGACATTTTCAAATAGATTCTGTTTCAAGACAATACTTCTTTGGATAGTCTTCTGTGTTTTCTCTCTTTTCTCCTTCTTTTCCTGCCTTCCAATTTACACTTGGTGGAAAAATCTTAACTGAAAATTCATTTGATACTGAAATTACAGCACCAAGCGATATCTATGGCTTCTCTGACATGTATCTTTAGGGTTCCGCTTCTCCTGTAAGGATATTTTTCTGTAATTTGAAGGCTACAGACTAAATCAAATCAAGATATTCTGATCACAAGAGTGTTCACTGGAAAAGGATGACATACATAGGAAAAATAAATCATACAATCTCAATGAATGACATCAGGAAAGACAAGTACAGAAAATAATATGCTAATATTAGCACTGTATACAATTGTCATGTCCCAGTTTCTCAGGACAATGACTCAGGTTCGCTGATTCTCAGGTCAGGATTAAGGTGAAATGACACCAGGGATCCTTTAACTCACAAAACTGAACTTTTATTTGCTCCACAACAAGAATTGGTATGAAACTACATCAGTAAACTGTGTAACATGTGCCAACTGTACGTCACCAAACACATACTACAAGCCTTGCCTATTTGAGGATCAGTTCAGGGAAGAATATAAGGGGAGCCCTCCTGTTGAGTCACGAGGTTCTGAGTGGACCCCCTTGCTTTCTAGACTCCCTCTCAGTGAGGAGCCCAGGGGTGGCTGGATCCACTCCTAGTCCCAGACATGGTCAATGGTTTATGTCTAAATGGATAAGGTGTAGGGATCACAGAAAAAAAAAAAAAAAAGAAAAAAAAAAAAAAAAAAAGACAGAGACAGAGAGAGAAAAGAGAAAGATTTCACTAGTCCTGGGTCCAGCGTTGGTCCAGCCAGCCTAGAGGTCCAGTTCCAGAGGGCGGATGCATGTGGGGCTTCAATTCATGTCCTTTTATAATCCCCTTGCCCCTCCTTCAGGCAGGCACTCAAATTCACCAGGCTAATTAGGTGTCACGTTTGTGCTTCCAGAACCTTCACGAAATGGGTCAGTGGGCTTGGGGGTCATTTGGGGAGTAACTTCTCCCCGCCTGCAGATACAACTGTTCTTTGACTTTTGGCCATACACGGTGAGCTGCCCTGCTCAGCATATTAGAACAGGGAGCTGCACACCCTCCAGCACAGCACGGCACTGCACGGCACAGTGTGGCACTGTACTGCATGCCCTCCGTGACTTCTCACCCACCTGTGGTCTGCTGCTATGCAGGGTTCAGTCTTATACAGAGTGCACCATTAAGCAGAACTTGCCCCACCACAGTCTTTGAGACATTAACTTGTTCAGGTCCTCACAATTGTGTTGAGTTTATTTTATTTCAGAAGCATTATTTCAGTATCTCTACACAGCTTGGTATATAGTATGGGAATACACTTAATTGCACTATGAAAATACTAGACCTAACTATCAGGACTAGTTAACACAACATTTTTGTAAGGCAAAAGTGGCCTTTGTCCCACCTGTAAGACCTGGTTCAAAAGGCAGCTTCCTAATCTTAGGATTAGTTCAAAATATAAAAAGTATAAAAAGTCACACTTGCAGGACAGAACTACATCCCAATCAGCTCTCTTTGTTTGTACTGTACAACCTGTACTTATACTGCATTGTGGAAAAATTTCCTGATTCACTGTAAACTTGTTTTCATTGAAATAATAAAATTATTTATTTTAAAATTGTACCACTGAAACATTATTTTTAATTTATCAACAAACTATTCTTATCTCATCTGGAACTGAGCAGTTTTTGAAACTATTTTTTCCAATGCAAACTTCTAGGTTATGATGCAGTTTTGATTTTAAAAAATCTGAACAATTTTACCTCTGGTTTTGAAACAACATTTTTTTTTTTTCCCTCCCTTTCTTTTTCCCTTTTGCAACGGACTCCAAATTCTGGAGCTTGAAGAAGCCTCCAGTCGGCCAGTCAAGATAATAAAGATTCACTGTAATACCATGAGAATAGGCAGCTTTTTAGTACCAAAAAGTGTTTTTCTGAGTGGCACTTCTTGAACTTCCAGAGTAAAGCTAGAATTCCCAGGGTCTCATTAATCTTTACCTACTTCCTGTTTATGTTTGGACTGGAAGTAGTACAAGACTACATTTCCTCACACCTGCACCAGCAGCTGGACTGAGACAGTATGCAAACAGTTAAAAAAAAAAAAAAAGACAAACAATTGTGGAACTTTTAAAATTCAGAAGGAATTTAAAAGAAGGTAAGTGTTGGCTTCAGCTTCTGAGAACATATTTTATATTTCTATTTTATAAGGCGTTTTTCATCTGTAGTTCCCCTTACTAAATATTTCTATTCATTTAATAAAAATAGTTTTACTGAAGGTGCTCTGGAGATTTCATAATTTATAAACCATAACATTCAAAGCCAATATAAATTTGTTATTTAACTTACATGTATATGTACCTCAGAGATGGGAAAGAATTACGTATATGGTAGCCAAGGTCATGGGTAGGAGTTTCACAACCAGAATTCTAACCAGATATTTTTTGCTACCTTTCCACTGGTTTCCTACTTCCAACTCTCAAAAATCACACTTCAACTAATTTTCCTAATTCTTGTAAGAAAAAACATTTGTGGAGGAGATCACTTCCAAGGAGGGAAGGTGTGGCCTGCATATACTGAAACATACTTGACATGCATTGTGTCCTTCCCTGTGTTCCATTTTGGTATTATCGTCAATAGCTAACTTTCAATCTTTATAGAGAGTTCCTGATTTTTGTCAACACTTATCCATTGATGACTTTCCTCTCTTCAAACAAAATTCAGCTAAGGTAAGAAAACTGAAAAACTATGTGTTTCTTCTAATCAGTGGATATTTTGCAAGGGCAGGGGGTTCTTTTTGTTGATGGGTTGGTTAACTTTATTTTATAAATAGTCCATTTTACTTATATAACAAAAAACTAACAAAACACCGACTTGATCTTAAAGCCAGAAAGATAATTTTCTTCTTTATTATGGTGCTGTAGTTAAATGGAAACAACAATAACAAAAAGAGATTCTATAGCTTTACAAAAATGCTGAAGAATGTGGGTACTAGAGACTCAACAAAAGTTGATTCAAAATTGTTTGATATTTAACAACTGTCTCCATTAAAAGAAGACATATCTGGAAGCTCAGCTGAACAGTTCTTCCTAATTGAATCTCTTAATTAGCAAAACAGTTCTCAGTTCCTATAATCTAGCATAACTAATATTTTACCAGCTAATCAAGCTGAGTTGTTTAAACTGAAGTGACACTGCAGAATCCAAATAGTCTTTCTTTTTACATGGATTTCTGTGCAGATTCTTCATTTCTGCACTTTTAATAGTAAATTGGATGTGCTTTAGGAGCAAGAATTTTAAATTTTAGCATATTTCTTAAATTACCTGTGCAAATAATGATCACTATTTTATAATAATAGACACTCCAAGTCAATAAAAGACTCCTTGTTACAGCATTTACACTACAGATGGTAGGCAAGGTTTATTATTTCCATACTGGAGACATTTCTTCTAGTTTGGAAAGAGTTCTGATCAGCATAATTACTGCATTTTGCTATTAATATCAAGGGCTTCCAGGCCATTTAAAGGTGCAATAGAAGGATACTGCAAGAGAAAGATTATCATCTGTAAAATAGGTGAATATTATAGTACATCGTACTGTATCTCCTTGTATTTAAAAACATGGAAAACTGACTGACATGCAATTCACATGCCCAATATAAAATTTACATAATTTATGAAAACTTAATGCTATGATGGAAATATAATGAGTCTTTGAGAGTATAATTGTTTTATCACTCATGCAGTTCAAATCCCATTCTTTAAATTGACCCTTGCCACCCATTTTGGAAGGCAGTAGCAAACAATAATTTTACTGACAATGAAAGTGTCAGCCAGAAAAAAGGACATTTGTGAATGTGCTTGACATCTTAGTCCTACAGATCACAGGCCCACTTAAAAAATATATTAGCAACTGGAGCTACAATAGCTAAGAAACATAAAGTAACTTGTACCTAATTAGAAAAGAGAACTTAACAGATCTGTTGGGACATGTCAGGTTTTTAACAAAGCAAAGGAAGAAACTATGGTCATAGACAGAAATTGTCATCGTTAAAAATAAATGCTCTCATCTTCATAAAAAACATTCTCACTAAATCTTCTTTTGTAGGTGCAAACCACTCATTCCATCGTATTTCTGCAGATCTAGCATACCATCTGACTCTGGTAGCCTCCCAAACTGGGTGACTTCATCCAGTTTTACTGTTGGGAATTTTCCCTGTCTCACGTTATTTCCTGAATCATGCCTGCAAATTGTTTGAAAAAGTGCTATTTGTAAACCATGCCAATGACAATGCTAACAGTGCCCCAGTACCCAGGAATATTCTATGTTACTGTTTAATTTAATAGTGTAGGTATAGCTAAAGCCACTACAGTAATGGACTCATATAGGTATAACTATCTCCCAATTTAGGCAACCAGAAGAAAAAAGATAGAATACAAGATTCAAATGTTTACAGTTAAAAGCAACTGTTAACTGTAAAAATGCGGTAAACTAACAAGTACAGAAAAAAGGTGCTCTGGAACTTTCCTGGCTTTATTGCATAGGTGAAGGAGAAAAACCCGTGAAGATTGGAAGCCAGAGATTCAAATCCTCCTAGTCTCCAGATGGTGCAACTCTGCAAGGGTTAATGAAGTTTAACCCATCTCCAGCATTCCAACATGTCAGTCTGTTTGAGATATGCAACATAAATAAGCCTGAAGGCTATTCTAAATTGCATCAGACAAATTAGTGTCTCAAATATTAATTTATAATTAAGTACTCCTAGTTAGATTCTCTTTTATTTAACCAATCACAACCCTATTTTCTACAGTGAAGGAAGAAGCAGAAAAAAAATCTGGGTTTATAGTTAACTTGGAATCTCTCAATCAATGCATTTTTGGAAATTGCCAAAACTAGTGGTGTTGATTGTTTGCAGCAGTGGCATCTAGTTGCCACAGCTCGCTCATTGGCAAGTCCAGGAAATTTTTAAAGTATTAACACTGTACTTCAAAAAAACCTCCAAAGTAACAAATAAATTATATTACACCATCTTCAGAATCTTTAAGGAGGGAAATGCACCTATATACTTCATTTTTTAAGTATCCATGCTGTGATGACCTTCAAAATGAAACACAAGTCTGTTTAATTCAGCACCAGTTGACATGCCCAGTCCTTGTCAGACTGCCAGGAGCTCTTCAGCCATCTACATACAAGATATAGAGAATGTAAATGATTACAAGAGCTAATCTTTTCATAGGCAAGCAAACAGATAAAGGGTAAAGACACAGATTAAAGCTCTCAGAAGCAGGTACAATATCAGTTGGCAAGACTGAAGGATCTCCTGAGATTCCATACGTTAAGTATTACCTGGACTTGTGGTATTGCTTGTAAAGTTGCATTATAAACATTAGTAAGCTACGTATATACACATCAATGAGGATTCATTGTGGAAATAATGTAAATATTGAAGGAAAGATTCTTTCATCTTTACTTAGACAAAACTCCCAATTATGTCAATAGGAAAGAACATACAGTTTTATTTAAGGACTGAGGATAAAGATTTTCGGTCCAGATGACTGGGAAACTTTCAGCAGAGCTGATGTTCAAAGGGAAAGCAATCAAGAAGAAAAGATCTGTTTAGAAGAGAAAACTTCATCAAGTCACAACAAAAAGTAGCACGTTTGGTAAAGCAAGAGAGTTGGTTAAAGTGCCATCCAGTACCAGAAAAAAAGGGTGGGAAAGTGGCAGATCTGCAAGCCAGACAGAATCTCAGGTAGCTGCAAGAATGCATCCAGGCTGCCATATATACTTCAGCTTTAGACAATGAAGTTAACATAGGTTCTCCTATGTTAACATCTTCTCTATTCTGAGTTAACTGGGAAGTGAATATTCAGGTTGTAGTAAAAGAGAGGAAAACAAAGCTTCCAGCTGAAATATGAGCAGGCAGAGTATAGCTCAGTTGGAAACCAATAACCCAACAGAACAGTTAATAAGATTCTGTTAGGACCAAAGGTGATTCATGATTGTCACAAAGTGTACTTACTTAATTCATATTGTCCTTCAATCTGCTGTGAAATATTTACTGAAAGTACATACTGAGAAATACAAAAATTGTTGTGATAAGTGACAGCTTGGAGAGGCTAAAAATCAACCTGTCTAGAACTGAGGGTTCTTGTCATCAGAGATATAATTTACAAAGCCCATTTGATAGGTGGAAAGAAAATGCTAGTTCTCAATTGTTTACTTGATTCACCACCCTTTACCCTAATACACTTGACTACTCTGTACTGCAGTGCTTCATGCAATCCTGTCCTGGAACATACAAAGAATGGCAAAGAAGCCCTGGTTTTTGTCATAAGTTTGTTTAAAAATCTTATTTTATTGCATGTAGGTTTCATTTTTTTCCTTCAACTGTAATAGCTTACTAACTTAGGAATGAAAACACCCCTATTTGTTGAAAAAGGCTCATGGAATGCTTAGTTAATTGACCAATTGAATTGATTGGTCATTCTAAGGAGTTGTGTAATTAGATAAAATTTTTATTGTACACTGTAGGGTCCCCTGAGGGACAGACTGGGTGACCTAATTGGTCTTTTCCATTTCTCTTTTCTCTGTTTTAATGTAGCTCTGCAAGACTACAAAATCTAATGAAATGTGTTTGAAATAAACAGAGATTAAAATTTGTTCTACAGCCTTTCAATAGATCACATCTGTTTATTAGAGGAATATTTCCATCTTTGATATGCTTGAAAGTATGTGGTTTTTCCTATACAAGATGTAAAAATTAAGACTACATCTATCTGTTCAAACAGTCCAGAAATTCAATGCACTGCAGGATCTCCTCACTTTACTCTACAAAAAAAGAAATCACAGCAGTGTTTGTCAGAATCTGCTGCTGATGTTTATGCACAATTTATGCCCTCAGCTGAATGTAGAGTAGTCAAGGTAATGAGACAAAAAGTAAGTTGGAGATTTAATTAAAAAAAAAATAGTACGGTCTTTTCCATGCCTACTCATTTATGGTCAGTTTCTTCAGTCTTCAGTCAGCCCAAGAAAGGTAATTTCAAAATTACAATGATACAATGGCTCTCGAGAGAGCATAAATATTGAGCATGTTTTGGAAAGGCAGATATAAATACCCCAGACTGGAGAAAAAAAAAAAGACAGTAAATGAACAGGTAGAAGAGAAGGTTGAGGACAAATTTTCATGACAGTGCAAAGAAGAAAGAGCATGAAATAGTTCAGTGCAAGGTAAAAACTACCCTAGATAAAAGCTTTTCTAAATTTCCTCTGAAAAATTCAAAGTCTAATCATTATTTATTAAACATTGCCAAGTTTCAGTAAAAATGGCTTATGTGAAAAGAGACAGTAACATCTTACAGTTACATAATGAAGACATCAGGTTCTTTTTTATAAAAATAAAATGTCTCCCAAAAATATATGAAGTAATATTTTTTTATTAATGTGAAAAATGCCTTTTCAGAAAATTTTTCAATCAGTATTCATTAAGAGAATAGGCCACAGATGAATGCTCAGGCTTGTCCTACCACAGAAAAAATGATAAAGAGATTCCTTTCTTGTTATCTCTGTATTGGTATTCACTGTTAGTCTCACCCTAAGCACATTAAACTGATTAGCTATGTTTATTGACATAATAGTTGCAGATCAGGACACATGTTGAGAAACATTATATGTCTTATTAATAGGAATTATTATTTGTGGACTGCCACAAGCACTCATAAAGTAAAAGCTTCACAACTTGCTTTTCCATTATTTCAGCAGTATGAGATATGTCACATTTGTAATCTGATATCTGCTTCCCCAGAAGCTTTTAGAACATTTTAACAGTACTAATAACATCTGATTTTTTTTTCCCCTGTTTTGGTAAACAACAGAACAAAGAAAAATATAACTGCTGTAAGACAAACACTTCCTATTTCAAATTAAGCTTTGAGCTTAACTAAGAAAAGGGAGATGTTTGGGTTTAGCTTTGATTAATATAATAAATAAGGAGGAAGATGAATAGTTACCTACCTAAGACACTTATATTATTCACTCTTCCTATAAGCTCTTGTTGCTACTGAGTTACTAATTTCTCATCTATAATGCCATTCCACAAAAATAAAGAGCTTTTCCAGGGGCATAAAATTCATTCAGTAAACTCCTTCTTGTTCCCAGGTTATGTTATCCTGATACCTATGGTCCATACAGGTGCAAAACCTTTATAAACCCCCAAATCAAAACTACAGAATTACTAAATTATCAGTATTAGTGAAATTTAAGTTATTTAAAAGAAATACAGTAAGAGTTCAAGGAAAAAAAACCACAAACCAGCCCTGTCAGAATTCTAAAATTTCCACTGCAGAATGGTTAATTTTCACTCTATCACCTTACTTGAAAGAAATTTCATTTTCCATTTCTGTTTTAAAGCTTTTTTCCAAACAAGTTTGCAACAATTATACTTTGACTGTCACCTCTCAAGAAGTATACCTGAAGGATGCATGCCATTATCTTAATTTTACACACACAAAAACAAACAAACAACAACAAAAAGATTAAATGCATTTGACAAAACAGACTATGAATATAAAGCTTATGTCTCTGCATATGTATATAGAATCAACATATGAAAGTTTGATAATTGAATAAAAATTTTTGGTACACCATAGAAAATACTCATTTCTCAGAACACAGACTCATTTGTGCAAGATCCAAGAAACCAAATATTTTTCATCCTGAAATAGGCCCTGCATCCCCTTTTAAGAATATTTTTTTGGTTCATGTCAGCTTTATCCATCTAAAACACAAAAGCCTCTGGCTTTGTGCAGCTCATCTGAGCACAGCAAAATTCTGAAGGTTGGTTTAACCAGAAGAAACCAGCCTATCGAAAGAAATGGTGAAAGACAAGACTAGAGACATTATCATGACAGATATCTAGTCCAGACCACATCCAGAGCATGTAGCTGAATGACAGATTTCATACTACTCTGTTTAAAAGAGGATTGTGGAACAGTCTACCTAAAAAAGTGTTGGAAAACTTCTTTATTTTGTGCTTCAGTCTTTCTGATTTTTCATTTGTGTTTATCCTTCATAATCTGACCCAAACTCAGCTTTTTTGTGTATTTCTGTATTTAACCAAATTCACTCAAACTGTTTCCTAATACACTTTTTCACATTTCTACATCCTGGGATAATTTAACTTGTTGTCCTTAGCATTGCTTCTTTATAAGAAAGCAACATTTTTCCTTAACTCCTTTTTTCCTGAGGAAATATTTCTACTTGTAAAATTTTACGTACTGGTTTTCTGACTTACTTACATTTGCATTCTTGAAGTTCACTGTTCCTATTTTTCTGTTCCTTTTCCTTTCTTTCCAATGGGTTATGAACCTTTACCTAAGTTGCCTTGCACTCTCACAGTCTCAAGCAGTTTTCCTCTGAGGGTTAGAAACAAATCCAGAATAGTTTTGCCTCCAGCTTCAAACCTTGAAATTCTTCTTCTTCTATACCAAAACCTCCTTGCTACTCTTATTAAATTTGCAGTAACAAGAAGATGGAAGGGACTGCAAGTAAGTTGTAAGACATGATCAGAATTCAAAACCATTCTATCAAACTGGAAAACCGATAAATCAAAAAGAATTTCATTCAGTGAGGATAATTGCAATGACTGAGACAAACTTGTAAGTAACTTCTAAATAAAAGGCATTTAGGAGCGTAGTGAATCACAAGCACAATATTTCTGTGCAAAAAGGCAAATGAGTGAGGCCTATATATAAGCTTACAGAATTTACAAAATAATCTCTCATACATAATTCTGTGCCCTGTCTAAAGACACCAGTCTAATGGTCACCATAAAGAATGGTCAGGATTTCTTGTCTTGTGACGAAAAACTGAGAATGAAGATTTGCTATCCTCAAGAAGAAAATACTGACAGTCGAAAAGGAGCAGACTGACACAAAGAAGAAAGGAACAAGCTTGTTCTCTATGTTCATGAAGGTACTAGTGGTAATTTCACTAAGAAAATTCAGGCTGGCCATTATCAAAAACTTTCTGTCAGCAAAACCTTCAAAGTACTTTCTCATGTTGCCTAAAAGAGAGCAGTCCTCACTTTGGATCTTTTTATCAAAAAAATAAAGATAACATGTCTCATATATCTAGCTGGCAATATTCATCTTGCTTCAGAAAAGGACAGATTAGGCAGCTATTGAGAACCCTGACAGCCTATTTTTATTTATCTTCATCATCCCTGGTACAGGATGATCAGCAGATGGCCAGAGAGCTATACACAGAGCTCTGAAACAGTTTATTAGCTTTCTCCCCCTAGATTTTCCCAAGGTCACCTTAGGAACAAGTCCACTTTCATTTGCATTATTTTCAGAAAAGTGTCACAACTCACCTTCCATTATATAATGTGCACATGTGCAGTCATATGAAGGGGGAGTGGTTAAGGGAAGGTAGCAACTTCATCAATAAAGACATGAACCTTTTTCCTTCATGGGTCTAAGGAGATAATGATGGCATTTGTGAATTTCTGTCAAGCTCTTTCCCCTACCCTTTCTCCCAGACACTCCTCAGGTACAGACAAGGAACAGGGTGAGGGCAAAAACAGCAGCATGCTGCTGCTTCCCCTCGTCAACCTGAAAGCATGTTGAACCCAGGTCCTGATGGGGAGGGCAGACTACTCTGCCTTCTCCCAGCCTGGACCCTGCTTTCTCTACCTAGAAAGCAGCCTGCCCAGCAGGAAAGCTCTGGTCCTGTGGACAAACATGCCATCAATAAATACACTGGATGCAGTTTAGAATGTAGCACAGGGTAACTTCTCCTGTGGCATGAAAAATATGAGGCCACATCCACAGCTGGTGTAGCTCAGTAGTCTCATTGTTTTAAACAGATCAGTCCTGATTTATGCCAGCTGAGTGTCTGATTCACACAACATTGGTTCTTTTGATCTTCAGATTCTTGCAGCATTACTAAGCCTGGAGTTCTGAAGCAAAGCAGAATTTTTGAAGCTGTTATTCTCATGTCTTTACCAAAATGCTTTTCCAGCTCAGAACATGTTCATAAACATGCCAGTTTCACAGGTCTAAACTTACACCCTACTGTGCATGTTATTAGTGATGTGCAACCTGTGCAACTTTCTTCTTTAAATTATCTTTTTCATGAGTTTGCTTCCCCAGATCTTTTTCTTACTTAAAACTTTCTTCTTTTAAAATGTGACCTCCTTTTGATCTTGTACATATAGGATACCAACAGATATCTCAAAGCATTAATTCCTTCTTTGTATAGAGCTTGGCTGTTTATCATTTGAAATCATTAGTTTAAATTAGATATGAAGGAAGGAGAAAAAGTAAGCTTTAAGCAAAATTACTCTCACCAAGAAAAGTTGCAGGGAAGTGTCATCTTTCCAGGCATTTAATTTTGACAGATAGAAACGTGAAGATAAGAGAAAATTGCACTTCTGACCACTGCTTACATGAAAAATGCAAATACACATTAGCAGGATTGGCTTTTGACACAATGAACTGGAAACTAAACAGGCATCAGTGCCTGTGAACAATAGGAAGCATAGTCTGACAAACTGAAATGTATTAAAAATACTTACAAATGCTAAACACAGAAAGACTTTGCTAGATCAGAAATATACCTAACTGAATGACAGATGATATAACCTAATTAAAGAATGTGAATGTTGTGAAAATCACTGCAGGAGCTGAAGGGAGTAAAAACAGCTTTACATACATTCATTCCCAGTCATGACAGTCACATAGAAAGAGCAACAACATTGCTCTGTAAAGAGTTCATAAGTCTCAATGCAGCCTTCTTGTTGCAGCAAGGTTCTAATTTAGGATCTCTTGCTGGCTGACTCTTTGATATATCTATTTTCAACTCATCATTAGTAGCACTTTTACAGTCATCCCAGAGACAAAAATAGTTGTTGTATCAGTGTAATGGCATGTAAATTTTCAGAGAGTGTTAGAAATGCACCCACATTCCGAAGCAGTGGATGAGCAAGAACACAATAAATGAAAGCCTTTATAAAGAAATTTTTCAGGAACAAGTCTCAAATTTTCACAGAGCTGAATCCATCTAACTTTCCAAATGCTGCATGTGGTCTTAGTGGCAGGTGACTGCACCTCAAGAAGCAAGCGTGTCAGTTGTATGTCGGTGACAGCAGCACACATGCAGACAGGCTGGTGGGTGAGACATGGTATCAGGAGCAACAGATCATTCTCTTGAGAGCAGAAAACAAGTGTTTCTGGGCTGTTCAGAAAATTTGAAAAATACAGCATTGTTTCCTCTGATTGTTTAGTTAAAAACAGAAAAACAGTTGGCTGGAGTTACAAAACAGAAACCTAGTCTGATGCCCTGGTAAAGCAATTTTACTAGAATAGCTCCCATTCTGTTAGCAATTGTTATTTGTGCAGTGTTGTACCTCACAACCTGTCAATATTCCACATCGATTCTCAAATCTAGATGCTTCCAATTTTTCCATGCAGTTGATGCTTTAAGGAGAAGTACACAAATTCACACAGCTATCAGATAAACTCAGAGGTAATGAGTACTGGATGAGATGAAACTTCTTTCCAAGTCTAACTGAAGATGACAGGAAACTATGAGCTTTCTTGGTGAATTTTTCATTGTCACCTGCGGCACCATGAAACAAGTTAGCAGCAAATATTAGCTTGCTTTGGAATGTGGGCCTTTTTTTCTCTCTATTAAAAATAAAACCTTCCTAAGTATTTAAGGATTATGAACATCATCTACCCACCTTCATTAATATATTAGGGCAGTTTCTAAAGTAGTTATAGTTATTCCAATTAGTTTAAAGGAGTATAAGGAAATACATGACTCTTATCTAAAATGCTGTCTTTTCGGGAAAGATTGCAGGTAATTGATAGATCTGTCATCTAAACAATATTTGACATTCCCAAGAGGTATGTGGATTTTCTTGCAAATTATAGACTATTTTTTTAATGCCAATAGCATAGTTATTTTTGAAACTTTTGGTGTGGTGTGCCCTGCTCATCAGATAGGATTCATGAATACAACTCTTTTAAAACTGTCCATTCCTTTAGTCACGTGCAAAACATATGCCCAGCTTGACTTCAACCTTGACAACTCATGCACCTGCACTTCCTGGCCCATGACAATAGATATTAGGACTACACATTAGAAGTTGGTTTACTTCTCTGGCCCAAGTGAAATATGACTTATTCCTGGTTGTGTAGCTCTTGCAACAGGACCTATTTCAGTAACTGCAGAGGATGTTGAGTGTGTAAGAAGAACAAGAATACCCGTGATGTAAACTTCTATGGTGGTCAAAGAGAATTTAGCTGCAAAGAAACCTGAAATTTTTGAAGTTTTTGAAAATAACAGGTACGTAAATTTGCCTTCCATACTTGCAGCTCCACTGCAGTATGGACACACTGCAAGAGAAAGCACCAAGAAAAAGTGACAAATATTGCAGAAAAATTGATAGGTTATTCTATTGAATGATTCAGAGGAATATTCAGATGGGTATCAAAATGGAACAAATCCAAATGAACATTACAAGATGTGCATGAATTAAAGGACAGACTGTGCACTTACATAGATTCACCCTTGGGCTCAAGTGTTTTTAGGGAGTTGTGTCCTGAGCACACATGACATACAAACATTGGCTGTTCCTATGTGCTGTCTATCTGCTTCTGAAGTGGTGAAGAGTGCAAAACAATTCCTGAACCATTTTCTTTTCAAGCCATTTTTGCACTCTGAAATACTTTCTGGAAGGAGAAGGAATATGATAGTTTCTGCCTGGGGGAGGAACAAAACAGGGTGCTTTAAACAAACCTGAGCATTTGAAAGGGAAAGAAATAATATAGTGGATTGGGATAGCTGGCATGTTACTTCATAGCTGGGATGCTATGGAATAGAGATGTTAGAGACCACAGAATACCAGCTGGCAGACTATTTTATAAGCATGCAATATCCAGAGATGGCAAAATCAGAGGAAGATTCCTGTAAAGTTTCTCCTGACAAGCCAATCACCAGACAACTGATCAACATTTCTGAAAAAAAGGAGTTCCACATTCAGTCAGCTCATTTGTTTGCTGTTTCAAATTGAGGCTGTGCTGTGTTATCCTTTATTCATCTGCACAGCCTTAACTTTCTAACCATACTCCTGGTGACAGAAGTGCTTTGTAGAAAATGCAGTTTCTACAGGTCAGCACTAGCAAAGTAATTTGTATTACTGCTGTGTTTAACAGGTGTTAATAAATTACATTTAAATGGAGGAAAAATGGTAAGGCAATAGCTCATTCTGCACTATGCAGTGTCTACTGCTCTAAAAGCAAGCAGTACTGCATAGCTTGTACTCTCATAGGCAGCTCTTCAGATGAACACCACCTGTAACACCACAATTAACTTCCATTACTATCACCATTATTATTCATAAATAATCTTATAAATGTGAAAATTATAGAAAATATCTAAGTATATCATAGCTTCAGCAGAAGGCTGAGCATCTTAAGTATTTTTCCACGTCTCTCTGTCGTTGTTGTTAAATGACAACAAAAAGATTCTCACCCTAAGAGCTATTCTATTTAGGGATTTGCACCAAAACAGGTAACCACTACAATGAGCTGTAATCAGGCACATAGGATCCCTTTGTGTAACTAGTTATTCAGCCCAGCAGAGAAACCATGGCATTAGAAGTGTAGATCTGTTCATAACCACAAAGGTCCCACCAATAATTGGTGTGAATGCTGGATTTGCTTAATTAGCACATGCTAACTTTGCTCTTGTCTTTTGGGCCAGCAGGAATCCTAAATATCATTTATAAAGTTGATTTAAATCATCACAGTTGGGCTTACATGGAAAAGAAGCAGTACAGCCAGAAAGCTCATTAGGGCTAATTTCCCTTTAAGGTCTTGATTCTGCAAAAAGGTAAAGTCATGCTTAATTTTAAGTCCCATTGATTTCTGCAAAGATCAGCTGATTTGCAGAGCTAAGTATCTTCTATGTGTTTTATCATCTAGCTCTTATATCAATTCTTCATAACTGTGTAAAAACAAGAAGAAAATATTTCTCACTAAACCAACAGTTTGTATTTGAAAATTTCAGATAAGTACTCCAAATATCACTGAACAGCAAGCCTTGCTTTTTTACAGAATACTGTTCTGAATTATAAGCAGTACTGTTTCCATTTGGCAAATTAAGAAGCTGAAGTACTGGTGGATATGTGACCAAACTTCTGTTTTTTAGAAAGCCTGCTTCCTAAATCTATGATTTTTGTTCTGTATGGGAGGCTGTGTTACTAAATTATGGAAGCAAAGATTTATAGCATTCTTGACTCCCTGACTTTTTATACTTCTCCTTTTCACCCTCATATACTTCAGGACAGAGTACTGGCTTTGTGATGCATTTTCAGACAATGGGCTTGTTTGGTTGTTTATCATGTACTATTTCTATTCTCTATTTTTCATTCTTCTTGTCGGTATTTTCCTACATATCTTACCTTGTAGAATAATCTCTTCAAATCCATTTCTAGTACAACACTAGCCTTCAAGATGCCTACTAACCCCTTATTTTACTGTCATTGGTAAATTTAATCAAGAAATAAAAAGAAAAGGAAAGGGGGGCAGGGAGGAATCCCTGTCCATAGTACTATATTTGAGCCAATGAGCTATCCAAATCAAGTCATCAGATCTAGGTAAAAGCCCTGCTCCCAGAGGGGGGGGAAAAAAAAAAAAAAAAAAAGTAGTCCATTTTCTGGAACTCTCTGCCTTTCCTGACCTAGCTAAGACCCAAGTCACAGCTCTCATTCTTACTAATAAAAAAGAACAATCTATATTTTCTAGTCTCAGCTTTGCTACTGCTACTACTATTTCAACACTGTATGCATACGATAGCACTCTAGTTCTGCTATCATCCTTTTTCACCAAGGTAGCAGATATAGGGGATCCAGAGCACCAAAGGCCCTTTGGATAGTCTCCCTGGTCTGTGGGATAGTGTTTCTCACATCCAGAACAGAGTCTGTCCTCTTTTATTAAACCTGAGCATAATTATCCACAACAGTACATTACTTATGTTGTCAAACTGACCTCAGACACACAGCATATCTTGCATACTTCTTATGCCTTTTGTTTTCAAATCACAATAATACACTGTCATGTTTTACATACCAGTATACAAATTCTATAGTAATAAAAGTCAGAAGTGAAGTGATGGATAAACCTTATAGTTAATGTAAGTAATGCAAACCAGGGCTGGCTTTTCTTCCTCAATTCAACAGAAGAAGAGCCATTTTTCATAGCTTTATAGCCTTAGGCCTTTCATGTATATGAACATGAGTATTCTCACATCAGCTTCATTAAAGTCAGGGGAATATGTAAATGTCTGAGGTACCATGAACAATTAGAAGTTAAAGATTGGGTTTTATTGTTAGAGAATTCTAGCATTTTATCCACAATGTAAAAAGAATCTAAAGCACTGGCAGGTTTTTATATTTCTCTATATAGATTCAGAGGTCTTATTAATCAGTCTAACCCAATCAATCAATTTCATTCTAAATGTAGATGTAACACAAGCCACTGTTGAGTCATACAGACTACTTCAATTATCTCCACTGGAAGGGTAAAAATAATACAAGCACTTAAGTTCTGGTCCTCAAAGAAAAAAAATCTTGAAAGAACTAGAATCAAATGAGACTCAACTGTAAGAGATATTTTAGTGTGGTGTTACCCCCAGGCAAGGGAACATGACCCTTCGTACAGCATCAGTCAGACCAAAAAACATTGGATGCTGTATCCCTACCTTTGCTGTGATTATAGCAAAAAGAGTAAAGACTGAACGCATTTTCAGCTTTTGAATTACTTTCAGAAGAGATACACTGTGCACACAAGCAGAAAGGTAACATTACATACTCGAAGAAGAAATACAAAACATTTGATGCTTTGTGGTTTAGGGCCTAAGGCATCAAATGGTAAAGCACAAGTACAGGAGAGAGAAATCCTGAATGATTGAGACAGTGAATGACCTGGAGTTTGAAAATGTGGGAGTGATGATAGAGCTAGACAGTGTTAAACACTTACCTGCACCTTCTTCTCTATTGACTTAGAGCTCAGTGAAGCATATTACCTGAATACCCCTGTCTTTTGCTTCCCTTGTCTTTTTAATTTCCTTTCCTTATATTTTAAATGCAATTAACTCCTCTACACTGTTTTCCTTTTCCTTCCCATAGCTACAATGTGAGGCTTGTGTTTTCATTTTTGGGGGGTTGTTTGTTTATGGAGCTATAAGAAATTTTTCCCACTGTTCCAAACTGGCAAGGTCTCATGGTCTTCTTCCACTTTATCTGCAGTTTTAGGGAGTTTTCATATATATCGAAAGCCATAGCCATGGAAAGTTTTATGATGGGAAAGATAAGATTGTGAGGTAGATGGTAGTTGTACATCGTGTTCAGTGAATGACTGAGGCCAGCTCTGAGGTTCTTCCGTACAAAAGCATCTCAACAGTTTTGTGAACTCAGACTCCCCCAGTAATCTCACTCCCCACACACACACGAGTGAAAAAACAGAATTCATAAATATGCTGAGTAAGTAGTGAAGGTTTGCACAGGGCTATTAGTTCTATAGTAATATGCCTTAGCATACCTTGAAGCCAGTGAAACAGATAGCAATGAAAAAGTAAAGGTGGGTGTGGAGAACTGTTCTCCATTTTTTATTTATCAGATGACTTTCTGCCACTTAAAACCCCCTACGTGTCTTTATTTTGAACTATGTATCCTGAACAGTAAAACTATTACAGATGATGAACTGTAAAGACAAGGGGGAGGGTGGAGAACTAAAACTTGGAGATATTACTGGTATTTGTCTATTATACTCATATAGAATGTTTTGCAGGGAAGGAATATGACAAAATATGTATTTTAACTGGAAATAGAATACAGAATAAAATCTGCACTATGCTTCAGAGTACCTCTGCTTGGTTAATGTTGTCATTAAGCACAGATTTGCTAAGGATAACAGCCCCAGATACACTCTTTCATCTATAATTATTCTAGAGTACAACCTTGTTTTTCAATAAGGAGTAGCAGAATGATATCATAATATCATAGTCTGGCTGGATGAGAAAAAGGGGAATTGCACTAAGTGACAGCTGGTCTGTTGCTCTAGATTAAGATTCTCAATGGGAATGGGAAGGTGATTCCATCTTATTGAAGAAAACCAAATTACATCATAATGACCAACAGTACTGGACAGCAAAACAGTTTCTGATTGGCCAGTGAACATCCTGTCACTTGGCCATGGTGAAAAGCCTGTCATTCAGATATACTTGAAGGACTCATTAGGCTAATTTGTATAAATACATGAAGGGATACCTCCCAAACACATTTCTCTTTGCAGACAGGTGTGATGATAGGAAACCTGATCAGGTGAATGCTATGGCTTTAGAGGACAGTTTTCTCAAGGGAGAGGAAAGCATTAAGATAGGCAAAAGGGTAACTTGAGAGGCAATTCGATTTTGTGAACTCCATATGACTGGAGAGGCTCCACATGAAATGATGAGTGTCCAGAACAAGACTGAAGGGATGGGACGTCACAGTGGAGCTTCCTGCCTGTTTCTGTCTGTCTTTGTCTTTTATTCTTGAAAACTCAAAATGCATTCTGTCAGGGAGGGGCACAAGTACATTGAAATGTAATTTAATACCTAAAACAATGTTCTACTGCTGTGTTTGTCTTAACATTGCCAGCCTTAATATGTAATTCCCTTACATGCAGCAGTCCAACCAATCTTTGCAGATAGAATCAAGTTTCCTTATTCTTTCTGGAATATCACGGAATTTTCATGAAGTTGAAGAGTGGATCATTTTGAAAGAGAAATGCATGGGATAATACAGAGGAATTACTGTTGTGGGGCTGGGGTGCAGATAGAGGAAAAAAAATCACATTTTAATACATTGAAAGTTACCCCTGTGAATACATTCTGTGTTGGGGGGGGGAGGGGGAGCAGGGAGTGGTAAGGGGGTGGGGAAGATCACCGCATCAGAGGGGAGGAAAATTAATTCTTTGAATTTAACAAACAGGTAACAGAAGTTATAAGGAAATGTATCCCCCCTTTAAAGACTGTCAAGTTAACATAGTATCCTTTACTGTTCTGTGAGTATATCTTATATCTTTGTAACACTAGTTATTTTATTATAATTAATTGACTAAAATTTGGTAGCTAATCAGTAATAATAGCCTTAAAATACAACCATGAATACCCTTCCATCTTCTAGCATATCAACTATTAAAGTGAATGATCTGTATCTGTTACAAACTTAGCAAGGAAAGTGGATCTCAAATATTGCTCATATGTTACTACAGATGTTCAGTTAAGGATACATTTGCATATGGAGTTAGCTGTTGTAACTGTTGCTTCAGTTACATGCCATATTAAACAGCTCTTGATTGTTCAGATTCTAGGAGCATCAGTCTGTCAAACTAACTACGTCCTACTGCTGCCCAGCCTGATCACAAGCTAATCTTGAGCTTAAACACAGTTGTGATTCTCAGACCAGGCATTGTACCTCCTGCTTGTCTTGTCTGCAGTGTCCAGTGGGCTCAGCTCAACCCCCAAGGCTATGGTTAGTACCTCCCTGTTTAGACACTTTTTTTTTTTTCCCAGCTTCATGAACTCTACAAATCATATTTTCAGGGGTCAATCTTTCCTTGTGCATTGTATAATTCGGTGTTAAGGGTAACAAAACCCTGTGGAGACTGCTCACTGACATGCCAAAGCCATCTATAGCTTACAGCTTCACTTAACACCTATACATAGTCCTATCAAGCCCTAGAGGATAATCATACAATTAGGCTACTGTAGAGTTTCCCTACCTCTTAGGAGTTGGCTAAACTCAAATGCTCTGCACTCATACAAGTTATTATTCATGTGATATATTTCTTAGTAGAATTATAGAACCATGTAAGTTGGAAATGGCCTCCAGAAGTTATCTAGTTAGGCTTGCCCAAAACAGGTCCAGTCAGAGCAGGTTGGTCAGGGCCATGTTCAGTCAAGTTTTGACAATCTGCAAGGATCGAGATTCTACACCTCTCTGAGCAACATGACCCAGCTTTTAACCATGTTCATGGTAAATTAAATTGCTTATGGTAAAGCAAATGAGCAGAATAATGAGTGCTCTTATTTAAAAGTTTATTTAGTTTCTCTTTACAAGAGAAGCAAGTTCACTGCATTTGAAGTGGATGTGTACTAATATTCATATGGACATACCTGTAATGTGTGTATTTTTGACAGTCCTCAACTTAGTATCCCCTATCACTTAGCATGGATGGACTCTTCTACTTACCTATCTGCTCTTTTCAGTATTGGGTCACACAGCCGGCTTGTTATGACAATGACAAGTTGGCCTGGATTAGCTTGTTTGAAGCTGGGCATTTCTGAATACTACTGTAGTGTGTTTCAGCTGATGTGATTGTATAGTACTGTATTCTGTTCTCCCTTTCCAGGCAGTTGACCATTATATCGGGGTGGGGGGAAACAAGAAATGCATACTGCTTAAACAGTTCAGATCTCCCTTCTGCTTTTATATACTTATCTTCATACTTCTGCTTCATATTTTTCCTGCTTGTCCTGTTTGAGAGGAATGGATGGGGAAACAGCTATCACAATTCTTCATCTCAGCACTCGTGACCCCTGCCACACAGCACCAATAAGCAAAAAAAAGCCAGTCACCAGTTTTCTCTAGCTTTGTCTTAACCTATCTTTTTCCTGCTGTTTGTAACAGAAGGCATCCTGAACTGGACCATTCCTACTTGTTCAGCAATAGCTGAACAGGACTTACTGTTGTGAGAAAGACTGGTAGAGAGGGTTTTACAGTGGAGTTGTTTTCAGTGGTGGGTGGGTGGGAATCTGTTTGCAGTTACAGTGTTGCTATGTAGGTTTAGAAGTTTTAGTCAAATAGTAACTCTCCCATTTGTCATCCCCATTTCTCTTCTCAGGCTACCTCTCCTATCATACCATAGCAACATCCTTCATTCCTTAGCATGCACAGCAGAGAAACTCTTTCCTGTTCAGATACTAAACTTGACAAACAAAAATCAGATCTTAGATAAGTAATTATTGAGTGCAAGGCACAGAAGATACTACATTAGTTCCTATACCCATTTCAGTATTTTCATCCATACCTAGGGGTTTTTTTCCCATCCCTTGCTGAAAGTTTAGTTCCCTTAAGTTTTTATAAAGTATATTTCAAAGCACGTAACACTGTGCATATTCCAGACATCTTAAAGGGACAAACAGAGGCATTTCAACTGCAGTAATTTCCAGGGCACTTTACAAAATTAATTCAACTTAAGAAATATGTAGAAATTCTTGGCAATCATCAAGATCAAAGAGGTGCAAGATATGTTTAACCCCAGATGACCCAAACAGTGTTCAGAAAATTCCATTTACTTTGTCACACACTTTGAGCATACCTAAGCTATGGAGAAGATGCATTTTTATGGCTCAGACATTGAAAGGAGGAAGTGGTCTGCTGCTCATTCCACAATCAGTGATGATGCCCTGTCAGGCATGCAGAATGCCAGCTGGAACCATTCAGCTGAGTAATATCACTGAAAATCTAGCAGGATTCCCTTTAGCCTTTCTAAATATGCATGCTATCTGCTTTTATCAGTGTCAGACAACTTGGAGGGGAAAGGCAGGAAAAAGAAAAAAAAAAAGTTATGAAATGTTAGATGAAGGTATCTATGGCATTCAGTGCTAGCCATACCTGTGCTCACTCTGAGCCAGCTGGAGAGATATTAGTTCAGGTGCCAGAAACAGTCTAGGCTCATAGACACAGAATGCTACCTGGCTTAATATCTTGAGTCTATTTCATACACTCCATTAACTATATTTATAAGCTATACACAGTATAGCATAACCCTGTGTAGACACATGAGTAGTCTCTAAAGTCAAGGCTGGACTCTCAGCAATGAATAAAATTTCTCATGGGAGAGATACAGATGGGAATATAAGTCTTGAAGGTAAGAAAATTTTCATCATAACCATGGAGCTCTCAAACCTGTGGGCATCAAGATCATAGAAAAGTCCAAAGAGCAGTTTGCAGATAAACTAAAATTTCCCAGAAAATCTGCTCTAAGACACTTTCTTTTCCCACTTAGGACTACGTAGTCAAACACCTCTGACTACAAACTTCAGTGATCCTATCTACCAAGGATAGATGTTTTAATAAGGGCTGGTAGGAAAAAAAAACCAAACAAACAAAACAAAACAAAACAAAAAAACAGAAGGTGGAACTAGGATCAGTGTAGCACATGCTAGAATTTATCATTTAAGAGTGAATTGCTTTGCCATGGCAATATCTACCTCCCATCACCATCCCAGCCACACCTCCTTCGAGAAAACTAACAGCTCTTTTCCACAGGAAAAGAATCTTTTGAGACCTTTTTTGAAGTGCTAATATTGCTGTATCAATTGTTTTCTTGCTCTCAATATTATTAACAGGTGATATTACCTTGAGATAGTTGAAGCTGATCATTTTGAGTGTTCCTTTTCAAACTGTTGTTTTCACTGCTTTTAAAACTGTCTCATTACCAGCACTCATATTTAGGGTTACTTTTACTTCAAACACTAAGACTTTTTGGGTTCTTTTATTTACATTTTAATGAAAAGAGTGGTTTTAATCAACTGTGATGAACAGTACTCATAGTTTACAATTTTCATTATTAATACCAACAATAAGATAACCATATTCCATGTGATATAAATATGAAAGTTTAGTGCCTAGAAACAGCATTTTCAAAAAAATTGTTATGGAAAATGTAACTAAATCTTACTTCATACAGAGGAATTACACTGTTAGTATTTACATCATTTCATGGAGTAATTTGTTATATTTCCAGGAGATGTACAAAAATATTACATACAGAACAAGGAAAACTGTATGTCCACTGAATCTTGGCTGTGAAATTAAAAAAAAAAAAAAATAGTTTTATCTTCATCACAGAAACACAAAACTTCCTACATCATACTTACCCTGATACCATCACTTTGAAGAAGATAGCTCAGCTGGACAGGATTCCTCTACAATGCACAGAGTATGGGGTTGTGGTGTATGGGTCCTGACATCTTCTAATTTCACATCTCCTAACCTTTGATGAGAATCCCCCTTTCTCTTACTGCTGCATAGCAGGCAGCCCACAACTTTTTTTCAAGGAAGGTATTGTCCAGACTGTAGTCTAATTATGGCACATCTTTCCCTTTGACTCCTGTACCCCCAAGCCACCTTCTGTTGCTAGGTGAACTAAAATAATACTTCTCAATGGCACATGACTTGTTAGCCAGGGCAAAATCTAATAACCCTTTTCCCAGGATATCACAGGAGAGTCTGTCACCATTAAATTCTCTTGCTGTTGTAGTGGAGTAGAACTTTTATTATGTATTATCTTTTGCTTCATAAATATGTAAATATATATATATACCCAAGCCCTCATGACCCCTTCTGCATGAATCTCCACCAATATTAATAACCCAGCCACAGCATCTGAAGCCCAACAGAGAAATATCTCATTCTAACTTCAAAATCAGAATCTTGGCATAGAGCAAAGAAGAAGAACAATATGGATTTTATCAATTGTCCCATTCAGGTAGTGTCATTAATAATCTCCAAAATCTAGCAGGCTTTGAAATACAAAGTAACAACCTTTCCTTAATAAGCTGTGTAATAGCCTCCACCACAACCACCCCAACAGTTTATCTGCCTACAACAAATGAGCTATCTATTGAGTGGCTGCAATGGAAGATGACAGATTTCACAACACAGCACTTGTGAGGTTAAAGCTTTCAGGCTAATGTGTTCACATGCACCAGAATGCTGTGGAAGAGTCAATGCAAAATCCTCAAAAAATAAGTTCTGTTAAGCATCCTGAAACGTTGTACATGTTGTTGGTTTATAGCACAGCCTTTTGCCCTGTTCGATACTTGTTTTGTGAACCCATAAACATTGCTGCACCAAGAAAAATCAATCCAAGAAACTGGTATAAGCAGCTGGTCAGTGCTCTTCTCATCCTTCTCGTTGTTCTCCCACTGCAGCTGTAGGCATTTATCTGCTGGTGGTGTTGCCAAAAACTCTGCAAAAGCTGCTTGTTGGTCTGTTATTGGCTTGCAAAACTGAGGCTGATTGTCAGCAAAATGTCAAATACGACTCCACAAGCTGCAGCTCATTTGAAATTATCATCATCACAGCACTGACCTTGAAAATGGTGAAGGCTAACTGATAAGAGATAAATCACAGGGATTTGTGTGCTCCAGGACTTCTAGATTTACATCTGTTTCTGCCTAGTTTCTGGGGGAAAGTAGCACAGAAGAGTCACTGAAAGCATAAAATAAAAGAATCATTTCAGGCGAAAATAAAGATATTCATAATGCACTGGCTGCATAGATACATTGTAGCAGCATATCATCAAGCAATATTCAGCTAAGCATCAGCTAGGTATGCCAATGTAATCAGGAGCTAAATGCTTCAAGGATTGTAACACAGAACAGATCTGCATTGCTTCCAAGTACTTAGTGTTTTTACACAGCTTTCAAGTCACTCAAATGTTTAAGCATCACAAGCAAATGTGACCCCAAATACCTCCTTACATCACTGTTTGGCTCTTAGGTTCATATTTCCCATCCTCTTCACACACCTCTCTACCAGCCTCCCAATACCCTACAATACATTGTAGGTCATGTCCCATTATGAGTAACTGCCAGCCTAGTTATACTCCTGTCTTAAGACTTACTCACATAACAGAGCAGATTTGACCAAGGCTTGACTAAGAAATAAAGAGTTTATTTTAAAATCTATATACTACTCATAACTACTCTTTATACCAATCTTTGTCAACTCTGAGAAAAGCCAATATTCTAGCTAAGCTTAACATTGCTCCATGAGGCAATAACACCATCCTAAATGAAAATCTGTTAAAAGAATGTGCCTGCTAGAGGGAATTACCATTCTCTATCAATAAGGCTTTGCATTTAACAGGTTACTACTTTATCTTTAGTTTAAATATCTGGAGGCTCTACTCTTTAGTTTAATGTATAAATTGATTCTACTCTGTCTCACCACACCTAATGCGCATATTTGGTTCTTTGTCAATAAAAGCTAATGATTAAATGAAGAAAGTTAATCAGATTGAAATAAAGATAAGAGATATTTCTTTTGTACCAGACTGGAATACACTTGTCACTGCCTTTATTTGTGGAAGAAAAGTTAGATCCAGTCTCTTGTATCTGTTTGATACCAACAGGCAAGGCCTTCAGGCAAGAATTATTTCAAAGGCTATGCAAAGGTATTTACAGATGTAGTACTAAATTTGTGAGTAGCCCTTCTTTTTGCAAATGGCAACTAATTTTAGTGCTAAGAGAAAATGCTTGAGAAATACACTGCAGCAGAACAGAGGGAGTTTTACCCACTTTAACAGAGCTTTAATATACATTTTCAAAAAATGCATGGAAGCATTAATTTCTTTGGAATATGACTGAAAGAAGACAGAGACTTTAGATGTTTTCACTAGGGAATAAGCAAGCAAATTAAAGGGATGCAGCAACAGGAATCAGTACTTCTTTTCCTTTTTTATGATTGAGAAAGTTGTATAGCAGACATTAGCACAGGTCCACACTGAATCCCACTGAAGATCACACTTACACTATGGTTCAGAATTTTGTGTAAAAAGTGAACTCCTCTGTGATCCAATATCTCTTAATTAAAAACAAAACAAAACAAAATGCTATGCAACTTGCATTACCACAGAACAATCATAAAAGAAATGGAGTATGTGCATACATTAGACAAAGACAAGAAAGAATTTAATTCTTTTATTTTTTGGTAAAGAGTTATTATTATACTCTGCTTTCCACCCAGTTCTCAATACAAACTATTTATATAAAGGAAAAATATGTATTCATTGTAAATGATGTGGATAAAATTTACAGAAGTAAATCTCTGGATTTTGTTCCCTCTTATTTCAGAGCTAAGTGAGTATTGTACCTGTATTCTTAAGCACAATGAAAGTTTGTTGAATATTTAATAGTTTGAATTGCATATCCATTTAGTAGGAATCATTAATTACACAGTAAAATCAAAAGTGTGTGAAAGAAAATTATGCAGAAGAAGGAATTCAATCACAGCAACAGTTTAACTCTTAAGATAGCGGTTATAAAATGTCCCTGTACTGCTTACCAGTGAATCTCAAGTCATAATTTTTCAAAAACTCTGTGCAGTTTGGGTTTTTAATTCAAAAAATGTAATTGCAGACACAAAATTTGCACCTCCACTGCTGATCTCCACTTACACTTTGGGCTGAAGTCTGAGTCTGTAACCACTCAACTGGAATGCAAGTCTTTTAGCATTATCTTGGCAATGCCTTCAGGTTGGGAATTACTATCAGTTTGTGGATCCATTTCCTCTGTATCTGGTCCTTTAAAATGATCTGTCTCCTGACTAGCTGTCATGTATTCCAATATCCCAAAGTTAATCACATATCTTTTTTTGAGTCCCTGGTAATGTGCCACTCTACTTATCCTTACCAGAATCTCATTCTCAGGATACTGAAGTGAGAAATTTTCAGCCTAGATGTACAGCATATTATTTTTTCTCAGAGGGAATGGTGGAACTACTAATAGGAGTTATGAACCATGCCTGCAAGTCATAGGTATGTGTCGTGGTTTAACCCCAGCTGGCAACTAAGCACCACACAGCCACTCACTCACTCCCTACCCTGGCCCCAGTGGGATGGAGGAAAGAATTGAAAAAAAAAAGAAGAGAAACTTGTGGATTGAGATAAAGACAGTTTAATAGGACAGAAAAAGAAGGGGAAATAATAATAATTATAATGATGATGAAGATGATGATGATAATAATAATAATAACAATGTGCAAAACAAGTGATGCACAGTACAATTGCTCACCACCCACTGAGATTTACCCAGCCAATCTCTGAGCCGCAGTGTCCCCTGGCCAACTCCCCCAGATTATATGCTGGGCATCATGTCATACAGTGTGGAATACCCCTTTGGCTCATTTGGGTCAGCTGTCCTTGTTTTATTCCCTCCCATTTTGTTGTGCACTCCCAGTCTCCACTGGCAGGGCAATATAAGAAGCTGAAAAGTCCTTGACTTTGTATAAACACTGTTTAGCAACAACTGAAAACATCAGTGTGTTATCAACATTATTCTCATCCTAAATCCAAAACATAGCACTATACCAGCTACTAAGAAGAAAATTAACTTTATTCCAGCTGAAATCAAGACAACATGTTGCCAGCAACCTGTTATATTTTCCCCAGTGAATATTGTCTCTGCTGGTAGCCCAGGTAATGAGAGTCATGATAATAAATAATGTGTTTCTATCTTACACTTACCTGACCTTGACAAGCCCTGCTGCAGCCAACCATTCTTTTTACTGCTTGCACAACCCTCTTGAAAGTGGAAGGGTCACTACAAGTTTGAATGATTTTACCATTCCAGTGGGAAACAATCACATTTGTGGAACATGTGCTCCAAGCTGTGTATTTTCACACCCTTTTACCATCAGATAAGGTCAGCATCAATATAGTGTCTCATCTTACTGTCAACTCTGATCATCCCAGGATGGAAATCTTAATGTTACTTGTGATTCAGTACTCAAAAGTCACAGATCTCATCTCTGTGGCATCAAAGGAATGTGATATATCAGAACGGTGTATCTTATGGTGGCATGGAAACCCACCATGGGCCCCGCAGTTTACAGAGGGTCCACAGATTTACTGGAGGGCATTTTACTTCTTTCAGCTGCCAACTAAATTTTCATTCATATCTGGAGAGAAACTAAGACAGAAACCAGTTCAGCTTTAATTTTTGACTAGTAAAACAGCAGTTCTTTGAGTACTGGGTAGTTACCTCTTAAGGGGTCCTATCTTTGAAAAGAATTAATTTAGTCTTTAATCTAATAACACAGATTAGAATTAATCCATTTGTTTTCCACATTTCCATAAAGTTTCCCAGTACTTTATAATTAGTTTATGGACACTCAAAATGAAGGGTAACTTTTATTTCTATCCTTCTTTAAATAATTATTTATTTCATTCATTTGCTACATGAATGGCTGCTCATGGCTTGGATGCGTGTACTCTTCACTGGGTAAAAAACTGGCTGGATGGCACAAAGAGTTGTGGTGAATGGAGTTAAATCCAGTTGGCAGCCAGTCACAAGTGATGTTCCTCAGGGCTCAGTTTTGGGGCCAGTTCTGTTTAATATCTTTATCAATGATCTGGATGAGGGGATGGAGTACACCCTCAGTAAGCTTGCAGACGATGCCAATGTTGGGTAGGACTGTTGATCTGCTTGAGGCTAGAAAGGGTCTACAGAGGGATCTGGACAGGCTGGATCAATGGGCCAAGGCCAGTTGTACAAAGTTCAACAAGGCTGAGTGCCCGGTCCTGCACTTCAGTCAAAACAACCATATGCAATGCTACAGGCTTGGGAAAGAGTAGCTGGAAAGCTGCCTGGCAGAAAAGGACCTGGGGGTACTGGTCAACATCCAGCTGAATATGAGCCTGCAGTGTGCCCAGGTGGCCAAGAAGGCCAACGGCATCCTGGTCTGTATCAGAAACAGTGTGGGAACATGAGCAAGGAAGTGATCATCTCCCTGTACTCAGCCCTGGTGAGGCCACACCTTGAAAACTGTGTTCAGTTTTGGGTCCCTCACTACAGGAAAGACATTGAGGTGCTGGAGCGTGTCCAGAGAAGGGCAACAAAGCTGGTGAAAGCTCTAGAGAACAAGGAACAAGTCCTACGAGAAGCAGCTGAGGGACCTGGAGTTGTTTAGACTGGAGAAAAGAAGGCTAAGGGGAGACCTTATTGCTTTCTACAACTACCTGAGAGGAGGTTGTAGCGAGGTGGGTGTCAGTCTCTTCTCCCAAGTAGCAAATGATACGGCAAGAGGAAATGGACTCAAGTTGCACCACAGGAGGTTTAGATTGGATATTAAGAAAAATTTCTTCACTGAAAAAGTTGTCAGGCATTGGAACAGGCTGCCCAGGGAAGTGGTTGAGTCACCATCCCTGGAGCTATTTAAAAGACATGTAGACATGACACTTAGGGACATGGTTTAGTGATAGACTTGGCAGTATTAGGTTAACAGTTGGACTCAATGACCCTAAGGATCTTTTCCAACCTAAATGATTCTATGATTCTATGATTCTGATATATATTAGTTAGTAAAAATAACATTCTAAAACACATTTTACAAAACACATAATCATGTGGGTTACAATTCAGCTCATTTTAAAATCTCCTTTAACTGACATGACTCCGATGTGGCAGAATGGCAGTTACCCATACTAAAAGGTCTTTTACATTGTCTAATGCAGAAGACTAAGGAAAGCTACTGAGTTTCTTAAATGTGTCTCACTGGATAAAAGCAGGTTTTTGCCATATCAGAAATTAGGACATTTGGAATACATGAAGTGTGAGGCCTGCAAAAATACATACAAGGTTGCCACCTCTTACTTATTATGTGGGCTAGTAAAGATACAAAAACATATGTGAATGTCTTTAAACAAAGTTAGAAAAAAAAAATTGGAAAAACTGTAAGTATATGTTTGATATATTTGAAGCACATATTTAGATATTTTAAATATATGAATACAACATACAGATGGATTGACCATATGGTTTCACTAAGGCCAACATACACAAACTGTCCAAGTAAAAAGCTAATTCTTAGACACAGCTTTCTGATGAAAATAGTTTAATACAGACAAAAAATACCTCAGAGTTAAGGAACAATGCAGGGTATAACAGCTGTAAAACCAGTGACCTCAGTGGTGTAACAGCAGGTAAGGTCTACATGTTCACAAACCACGATAATGTCATAGCACACATAATCTGAAAAAAGTAAATTATTTCTCGTCCATAACTAAATATCAGTCTGGAACCAAGACAGCAGAGACAGCACAAAATAATCCCAAAATATAACTGCAGACAGAGTCCAGCTCAGCATGACTGGCAAATCTATGAAATAATGCATGACCTCAGCAAATCCCATCATCGAAAATAAACATTTGGATATGGCATCAGTTTGGGACTAACAGATCAGGTTTTTTGCAGTACATCCAATCCATATCCCAACCTATCAAAAAAAGAAGTGAGTGAGAAATGGTCAGTGAGATAAGAAAAGAATCAATCAAGGCAAATATCTCTTACCTAGAAGGTAGACTCCGGCAGAAGCACCATGAGTGATAGTTATATTATTAGATAAGAGAATTCTTCTCAATTTCTAAAATTATTTCCTGCATTTGGAGCTTTGGTAACATACATTGCTTTATGGCATTTTTTAAATAAAAATAAAACCTGAGAGTCCTGTACAAAGAATTATGTTTTATAGTGGAAGGTGTAGAGAGGATAAAAAGAGGTGGGAGATCTCAAAGGTCGGTGCTTCAGGCAATATTCACTGAGGAATATCTTATGTTTTCTTTAATAGTTTTTGTTTATTTATTTTACTTTTTCAACATTTTGTCCCAGATTTCAGTGAAAACAACCAAATAGTTTTGTCCTATTTATCAGCCAGGTCATCTGTGCAATTACTCTGGCATCATGTTTAAATAACCTCACCCTTGATGGGCAATGCAAAGTTGATGCTGACATATGAGAGACTGAAAATGAACATTGATTTTTGTAAATAACTCTTCTAACAGGCAGGTTATTTTTATTTCATTGCATCCATAGCCTTTTTATTTAGCCAGTGTTTAACATGCCAATATCTTGGTCCTGATTCAGTAGATCACAGAGGCAATTGCTGAATTTTGATAGTGGGTTTAAACCTTCATTATTTGTCAAGTCATATGTTTATGTCTTGTTTCATTAAGGGAACAGAACTAAGAAAGAGTTTATGCTATCTGTTGAAAACAATGAACACAGCACATTGGTCAGGTCTGTGTGTTCAAATGTAGATACATATCCATAGGCAAGAAATGTGTTGATCTGCTTTACCATCTCTGGGTTAAGTTCCTTTTTACTAGAATAACCTATTTCAAGCACAAATTCTTTTGGGAATAAAATGTACCTGAAGAGTTTTTATTTGATTCTCTAGTTCCTAACAAAGTCAGCGTACCTAAACTTCCAAGCATAGATGTCCATTTCAGCAGAACAAACCCTGTGGTCTTGAGGAATTAACAAAAGTCACAGTATTTGCAATGGGGGGAAGGAAAAAAGCGAAAGCTCCCATTGAAGCTTTTGAAATTAGAGAAACTGTCAGACAATCAGTGGAAGTAGAATTAACATTAGTAAACAATTGCTTTGAGTTGCCATTTCCACCCCTGATGACACTAAAATATTCAGTTTAGCATATGACTGACATGTATACAAGCTGTTTGGGCTATACCACAACTACTGATGAAGATCCAGCTTTTAAGTTCCTAAAAAGATATTCTAACCTTTGCAGCTTTCCTCCACAGAGGAGAGTTAATATGAACAATAATAACTGAGGGTACATGTCCTGCCAGAGCTTTGGAACAACGAAGATGAGAAATATTTGGAAATTATTTTCATCTCTTACGGTATTTCTCCTGCAAAATCTGTCACACTGGTGAAAAGTGGGTGAGACACAAAATCATGAAGAAGTTGAGCTGATGTTCTAAGCAAAATTTCCTCAGAATAGTAAAAAGTAAGAATCTGTTTATTCAGCCAGGCTCAGGAAATCCTAGCAAATAGGGCATAAGATAGTGATATGACACTTCAGGCTTCAAAAGTGCTAAATAATATCTATATTTGCCCTAAAAATCTTGAAATAATCTCTTGCCTGATGTTAAAACAACCAGTACAGTCATCATGTTGCATAGTAGGCTCCATTGGTTGTAAGATAATAGCTGGGAATTGCGTAATGGTTTTGGAACAAAATCAATCCTGATGTAAACCGTTGCCAATTTCTTTACTCCAATATTCAGGTACATTCAGAAAGTAATTTGCCAATAATTTTCAAAGCAATTTATAAACGAGGACTAGTTAATCTTCACAATATTATTATAAATAACTCATAAAATTATTTGTATTCTTCAGTTCAAAAACCACTAGGCACATGCCCTTGCCTGTTCTTGTGTCTACTCTTTTAGAAAATGCAAATGTCAGAAAATGAATCAGTGTTTCTGCTAAGAGAATCACTTGTTTCTTATTCTATATATTTAAATTGGTTTTAATCATCAACACTTCATATATAACACATCCTTTATCCCTCCCCACTGCACACGCACTCTAAATTTAATTAAAATAACTGAAATGGAACTATAGATAATTTGTTTTTTTAAATAGACTACCACATGCTCCATTTACATAAAACCCATTAGTTTGCATTAAATACAAATTAGCTGCTGATATGAATTAAATCATGTATAAATAGTTCAGAATAGCCTCAAAACCATGCATTTTAATTAATATAACAGTTAACCAGATTTATCTGTAAGGTAATCAAAACTCTCACTCATTCATTTTTCAGTACAATAGGCCAGAGAACAAAGAGCTGTCCTGTAGCACTGTTATTTTAACAGTGAAATAAAGGCACAGAGAAGGCAGGAGCAATGTTTGAATTCAGGCATTTATAGCAAATTATATCGTTTTACAATGGTTCTGCAACTGCCAAACCAGAGGCAATATGAACAAGATCTACACTGTAAGGAGGAAATGAAGATGACGAAAATCTTTTGAATCTTTGATGTCTAGGTGTGGCAGAAAGTTAAGAGTGTCATAAAGGAACTGCAAAGGTACTCTTTTTTCCCAGCAATTCTATATATAAAAGTAAAATATAATGTGACAAAAGGAGTTTTTAAGACACTTCTTAAGTAATTGTCATATGATAAAAACGGTCATTCAAGACTCCCAACATCTCTCTCCAAGAGCTATAAATACCAGCAATATAGTGTCATTCCTAGGTAATTATTTCCTTACTTTCAAAAACAAGTACAACTTTCTTTATATGGGAGTTCTGCACTTAGTGATAATATTGAAAGAGAGCAAACCACTGTTTGTACCTACACAGGACATAGACCACACATTTTGGCATACATTTTGGGAACTTTTGAATGGAGGCTTCCTCCAAATTGTGACATATTTTGAGAGAGCTTGTATCTAACAGCAACAGAAGTGGTATTCCTGAGCTCTTCATGGCAATTCAAAATTCACAAGATTAGAGGGATCTTTAAACTGTAATGTTTAACAAATCAAACAAACAGCATCCTGTGCAAAGCAACACATGACAAATTCAGTTCCACTGTAGCTAAAAGAGAAACTGCACAAAAAAATGGAAATAAAGTAGTCAGTCTGTATAAATTCTTTGCCAGAATAGAAAGCAATTGAAGTGGCACTAATGTAGAAATTGTACAACCATTACAGGTTTTGAACAAGTTAGACTGTCAATGTTCCAGATGTTGCAAATGATTCACATGATTTTGTTGCTGCTGCTACAGCTATGGGACACAATAGAACCAGACTGGCTGCACAACGGCAAAGACAATACTGAAAACCTGTGGATCCAGTTTAACATCGCTTGTAAGCAGCTGAGACACCTCATCATCATATGAATAAGCCAGGTCTGAGTGACTCACCAGCTTGCAAGATCAAATCCTATTTGTGCAAATGTTGGGTTGGAATTTGGCTGGCATCCAGCCAGTGGAAAAGGTACTTCTGGATGAATGTGATAGCATTAAACTGCTTTTCAGGCTGCTTAATTTTTGCAGGATATGGCCCATAATTTACATTTTTTTAAAAATAAACACACATTATTCTTAATTATACTTTCAGCTGAAGGTGTATCCAATACACTGGAGTTTGAGTTAAACATCAAAACTAAAGTGCCTCAGCTGATTGCAGAATTCAACACAGTACATAAGTATTTGCATTTAACAGAAAGAGAATTTGGTCTGATGTCTCTACAATATAGATTCAATCTCTAGGACCAGTTTGGCATGCATATATACTCAAAGTAATCCTAATTCTGTTCAGTGAGGAAGAACAGAGTATAATTAGCAAAGTATTCGTCATCCTAGATTCATTGATTCATTTTAGCTATGTTTTGCATAAAGCATTAATATACAGTGCATAATATGTTGTATGTCTTAATTTTTAAATTATTTAGGAATATTAAATGCACAGTAATATTCTCTGATGTAGCATGTTTGACACTAATGTCCCAAGGAAATGTTCAAATAGTACAATCAAAAACAATTCTTACACTTTCAAACAAAACCAAGGAAAATATGCTATTTGATGGCATCTTTGAAAAGAAAGAGGAAAATTATTTGTTCATATTAAAACAAAAAATATTTTTAGCACCACATCTGCTTAACACAGATGCCCACTCATACATTTTGCTACCCATAACAATGGAACAGTCTTAATCCCATTTGCATTACTCCAAAGAGGTAACTATCCATAAAGAGTGACTAGTTTTATCCAGCGAATATCAGTGAAACAAACACTGACAAACAGCTATTTTGCTTCTTAAAAGCCAGTTTTTGCAGTAAATTATGCGTTGCAAGAAACAGCAGGGTGGGCTATGTAGTTACATCAGTGTCATATTATATTATGATCTTTCCTAGGATATGACTGGCAGACAAAACAAATATGATGTGTCACAACAAAAGTTAAGCATGAACAAACAAGTAGCCCCCAAAATATACAAACATTTTTTAATAAGCCCAGTTATTCAATACAAGAAACTTAAATGAAGTAAAACCCAACCTTTTTTTCAAAAATGAAATTGCTAACCAAAGATCCAAGCCTTGAGAACTTGTAACTACAACCAATCAGAAGAGATTTGTGAACCCATCATCACTCAGGATTATGACCAAGGTAATTGAAAAACATGCTTTCACCTGTATTTTGGCAAATAAATTTGTTCTCAAAATCTAAAAGCCCAAAAAATATTATTGGATGAGTATGCTGTGGCAGGAGTGCTTAGATAGAATTGTTCCAGATCAATTATCTTCTGTAGTCTAAGGTTATACCTCCTGGGAAAACCCTTGAAAGCAGATGTTTCCTCTAAGGCTGCACTGTCCTGTAATGAAACAATAACTGTATTGATTTCTTTTTTAAAAATGGATTCAGATTAAAGTCTTAACATTCCAAATTAACTTCTGAAAGTAGAAGATTTTGACAATATGAAACTTCTAACCATTATTACGTTTCCTTTCCCATCTTCAGAATCCTCTTACATCATTTAACTGGTTTTGTAAAATACACCAAGACAGGGACTTCTCAAAGACTATGGAAAGAGACACAGTGCCTTTAAATTGGCACTACTTCAAAGCCCTACTAGCTGTACAGGCAGCTTCAAAATTACATTTTAGGCAAATCTAGCTGCATTAAACAACATTGTGAACACACTTTGCTTGGTTTTGAACAGCAATTGCAATGTAATTAGTGCCACTTAATGGAAAAATGTAATTGAGGAGCATATTGTTATTAATCAAATTCCAATATAAAGCTGGCTGCTGTAATAATGGGAGCAATTATTGACTGATAAACTCTTCACCACAGAAACTGACATTAACTAAATCCTGTCTTTTCATAAAGGAGCAGAAAGGCAGAGAGCTCAAAATAACTTTGTTTCTAGTACTCCCATGACATAGGTAGAGTCCAGGTAGTATAAAACATTAGGCATTACATTTTCAAATACATAACAAAAGAATATAAGAATGTCAGAACCTGAAAATATAAGTCAATAAAATAGTCTACTTTCAATCAAAGTTGCAAGATTTACCCTCTCCTAGTCACAAAACCTTGTGACAAACACTGAGAACTTATCAAGGGTATTTGGGTGACTCCTATCAATGCAAAAATTTTTAGGTCTTCTGTCTAGTATCTAAAGAGATCTTCATGAATTTTAACTTTGCACAGGTAGTTATGGAGGTGTTAAAGCCAATTAAAAGTGTTGGGATTCTCACAATTCTGACGTGATTATCTGTCCAGCATTTGATGGTATTTGAGCCATGTACAGAGTACTGGACAAACTATTAGCACCTGTCAATTCTGGAAACAAAAAAACAACAACAACAAAAAGGAGAGGAAAAAAAGAGATGTATTTTCCCACCTGGATTTCCTGAAAAAAACAATGTGACATACTGGTTGGCTTTGAATAACTTCCCCTCCCAAAATTCTCATTCTGAACTGGCAGTTTCCTTTATT
Organism: Haliaeetus albicilla; assembly: GCF_947461875.1. Classification (NCBI taxonomy): domain Eukaryota; kingdom Metazoa; phylum Chordata; class Aves; order Accipitriformes; family Accipitridae; genus Haliaeetus; species Haliaeetus albicilla. The sequence goes on from NC_091516.1 coordinate 48,478,724, forward strand.
ATTTCTGACTTGATCAGGGGAGGATCTAAAAATGGTATTCAAGCAGAAATTCAGTCTGTCATCTAAGTCTCATGGCTGTTGCAGCAGAATAGAAATTCTACAGGAGCCACAGCTAGTGTCACAAGTGGCAGGGATACATGCAGGACTTCAGAAGGAAAGCAGGAAGAACTTTGTAGTTGTAAGTACTATAACAGGATCAAAATCAGTAAGCACAACTAGATTATGTTGAAAAAGATATTGTCTTTATTAAACCAGCTGATACAGGAAATTATCTTTGTCCTTCTATAACTGTGAAGAAGGAGCTTAAAGCCAAGTATAGTTTGGGAATAAAGTATCCCATTTTATCTCAATGATTAGGATTATCATACAGGCAAATTTGGATATTCAAATTAATAATGTCTGCAGTGAGATTATTAACAATATTGGTGTTTAGATTAGATGATTGCTTTGACTTCCCACTAAGCTCCATGAGTTAAGTCATATGTTCGTGGCATACATGCTGATTTGTACAGGCATGAGGTAACAGTTTATATTTTGAAAATGGATTATTTCTATTCCTCTCCTTCCACCCCCAAAAATAAGGGCAAGAAAGTATTGTTTGAAAATTAAAGAATATATCCTAACATACAATTCTCTAGTAGGAGATTAATAAATGGTAAACTCATTATATAAGCTTGTGATTTCATGGTCAACTGAAATCTACCTAAATTTATGCTCTCTGTTCATCCCTGCCCATAGCTGAGCAGAGATTTCAGGATGTTCTTCAGATAATTATGTAGGATTTGTGATCTTGATTCCTGGCTGGGTTTGAAGGTTTAGGGGAGATTTTTTTAAAAAATAAGGAATTACTAGGGTTGACAAACAGAGATTATTTCTAAGGGTTTCTATGCAAATAGAAAAACAAACCCTGGACTATTGTCAAAAAACTAAAAGAATATTTTCAGGCAGTAAAGTTAGTGGTTAGGTAGTGCCTCAGTTACAAATATGAAATGATATGACATTTAGATATGCAATCTACTGAATTATGCTTTCCTCTGACTATATATTCTGTATCCAAATTACAGCCACAGTTAGACCCTCTAGGCTGGATTGGCAGACCTTGCACATATTCACATATACTGTTGGTTCATGCATTAGACTTGAGATGAAAAACGAACTTGGAAGTTGACAATAAGGCTATTTATATTTACAGATTTAGTTATTTTACCTGACACAGAACCAATGGAAGAGAATAACATCGCAAAGGAGACAGCATCCAAGAGGTCTTTTAGAATTTCACAGCAGAAACAGTGTTTGTGTAGATTTGTCTTTAATCTAATTTCCGTTCACACTACACAGACTTCTGTGTTTGAGGAGTTTTTAAAAAAGAGCTATATTTCTTCTATGGTATTTGAAGAAAGGACTGATCTTTTCCTTGAGACTTTTTACAATCCACTTTTACATTACATTACTACAATAAAAAAATGGGATGGAGAGAATATGTTTGAAAATTAATTTGCATTTGCACCTGTTTCAGACATTTTGAAACTTGATCTAATAACATTTATTGACCTGGAAAATATGAACATTTCCTTTACTAGAGACTATGAATGAATGAATTCTCCCTCCACAGCAGTCTTGGGGTTTATGTTAGTGACTTTGGTTTGTCAGGAATTCAACCTGGATCTCCCTATATTCATATAAAATTGTTACGCACTAGCACTCCTATAAATACTTAACACATCACTAAGGTATCACATGGGACAAAGCCAGCAAACTATGGCCTGGAGGAAATGCAGAGTGTCGTGGTTTAACCCCAGCTAGCAACTAAACACCACGCAGCTGCTCACTCACTTCCCCCCCACCCAGTGGCATGGGGGAGACAATTGGGGGAAAAGAAAGTAAAACTCGTGTGTTGAGATAAGAACAATTTGATAGAACAGAAAAGAAGAAACTAATAATGATAATGGTAACATTAATGAAATGACAATAGTAATAATAAAAGGATTGGAATATACAAGTGATGCACAATACAATTGCTCACCACCCACCAACCAACGCCCTGTTTGTCCCCGAGCGGCAATCCCCCCACCCCCACTCCCCCCAGTTTATATACTAGATGTGACATCACATGTTATGGAATACCCCGTTGGACACTTTGGATCAGCTGCCCTGGCTGTGTCCCCTCCCAATTTCTTGTGTCCCTCCAGCCTTCTTGCTGGCTGGGCATGAGAAGCTGAAAAATCCTTAAGACTAAACATTATTTGGCAACAACTGAAAACATCAGTGTGTTATCAACATTCTTCTCATACCAAGCTCAAGAACATAGCACTATACCAGCTACTAGGAAGACAATTAACTCTATCCCAGCTGAAACCAGGACACAGAGCTACCGTGCCTGTCCAGAGCCCGAGGGCACTTTGCCCAGGGCAGCCACTGCACCACTGAACCCACTTGGAGCATCCTGCATTAAAAGCTACCCTAAAAACCTTGAAAAATTGTCCTGAGATTTGGGGCAAAGTTAAACCCTTACCCTGCAGTAACATTAGTCAGTTATAGTCCTGGCTATCAACAGACAAATGGAAAAGGAAGTTAAAATTTTTCTCTATTTAAATTGGTAACAAAATTCTCTTCACCTGGTTGCTATAATTTTTATCCAAAGCCCTTTACAGAGAATGCACCTATTCCCTTGATGTTTCTCCTTTCAGACACCCACAGATCCAGTGCATTCAGCTAATGCAACTCATGCAGCGTTTAGCTTGATCAGGCAAGTAGATGTCCTTTTTTCCACTGTGCTATGCTGCTATGTGGAAGAGGTGAACAGAAGAATAAAGGCTGTTAGGTTGAAGAGGCTACTAGCACCAACTGAAAATTAGAAGAAATATCCAAGATAATAAGCTTGGAAGAGTGAGAATATACAGAGTATCTATTTAAATAATACAAAAAAAAAAAAAAAAAGAGAGAGGAATATCAACAAATTAGCTTTAAAAACCAAGAACTTTTAAGAAGGCCTATTTAATGGGCTCACTGAATAATGTGAAATATTTTTCCTCCATTATCTATAAAATACAGTAATTAATTAATATATCACATGAACCAAGCAAAGAATGTGTGCCCTGAGAATGGTAGGAAGGATGTGTGCCCTGAGAATGGCAGGAACTGTTCTGTAATTTCTCAATTACGTCAGATGGACATATCCTTTAACTGACCCTACATGTGAACAGTAGCCCACAGTATAAAACCTTAAGAGGTTAGATAAATACCTTAATTATTTTTTAAGTTCATTCTACTGCTTTTTAGTAACTGATACACCAGATAACTAAATTTACAAACTTATGACTACAATATTGCAATGCAGTCCCTTAAAATCAAAATTCAGATTGTTCCTTGACTGCAGTTTTAATCAACAATGCACATTTATATGTGACCTCTGTCATGAGAGATACCAAAAGAAAGGATTCTAAGTAACAATTAGACATGTGCCTCCTTAATTACAATAATAATTCCATTCCTAATGCAGTCTTTAGACTTGCTATAGGCTTTTATATTTAACTAAAGATATTTCTAAAGCCTTTTCTCCTTTTTTGAATATATCTTTGCTGAAGTTACTTGGGGTTCATAAAGGTAATAACTACTTGTTCACTACATTTTAAAATTGTCTTTTGCATTTTAGTTAAAGCTTCTTTTTTTAATCTGTATTTCTCATCTAGTTTTCTGGAGAAACCTAAAACTATACAGTTTATAAAATACACAACTTGCAAAGTGATGCTAACTTTAGCTAATTCATCTTTTTTACCCTTTTTTCCTTTTTACAAGGAACCACACAAAACAAGTACATCAGTCTCACATGACATGGTACACAAAAGTAAATTTGATTGGTTTTAGTCTGTGAGATCATAACGTAGATTTCTATGAAGAAAAAAAATGCCATTCAAATAAAGGCACACCAGGTCTGATTGTTATTTCACAGTACTGTAAATGAGGAGTAATGTTAACAAACTACCAACAGCCCCATAGATGTGTTCTAAATGATACAATAGAACTTACTATTTTTATCCCTTGTGTTGTACATCTACAAATATTCACATTCTTAACTCGTTAGACACATTCTACTCTCATCAATCTCATTCACAGTACCACAATATTGAGTTATGTGAAAGACCTTCTTTGCTAGAATATACGTGTATCAAAACTTAAAAATTTAACCATAAATTCAGGAGATAGATATATGTGTTCAACAAAATTATGTATGGCTGTCACAACCTGATCAGCAAGATACCCTGGGTAGTGCGGGAGGTCGTGTAAAGCTCAAAATCCTCTCAGAGCAAATTAAGGCAAAGCGATGCCAAATGACCAATCAAATTGTTTATTGAGCAAAAACAGTTACAAAGCATATACACATGTGCAAAAACTCTAGATATTGCTGCCTGCCAGGTGAGCCAGAGAACCAAAGGGAAAGGGGAGGGGAGAAGTTTACTCACTGTAATCTTAATTCAATATTCAAACTTTATAAAATGATTCAACATCAAACTTTAACTCTGTGGATGAACTATTCAAATAACTACATCAAACTATGTATATGAAGTGAGGTAGATGCAGCGAAGAGAAGGTAGAGCAAGATAGATAGAAAGGAGACAAAGAGAGAGAGAGATCACCACCCTAGGATCCAGTGACGTCTTGCAGGTCCTGTTTCAGATGTGGTCCATGGTGGGCACACGTGCTGCCCAGAGTCCCTTTTTGTCTTATATAGTCTCTGGCTATCGGTGTCCCTCCCAAAGGAGGAGTGTCATCAAGCATGTGCAGTTGTTCTTCTAGAAAGTTCTCAGGAGTTCCGGGAATAGGTCTGCAGTACTTGGGTCATCATCTTGTTTAGAGCCCAAGTGTAGTCTCATATTGGCGCAGGTGCAAACCTTTTGTGGTTATAGGGATAGTGATGCAGGAAGAGGCACTGTCCCACCTCCACAGAACCCATCTCTGTCAGCAATCAACTCCCTTTCAAGACAACTCATTTAAGACATAAACAATTCAGTTGAAACATACCAACAGTGTTCCCAGAATCAGTCCATGACAATGGCTGAATAGAAAATATTTCCTTATAAAAGCATTTCAGCATTTTTTTACCACAGATAATGAATGAAAGGCTTAAAAGTATGAGTGCCTACAACACAATAAATGTCTGCTTGAGTCAGAGCAATTCTATGTGATTTAGAATTATTGTTTTCTTCTGTTCTTTAAATTATAAATGTTTATCTGCCAAGAAATGGTTCAAAAATACAAGTAAAGACAAAATCTTTAAGGTATAACCGTGGAGACTCATCTAGCCTATTCATCTCTAAATGTCCATATTTTCCATACTGAAGCAAGATAGAAAATCTTTACTGAAATTGCACCTACATAGGATGAAAAGGAATTTTTCCACTGGATGACTCCCTGTTCATCCAGGACTTAATTCTTTTCCTTACAATGTGTATTTTGAGGCAGCAGCTACATGTTCTTTACTTCTCCAGTAAGGAAGCCTAAAGTGTATAATGTTATGTTTTGTTTTGTTTTTTTAAACCCACACTTTTTAAATTATATATTAACTCTACCTCCAAGTTTAGACTTTGATTTGAACTACTGCAATTTTTGTTTTAGCCCATCCAGCAGTATAAATATGCAAGTTCCAGAGCCGAGAGCGTTCCTGGGCACTGTTTAACAGTGTACACACAGCCACAATGCCTAAAGATAGTGAGACCATTAATAAATTGTAAATGCCTCTATGATCTGGAATCAGGTACATACCGATATTTCTTCTCTAGTTCAAGCACAATTGTTTTTTGCATTTGGTCAAATACTACTAAAGTGAGAGTTTATTACATTGTACCACAATTTTTCTGCATGACTACTTCCACTTTATAATATTTTGTTGAAGAAAATGTATTTTGTTTCAGAGAAACTGCTTGGGTTTTATAATTTATATTTTGCTGAACAGTTGTATAGAATACTACATATTTCTTATCAGATGATTGATTTCACAGGTTCTCCTTGGTTGACACAAAGACTGCTGAAGCTGTAAGCATTTTTTGTCTGTTTTGTGTATTGCAATAAATGAGGTTGATATCTGATTCAAAGGGATTGATCAAGAATTTTCCTAAGTGTTGCCATCAGAGAAATATTTTGAAAGATACCTGACATGGACAAATATAGAGAAAGAAAATGCCCCATCTTTCTCATGCTAGAGAATAATGGGATACTCAAACAGGCGATTGCAGCTTTTTACTTGCACATGTCAGTTGTGTGTTTCTCAGGGCATCAGAATAGTAACCATTACTGAGGAAAGTGCTGGCCCTTTTCTTTGGGGCCAAGCAATTTGCACCCTCACTTTTGAAAGGCAGCAGGAACTGCAGACCTTGCTGTCTGATTCCTTCACTGGCTCTCTCACCTGCTCTGTCCATTTCCCCAGCAAATGTGCCACATCTTTTCCTCCTCATTGCAGAAGCCTCAGTGCAACCCTGATCTGCATGTTTCCTTTTCCTAATGCTTGACTTGAAAAACCCTTAAAAAAGCTTGATAGGTTATTTCTTCCTCTATCAGCAAAAAGTAAGAATCTCCTCTCTTCTCTCTGTCAAAATATGTTGGACTTATCCACCAAATGACCTGTGTAGCTATAGCCCAACACCCCATAAAATGGACCTTGTTAGTATAGACTGAATCATAGAATCATAGAATCGTTTAGGTTGGAAAAGACATTTAAGATCATCAAGTCCCACCATCAACAATTCCCCCTAAACCATGTCCTGAAGTGCCTTGTCTACGTGCTTTTTGAATACCTCCAGGGATGGTGACACAACCACTTCCCTGGGCAGCCTGTTCCCATGCCTGACAACCTTTCCAATGAAGAAATTTTTTCTAATATCCAACCTAAACCTCCCCTGCTATAACTTAAGGCCATTTCCTCTCCTCCTATCACTTGTTACTTGATAAGAGAGACTAGTACCCACCTCACTACAACCTCCTTTCAAGTAGTTGTAGAGAGCGATAAGGTCTCCCCTCAGCCTCCTTTTCTCCAGCCTAAACAGCCCCAGTTCCCTCAGCCGCTCCTCATAAGACTTGTGCTCCAGGCCCTCCACCAGCTTTGTTGCCCTTCTCTGGACATGCTCCAGCAACTCAATGTCTTTCCTTTAGTGAGGGGCCCAAAACCGAACACAGTACTCAAGGTGCGGCCTCACCAGTGCCAAGTACAGGGGAACAATCACTTCCCTGCTCCTGCTGGCCACGCTATTTCTGATGCAGGCCAGGATGCTGTTGGCCTTCTTGGCCACCTGGGCACACTGCAGGCTCATATTCAGCTGGATGTTGACTGGGTGCTGGTCTTTTTCTGCAGGACAGCTTTCCAGCCACTCTTCCCCAGTAGCATTGCATGGGGTTGTTGTGACCCAAGGGCAGGACCCAGCACTCAGCCGTGTTGAAGGCTCATACAGTTGTCCTCAGCCCATTGATCCAGCCTGTCCAGATGCCTCTGCAGAGCCTTCCTACCTTCAAGCAGATCAACTCTACCTCCCAACATTAGGGTCATCTGCAAATTTACTGAGGGTGTACTCAATCCCCTCATCCAGATCATTGACAAAGATATTAAACAGAACTGGCCCCAGCACAGAGCCCTGGGAAACACCACTTGTGACCAGTCGCCAACCGGATTTAACTCCATTCACCACAACCCTTTGGGCTCAGCCAGCCAGCCAGTTTTTAACCCAGTGAAGAGTACACCTGTCTAAGCCATGAGCTGCCAGCTTTTCAAGGAGTATGCCATGAGAGACAGTATGAAAAACCTTACTGAAGTCCAGGTAGACTGCATCCACAGCCTTTCCCTCATCCACTAAGTGGGTCAACTTGTCATAGAAGGAGATCAGGTTGGTCAAGCAGGACCTGCCTTTCAGGAACCCATGCTGGCCGGGCCTGATCCCCTGGTTGTCCTGCACATGCCATGTGAGCACACTCAAGGTGAACCACTCCATAATCTTCCCCAGTACCAAGGTCAAGCTGACAGGCCTGTAGTTCCCCAGATCCTCCCTCTGACACTTCTTGTAAATGGGCGACACATTGGCAAGCCTCCAGTCATCTGGGACCTCCCCTGTTGACCAGGATTGCTGATAAATGATGGAGAGTAGCTTGGCAAGCTCCTCCACCGGCTCCCTCAATATTCTTGGATGGACCCCATCTGGTCCCATAGATTTATGAGTGTCCAGATGGGCGTAGGAGGTCACTAATTATTTCCTCCTGGATTAAGGGGGGTGTATTCTGCTCTCTGTCCCTCTATTCCAACTCAGAGGGCTGAGTACCCTGAGGATAACTGGCCTCACTATTAAAGACTTAGGCAAAGAAGGCATTAAGTACCTCAGCCTCTTCCTCATCTTTGGTGGCAATGTTCCCCTTTGCATCCAATAAAGGATAGGTATTCTCCTTGGCTCTCTTTTTGTTGTTAACATACTTGTAAAAGCATTTTTTGTTGTCCCTTACAATAGTGGCCAGATTTAGTTCTAGCTGAGCTTTTGCCTATCTGATTTCTTCTCTGCATGACCTAACAAGATCCCTGTACTCTTCCTGAGTTGCCTCCCCTTTCTTCCAAAGATGGTAAACTCTCTTTTTTTTCCTGAGTCCCAGCAAAAGCTCCCTGTTCAGCCAGGCCAGTCATCTTCCCTGATGGTTCGTCTTGTGGCACATGAGAACAGCCTGCTCCTGAGCCTTTATGACTTCCTTCTTGAAGAATGTCCAGCCTTCCTGGACCTCTTTGCCCTTCAAGACTGTCTCCCAAGGGACTCTCTCAACCAGTGTCCTGAACAGGCCAAAGTTTGCCCCCCAGAAGTCCATAGTGGTGGTTTTGCTGACCACCTTCTTTGTCTCACCAAAAATCAAGCATTCTGTCATTTCATGGTCGTTAAGCCTGAGACGGCCTCCGACAACCACATCTCCCACCAGTCCTTCTCTGTAAACAGTAGGTCTGGCGAGTCTCCTCCCCTGGTAGGCTCACCTACCAGCTGTGTCAGGAAGTTATCTTCCACACACTCTAGGAACCAGCAGACGTCCAGAAAGTTGAAGTCCCCCACGAGAACAAGGGCACACAATTGTGAGACTACTGCTAGCCGCTTGTAGAATGTAGAATGATTCCTCTGCCTCTTCAACCTGGTTGGGTGATCTATAACAGGCTCCCAGCACAGTATCTGCCTTGTTGGCCTTCCTCCCCATCCTTACCCATAAGCACTCAACCTTATCATCACAATCATGGAGATCTGTACAATCAAAGCACTCCCTAACATAGAGCGCCACCCCACCACCTCTCCTTCCTTGCCTATCCCTTCTGAAGAACTTATAGCCACCTATTGCAGCACTCCAGTCATGATATGATAATCATAACTCCTGTCAGGACATTTCAAAGAATCTGCCATAAACTTCAACACATTTCAGAATATTTCAGAAGGAACATATTCCCTTTTATTCAATACTGACAAAGTTTTAACAAAAACTGCAATGCTAAGTTTCTGTATGAGCTGTAAAAACATGCTTTTAGTTATTGATGGCATTGTATTTGGTTTATCCCTAATGGCCTAGCCTAAATTTCAGTTCCACAACTTCCATCTAAATTTCATTTTGCTGTCAGTTTAGCTCCCTAATTGTAGTGTGAAGTATTTAACCACATGTTTTCTTTAAATTGGTATGAAATCCCCTGCAATTCTTTGACAATCTTTACTTGCTGCCCAGAACTGGTTGTTAATGTCACGGTCTTCTACCTGCCTCATTACAGCCAACAAAATCTTCTTTGACAGAGGAACTGCCTATATATAACACTTATAGAAAATTGTATTTTAACGGATATAAATGTATTAATATTACTACCATATTGCTATTGAATTTAGAATCATAGCGTGGTTTAGGCTGGAAGGGACCTTTTGAAGTCTTTAGCTCTAACCCACTGCCCACAGCAAAGCTAAACTTTTGGGTCATTTTGTTAGAGGTACTTTATTTTACATTTTTTCTTTAATATTTATTTATATGTTTTACACAACTCTCTTGGTTTCCAAGTGGATTTTCTGCTCAGATACTGAGGGATGAGCAACATTGACCAAGTGGATAGGTATAGGCATAGGTACATGGTAGGCTTCTTTAATCATGCCAAAGCCTCCTAGCTCATATCCTAACATATTGCTAAAATCCAGGTTCAAAGAGCTCTGCTGTGCTGGGAGGCACCAGCCACCTTATACTATGAGAGAAAGTTTTATTAGAGGGACAAAAAGAGAAAATAGTGTTTCAAAATTTTCAGGTTTGACTTTTCACCATATCACAATAAAAGCTTGTGAAATAAAGCTACCCTTATTCCTTACATCCCCTAATCTGGAGAGTGAAAAAAAAAAGAAAAAAAAAGAAAAAAAAAGTCAGTGGTCTGCATCCCAAGAAGTGGCTGGGAAGCTAAACAGATCTTAAGCAACTGCTCAATAAGGGTGAAGACTTGGGATTTAGGGCTCATACCCATCCAATTACAGAGCCATCAAAGCTGTGAGGTATTTTGCTGCTTACCCTCCTACTTCCTGAGGCATTTGCACCTTCACAGAGCTACATTGCAACCCTGGAGCAAGGCCCCATGGGCTGCCCTGGGGAAGCCCAGCCATCTGCAAAGGCCAGACAGAAAAGCACTCACCTCCTCCAAGAGGTCCACTTTGTTGGGCAGTTTCATATCACACTTAATATGTGCTACATGGAACAGATGTCTTCAAGCACCAGGTGAAGAAAAGAAGTTAGCCTGGCAGTTAGACCACTTTCCTGGGAAACAGGAGTTGGACAGTCAACGCAACCTTGAGCATGAGGGTATGCAACCAGCCTCCTGCCCTCCCTGCCAGATACACAACACATGGAAAACTTTCCTGCAGGTTTTTTTGGTGCTATTGCACATAAATCAATGCAAAATTCATAAACCTTTAAAGACAACAGAAGAGGGTATGAAATTGTATGGCGAGAAATCACAGATGGATTAGAAAAAAAGACAAGTGAGAAACAAATCTAGAAACAGGAAACAAAATTCATGGCCTGTCCTTTTAAGTTCGGTATCTTCACACCCAGAGTGACATGTAAAACACCACTAGGCATATTCACCACAGCCAGCACTGCATGCCTGAGTGGGAAAAAGCTTGTTTGGACAGCTTTACACACACACACTGAGCTAGTCTGCATGTTTCTGGCACTGGCCTTCCTACATCAGTCAATAACAAAAACAGAGATACAGCTGAGCTCTTTGGAGTAAGTAATCCCACCTCATGGTCTACCCTGAAAAGACACCTCACTGATGTAGCTCATTACTAGACAGGTACATGCCTCTCTTTTGCCCTCAGCCAGGCACCTCATCAGTAGAAATTAATTCTCCTGCCACCTAGCTTTAGTGCCTTTTGTCAGCATGTGGGGATTTTTGTTAGTTTGTTTCTAAACAAGTGCTCTGAGGAATTTCATTCTCTTCTTATATGGGACATAGAGTGGATTCCACCAGGGAGCCAGTCTGGAGTGGCCAGCCGCTGACACATTCATGTTGCTGTGATGTTCAGCCCTTTTAGTGCATCTTCCCTTGGTCCTCAAGATTTAGAGTGCCATCACAGGAGACACTGACTTCAAGAGCAGAGCAACATTGGGCATAACTCCATACCTACCTATATTAAGATCTTTGAGAAGGACCACACCTGCACAGTTACATTTACTTACATTACATTACTGCTGCAAACAGCTTCTTATTTCTGCCTTATGTGGAATATTCATAAATAAACAACATGCAGCTATTTCTGTTCACATGCCTGTCTGGATTTTACATATCTTTGTTACATATCCTTCAGACACCTTTTCTACAAGTTGTACTTTTTTTACTCTCCTGTGGAAACCACTCCATACCTCTGATCATCCTCGCTGTCCTCACTCTCCTTTCTGAGTTAATGGGGTCAATACTGCATAATGTAATCAAGATGGAAGCATATACATCAGAAAGACAACTACCTAACATTTTACTCCAAGTGAGCATTACACTCATATTTTATCCAAAATGACTCCAGGATCTGCTTCTGAAGTAATAACCATTTTCACTGAATAAAGGCCCACATTTTGTATGCATCAATATGGATGCTTTCCCCATTCCACTATTTAAATTGCTTTACATTTAAAAATATTAATTAAAAGTCGCCCTTTTATCACCTACTCACCCATTGTTACAAGAATTCACCTACAGTTATCTTGGCATTTATTTTCATTAATATTTTTGTAGCATTAATATATTTTCATTTGTGATTTTGTAGCATTAATAAAGTTTGTCATTCACCACATATGCACTTTCAAGTTTTTCTCTGGGTATGTCTACCCACAATGGTCCAAGCACATATTCTTGCAGAATACAGTCACACTTTCCATCCATTGTCAATCTCCACTATGTACCAACATACACTACATTTCCTAAGTTTTAGCTAGAAATTTAAATTAGAAGAGCATTGTCTTTCTTTTTCAACTCCTTTTTAGTGGAGCTTTTGTCATGGGACCATTTAAGAAACTTTTTAGAAAGTTCATTGTAGCAGCTAGATCACTTTTTCTGTATGTTCACTGACTCCTCCAAAAACTGGGTATGACTTGCCTGTGAAAAAGCTATACTGATTCTTCCCCATTACTTTTATCCATATGTCTATTAATGGTATTCTTTATCATAATTTTTTATGAATTTCTCTGGTACAACATGCAGGTTTGATGAACTGTTGTTTCTAGATTTTACAGGAACCCCCAGGTTTGGGGCTTTGGTTTGTTTTTTGTTTTTGTTTTTTTTTAAACACAACATATTTATCTTTTTTTCTGGTGCAGATAGCTCTGATAGACTATACCCTGATTTCATAGATTTTAATAGAACCATATCTGATTCCATTACAAGTTTTAGATAAATATCATAAGACACCAGTTTGTTGCTCTTCATTCTAATGTTTTGTTCTAACTCCTCTTCTACTGACATTTTGCACAAAATCCTTTCCAATGCACTCCTTATAATAAAATCCATGGGAATCTTCTAAATCTCCTTCATACTAATCGGTGAATCCAAGAATTCTCTTAACTTCATGGCAATAAATTACATTGGCCATATACACTTTCCATATTCTTTGGCAGGCTTCTTGCTTCCACTGTATTTGAAAAGATTTCATCACTAGTATTCATGGTTTACAAAATCGTTCCTCAACTTTTTTAATTATCATTTTGTCTAATCATAGTTTAATATTTAACTTGCGAAAATGTATGCCCTTTTTCCTGTTTGAAAATTACTACCACTTTTTGAAGATTTATTTTTATTTCTAATAATAGTATTTGCATGATTTCTGTGAGGTAGAATCTTTTTTTGATAGATATAATCCCTATGGTCTGTAACCTCCAATATGATATCTTCAGCACTTGCAAGTAATTAACTCTTTTGGCTGTACCTTTTAATTTCTTTTAACAAGCTTCTTTTTTTATGGAACCCTCTTTTTCACAGCTCAACATTACACCCATGGGTCTTTTCAGAGACAATTTTTTCTACTGATGCATCTTGAATTTTAATGTATAAGGCGGCAGCTCTAGAACACCTTTTCACTTGTAATATTTTGAGGTGTCATGTACATTGCTTACAACTGATAGATTAAGTTAGTAACAGATTCTTCTCTTTTGAGGTTTCTGCCTATTTACTCCAAGGTGTTAAAATATGTGCATTATGTTTTATTACTAGGCTCTGCTTATTTATCTAATTCTGGTAGTTGACTCATTCTACTACTCCTATGAAGTGGGCTTCACAGCCTTTTTCATCTCACGCTGTAGTTTTTTGTGAGGACCATTTGCTGCCTTCAACATATGCATATATATATATATATAACCTGCCCTTCCTACTCTGTGCAGTAAGCTACAAAGTGCTAGTCCTGCCCTTGACTCTGCCTACATTTTTACTTGTACTTGCCTCTTTGTCTCTCCTGATTTTTACTTTTTTATTTTTTAATTAAAAACAAGTTAGATGGAAGAAGGCACAGTTCTATTTGTGCCTCTTTTGTCTTGTCTTTCTAAGCAGTAAGCATGCCAGTTTTGTCTGGGATTTCCTTCATTTGAAGACAAGTAATTAGAAATGAATGACTAAAATATGAATAAAATAAAAAGTTTGTTATTTTAAATATAAGGTAATGTCTTTGAATTATTCAATCGCTCTGTCCTATAGCTATTAACCAAGTACTTTTTGCTGACAGTTGACATGCCTTAGAACATAGCCAAGGCCACCTTACTCAGAATAACTTCTGAACTATTTCATTGTTTGCTGAGTGACAAATTTCAGAGAGACTGTTGACTCAGAGATGCAGTGCATTATTCTTTAACCCTTCTGTATTTAAGATGATAGAAGCTGTTTGAGAACACAATGAAGTGGCCTCTTGTTCTGTTAAACAGAGATTCTCATCCTTATTCAAAAGATCTGTTGTTTAATTCTGTATTTTCATTTTTCCTAATTTTTTCAAAGGGCCAATACTGAATAATGCATCTGGGGTCATTTTTTTCCCCTTCTTTTCTTGTGTAAATAATCCCTTTGATAACAGATGACATGGGAAATCAATTTACCTTCCTCTAATGAACAGTGACAGTGTAAACAGTCTTCTGCTATGGATAGAAACATAAGATAAAAAGGAAAGTCACAGTTTTTTTGTCTAAAAAAAATAGCGAAAGAGCAATGAATGCAAGTTTAAAATATTTTAAATTCAGGACTTTTGACCCTAGATTTGTAACAACATACACTGTTGCCATTATATATTTCACCCTTATTACTGCTGTTCTTCCACTGTAATACCAGAATTAGGAAAGAAAAAAAAGACAGTTCTATACTCCCTTGGTCATTTTGCCAATTATTTTTGTATAATCGTAATTAAAGCCATTCTGAGTTCCCACATCAACTTTGACTTGCCAAGATTAATACCATAGCATAACAACAGAGAAGATGATCTGTGTTATTAGTAGATTTTTCGCATGCTTGTACAAATAAGATTACATGCACTATGTAGATCAAGCTGTAAGTACACGACACTTTCCCAATAAGTGTTTTTCATTATTTTGAAGTGTACACAAAACTCCTGTCACATCAAATCTTCTAACTCTGTTCCATACATCATTTAGGTTTTCAATTCTGCCAGTACGCAACCTACCTGACAAGAACCATAACTTCTGTTACAAAGTACTTTATATTTGCATACTGATCCATTTAACCAGACAAAATACCCAAGTTTAAACTTATCATGTAGGAATAAATCCTTTAAAACTTATGTATACTCAGGAAAAAAAAAAAACAGTTACTGACTTTTGCCTCCTTGAACAAGAACAGGGAGACTGGATCAGATATGATCAGGTACTTGTATTCACACCTGTATACAACTCCACATTCAATCTTTCGGATCACACTTAATATTTTTAAAATATAGTAGGAAATGTTTACTGCTCTGAAGACCCACAAAAGATTTAATATTATGAAAATGGAACTACATATAAATCAATTATCATCTTGCTATTAACATCAATAGTGACCTATTAGCCTTTATAACTAAGATGTTAGTAAAGATTAAGATCTTTGCCAACATAAATGTACAACTATTTGTCCAGGTGGGAGGCATCTTTTCCTTAACTGGGAAAAGGTACTTTATTTCAAAATAAGGATTCCTTGATGAGAAACTGTTTCAGGGTGAGTACCACAGTACAATTATACTAATATGATGATAGTATATTCCATGTGCAAACAATTCCTAAGGCACTCCCTTATTACAAATGAAACTTCATAGAATAGTTGTTTCTTTTCTCCATTTTTAACTTTCTAAAAATATCCAAAATATTGCTTTATGTGACATGTTTATGTTTGACTACATGTTCAAATGATTTGATCCAACATAATCTGACATATAGATCTGTATATTTGTACATGATATATAAGTATCATATTATATTTTCTTATCCTTTCTGAACCACTGAAGAAATTTATTCAGTGATGTGAAAAAAAGTAGAAAGTTAACTGCAAAATACTTTAGCAACAGTTACAAAATTCCCCCAAAATCAGTAATATGTCCAATTATCCCTCTGTGTGCTGTTAATTGCATAGAAGTTAAACAGTTTTATGATGCAAATTAATAAAGGATTCTGAAGGTTATAATGTAATTTTAGATGTTTGTAACAGATACATAAGAGTAAATGCAGCTTTTCTGCATTTGCTATTCAGATGATGGTGCAGAACCTAAAATTCACTCAATTTTCCAGGATGAAGGAACATGCTCATTTATTTGGAGAAATAGAAAGCCATTGCAAAACAATTTATTTTGCTTTTCCAGTTAAACAGGAACTGAAAAACACTTTCTGTTTTGGTGCATTCTTTCTTTCAATGACAACAGACTATAATAATATCATAATTTCATTTTATGATGGACTCAGCAGTTTCTTTCCCTAATAGCCTTCTTAGACTTTCAGTATCATCATAATGATTGCAAGACATGAATGCCTCCTGTGGTGTTTAAAGTGGCTTCCGTGTATAACATAACACATTTTTATAAACAAGTGACACTTCCTTGTGTTTTCAGTTCACCAAAATAATTTAGAATGTGCGTTATGAGTTCATATAAATTTGTTAACTAATAAAACTGCAGTACTGCAAAGAAAGATTTTATTTTTTTCTTCTATGAGATTCTTTGTTAAACTTCTGTTACATCTCATTGCAGTGTTCAAAGAAACTAATAAAATGTGACAAGATATAAAAAACTGTATGAGAAAATGGTTACAGATATTGGAGTTTTCTTCTAAATTAAAAACACACTTTTGGGTTGTTTTTTTTTTTAAAAAGGGAATGTTGTTTTTTCACTTAAAGACGGCTTCATATTTTTAGTCCTGAGATTCTATACCAAAATGCCAATCATTTCCTAGCTAGAATGTTTCTAAACCATGGCTCATCTAATTTCTAAATTACGATTCATTTCTGAACTATGTTTCTGCCTAATCATGGCTATAGAGGAAACAGTTAAGTTTCCCCAGGTTGATACCAGCTCAATTCTTTCAAACCAAAAAAAGATAATGCATTTTAAGTGGCCTCGCCATGACCATCCACTTTTGCTAGGTAACTGCTGTCTTCTGTTTATGGAAGCATATATTGTCCATCGTCAGTTCCTGGGAGCCAACATATCCATATTTTATGGATTCCAATGAAAAATAGAAAAAGAAAATATCCAGATCTGACAATCTGACCTGTGCAGATTTAGGGGATTTTCTATTGCAAAGGGCAATTGAGTTCATAAATTGGACTCCTAATGGTTCATATAAGGCTTAATAAGAAATGAAGACTAGTCTTCTGTTTTTCTTCAAATCCAACAGAATGTAAGTAAGTTTCATCACAAGAATCTTTCTGAGATGAAAAAAGGAAGGGAAGGGAAGGGAAGGGAAGGGAAGGGAAGGGAAGGGAAGGGAAGGGATATGCATAATGTTAAAACCTGACCTATGGAGTTTTGTTTCGTATTTCTGTGTGTGAGAAAGTTCAGTCAAGTTTACCACAGAGTTATGAGACTACAGCAACTAATAACTTGTTCTAAACTTAAGATTAATTATATCAGCTAATCAGGACTCAGCAGTTGTTGTGATTTAACCCCAGCCAGCAACTAAGCACCACACAGCTGCTCGCTCACTCCACCACAGTGTGATGGAGGAGAGAACCAGAAGAGTAAAAGTGAGAAAACTTGCAGGCTGAGTTAAAGACAGTTTAATAGGTAAACCAAAATCTGTGCATGCAAGCAAAGAAGAACAAGGAATTCATTCACCACTTCACATTGACAGGCAGGTGTTCAGCCATCTCCAGGAAAGCAGGGGTCCATCACATGTAACGGTTACTTGGGAAGACAAACGCAGTGAACTCCAAATGTCCCCTGATTCTTTCTTCTTCTCCCAGGTTTATATACTGAGCATGACATCATATGGTATGGCATATCCCTTTGGTCAGTTGGGGTCAGCTGTCCCGGCTGTGTCTCCTCCCTACTTCTTGTGCACCCCCAGCCTACCTGCTGGTGTGGTGGGGTGAGACGCGGAAAAGGCCTGGACTCCATGTAAGCACTGCTCAGCAGTAACAAAAACATCCCTGTGTTATCAACACTGTTTTCAGCCCAAACTCAAAACATAGCCCCATACCAGGTACTATGAAGAAAATGAACTCTATCCCAGCCAAAACCAGCACAGTGGTGCTGCACAGTGACCAGCTGACGACTGCTAACTCATTTCTCAGTTATTTAAGTCCCTGAATGTTTTCAGCCAGTCACTATTACTATTAATTACTACTCAGTAATGTTGTATCTATGTATTAGCTGTTGTGCTGTGACTGTTTACTGTTCTTCATATATCCCAAACAAACAGCTTGGAGTTTTCAGATGTTTCAGTGAAGTGTTCTCAGAGATCTTAAACTTCAGATATTTAGTTCAGAATGATACACTTATTTCAAAAGGAATTATTACTTGAAGAAAAATCAAGAAAGATCAAAAAGTTAAATATTGTGATAGGGAAGAAAATAGCCATATTGTTATGGACACCTGAATGAAGACCTTTTAGAGCCTGAAGACATTTAGACAAGAGTGAAGAACAGCAATTTAGGAAAAGAAAAAGAAGATCAGAAGGGCATGCATTGAGCTGTAGTCATCATCCACTGGGTTGACAATTTATGTCTATTCCTATAGTCTGAGATGCAATATCATTATAAGATAAACTCTAACACAAAAAGAACCAGAACCTCAATATGTTCCAGGTTATGGCCATCAGGTGTGTGATGACTTTTAATAGTCCATACTTACAGCTGTGTCCTTAGGGATTTACAAGTGGGAGATGGAGAACTAAATGTTCAGGAAGGATGGGTAGGGTAGTCCAAAGTCCAAACTGCAGTAAACAGTTTGTTAAGAGTCTCTATGTGATGACAAAAGGGAAGAACAAGCACATTTTAGAATGATGACTGCTGCAGGCCACCAAACAAGGAAAAGTTAAATCTTAATTCTTTTTAAAAATAAAAGCCTTATAACTATGAAAAACATCAAAAACATTGTGACTTGTGTTAGAAATGAAACTTATTTACACATTTGCTGGGAAACACAGATGTGGATAGGCCAGCAAGATTTTCCCGTATGTTCTCTGGAAAAAACAAGAAAGATTGAGAAAAAGACTGAGGGAAAACTTCCTCCAGATGTGATTCTTCTCAGCAGTTATTAACTCCATAGCAAGAAGTGAGACTAGATTAACTCATGAAAAATATATTGTAAAACAGGAGAACCTGTAGAAAGGATCTCAGGAAAAGTGAATCTAAGGAAAAGAAAAGGACAGTAATTCCTTAAAAAAAGTTGTCAGGTCTTTAAAAAAAAGTCTTATATGCTCAGTATTAAATGCAACTTTTCCTAAGGCAAAAGAAGACAGAAAGTGTAGCAAATGTTCCTCATAAACTGTTCAATGTCCTGAAACTCAAGAAGGAAGCACCAAGAGAGTAACAAAAAAAGGCAAATGTTTAAAGACAAGCAGAAAAAAAAATCAGAAGGACGTA
This sequence comes from Haliaeetus albicilla, assembly GCF_947461875.1. NCBI lineage: Eukaryota > Metazoa > Chordata > Aves > Accipitriformes > Accipitridae > Haliaeetus > Haliaeetus albicilla. The sequence goes on from NC_091516.1 coordinate 48,498,276, forward strand.
GTCCCAGAAAGGTCAAGCCTCAAAATGACATGCAACTACGAGGGAACATAAAGGGCAACAACAAACCATTCTACAATTAGATTAGGAGGAAACCCAAGCAAAGTATCAGTCCATGCCACTATAGGAACTGGAGGCTAATGACAAACGATGTCGAGAAGTCTGACATGTTTAGTGCCCTCTTTTGTTTCGGTCTTCACTGGAAAGGTTAACTTTAATCAGACAATTAATTATCAATGACAGAAGGCAGTAAGAAGGAAAACAGATCCAGAAAGAGTTTTGCTGTTCTCCACCTACCTGTGTCTGAAGAAATTCACCCCAAATTATGTGGATACTGCCTGTGGCAACTTCTGATTACCTTTGAGAACTCTTGGAGGTTGGCTAAGAATCTGGGAGCTGGGAAAAGGTAATAAAGTGTAATAAGGTGGAGGAAAATAAGGCAAAAAAGACTGTTCAGTCATAAATTAATTTCAGTTACTTAATTTAGGTGGTCCAAGGCTTCTGTAGGATCTAATGTCCCTCTCCACTGATAAGATAAGGAAGGTGGTTCTGTCTAAACATAATATAACTTATAAAGTAGATTAAATGAGTAGTGCATGTCTTAAAAAAATGCTGAAGTGAATCATGAATTATAGACCACACACCTTAATTTTATTTCTGAGAAACTCTGGAACAAATAGCTGGAAGATCATGAGAATATGACTGGCAGCAAGCATGGACTGGTCAAGAGCAAATCACAGCAAGCCACCTCATATTTTTCTGTAGTAGGCCTTCTAGATTAAGGAGAAGTAGCTCTTATAATATATTCTTTCATCAAAATGATTTTTTATGGTTTCACATTATTTTCTGGAAGTCAAGAAAGCATATTCTAAAGAAGGGTACAAAACTGAGTAACAGTTGTCTCTCTAATTAAAATTTCAATATCAACAAAGAAGTTTTAATAAAGTTTCTGCAGCAGTCAATACAAAGTCTAGCTCTGTTCAAGGGTTTCATTAGTAACTACGATGACAAAGTATAAACTACAGTGTAAGAGAAGTGCAAAACTAGATTAAAAAAAATCTTTTTTTATTGTGTGTTTTGTTTTGTTTTATTTTGTTTTGTTTTGTTTTAACTGGAAGGATAAATAAAGTAAGGACTCTGTAGGGATCTGCTCTCAGTCCAGGCGTATGTCATTTTTTTATTTACAAAAAGGTTGAAAAACTATGGTATTCCTATATTATATTGGCAGACATACTGAAGCTATGCTGGATGCAGCTACTTACAGAATGAACTAATTTTAAAATCTCCTTGAAAAAAATTGAGAAAATGGTCTGAAATAACTACAGTTCTGTAACAATATGAGTAATAATGAAATTAATTGAACAGCAACCAGCTAGCATGATTTGGACACAGTTCTACAGAAATTGGCCTCGGAATTAGAAGACATCATAGCCTGAATATGCACCAAATCCATCCTACAGTTTAAGGAAAAAAAACCCCAACCTAACTTCATATTGCAATATGAAAACAGCAAAAACCTACATGAAACATCTGAAATACTGTTTGGATTCTAACTGTGTGTAGTAAGGGCTCATTTGGTATATAGCTCTTGATTTTGGCACTACACTTCAGGTCAGATATAAACCAGTGAGAAGGAGATGAGTAAGAATTAGAAGTGCAAACACCACGACCAATGGGCAAATTACATAAAAATCATTTGAGTGGAGGGAGGCCAGGACATCCTAGGAAACAGTAGGGAAAGAGAAGGCTGAAAGATGACTCAGCATTCCTCCACTTGTATTTTCCATGTTAAGGTTGAACCCAGTCTCAGCATTTCACAGTCATATCTGGTTTGGTTTCTACTCTCTGTTATTCTCATAGCTCTAAACACATGAAGAACTCTTCAGGAAGAGTACTTTGGACTTTTAGAATAAGTGAAAAACCTTTGACTGAATGTCGTGGTTTAACCCCAGCCAGCAACTAAGCACCATGCAGCTGCTCACTCACTCCCCTCCCACCCAGTGGGATGGGGGAGAAAATCAGGAAGAGAAGTAAAACTTGTGGGTTGAGATAAGAATGGTTTAATAGAACAGAAAAGAAGAAACTAGCAATGATAATGATAACGCTAATAAAATGACAACAATAATGATAAAAGGATTGGAATGTACAAATGACGTGCAGAGCAATTGCTCACCACCCGCCGATCGACACCCGGTTAGTCCCCAAACGGTGATTCCCCCCACCCCCACTCCCCCTCAGTTTATATAGCAGATGTGACGTCACATGGTATGGAATACCCCATTGACCACTTTGGGTCAGCTGCCCTGGCTGTGTCTTGTGCCAGCTTCTTGTCCCCCTCCAGCTTTCTCGCTGGCTGGGCTTGAGAAGCTGAAAAATCCTTGACTTTAGTCTAAACACTACTGAACAACAACTGAAAACATCAGTGTTATCAACATTCTTCTCATACTGAACTCAAAACATAGCACTATACCAGCTACTAGGAAGACAATTAACTTTATCCCAGCTGAAACCAAGACACTGAACAAGTTTGCTGCAATAGTTAAAAGACTTTCCAGTTTGCAAAAATAAAAATATAGGATTCAGCATATCTCTTCCTAAATCATTAGTTGGGATAAGAATGTTCTATGCCCTTTTTCCTTAGAACAATGGTCCATTCTGTCACCAATTTACTGCCAGGTACAATTTCTTATATTGTATATGATAACCAGCATCACAAGAGCAGATGCTGATTACAGCATGGTAAGAGCAAGATGACAGATTTTTTTGCCAGCATAATACTTGTGCTTCTGTTTTTTTCTTATTTTGTCACTTGCAATAAATTGGGTTATTACAGCATAGAAGCAGAAACTTCTGGTTAGCCACCTCCTTGAGAAATTTTTATTTTTGTTTATAGTGTGCTTCTATGGGCAATTTCCTGACTTCCAGAAAATGTATGGTTTATGAACCACATTAAAAGATAGGGGTTATGCAAAGCAACTTTAAGGTAGACTCTTCTTGAAGTAAAGAAGTGCCATAATTTTTCAAACTTCTTTTTAAAAAATCTGCTCTTAAATTATTTAGAAATAATTAAATTGACACCAAAAAGTCTGACAAAGACATTTTGTTAATTTGTGCAGATAATGAATACTTAATAATAAAATATTTTTTGCTTTGCAAGTAAGCAAAGAATTACTTTATTTAAGTTGCTATGATTTAATAACATCATGCGGCTTTAGAATTGGTTTTGGAAAGCTTCATTTCCATTTTTCTGAAAATACTAGATATATACCCTGACCTTTTGGGTAATATATCATGGCCCAAAATGAAACACAGTGCAAGGAGCAATAACTTGTTTTTGTCCTATTATCCGAGTCATTTCACATTTATTTTTCTTTCTTTTTGACAGTTGCTTATAGGAAAACAGTACAGACTATGATTCCGCATATAGTCCAAAATCAGCCCATGAGAACTCCTTTACATACACTATGTTGCAGATTTGTGCTGTTTAAATGTGCCGCCAGTGAAGAGAACAAACCCTATATCAGGCAGGGATTTGATCCATGCTATTCTTTTAAAAGTGGCAGTAGCTGAGTTTTCAATACAAATTTTGTCTTGTTCTATATAGGATATCATGCCTTCTATGACACCAGGGAAAGTATAATGTTGGTATAATTTAAAGATAAAAAATGCATCAAGCAATTTTCCATATGGTGTCTCCCCCAGTAGAATTCATTTAAATATGAATAATATACAAGATATATACATAACCTACAGAAATCAATTTGCCTGTAATTTATGAAAGCAAAAGAGAACAAAGAATAAAGAGGGAGACCTATTTGTCTTCATGCATATTTGTCCATATTTCCCTCAGAATGCTTTGTTAATATAAACCAAACATTAATGTTTACAAATATTTTGATTTGCAGGCTTCTGCAGTCAAATGATACCAAATCATTAGTGAACCTAAAGACCATGTTTCAAAGCTTTGTGAGAATTTTGGCCACTAGAGAACTTAATGTGTGGCAGATGCTCAAGACTAATGATATGATCCCCCCCCTACAATTAAATTCTAACTTCCTTAAAACTGAAAATGAACACAGATTATATTCTAAGGGGTGCCGGCCACAAAAATAGCTCAAACAACAGATGCAAAATATTTTGTATGTTTTAGTTTACAGTTTTAAAACATTGTATAGACTATTTGATTCCAGGCTGCAGCTTGTATTTCCTGATTCAGGAACATGTAGGTATTGATGCCTTTGTCCAATCAGAATGGTTGTCTTTAAAACTGTATGAACTTCTAATTGCATAGTCCTTCAGAATAGTGAAAAGAATGTGAACAGAATTATTCCAGAAACAAAACACAAGATCAGAAATTTTTCCAATATAAGAAAGATGAAGTAAGAACTTCTACTAAATCTCTTTAACTGAATTCTGTAGTGAGATCTTATGTGCATTCATGAGACATACCCAATGAGTACAAGTCTATCATCCACCACTTTAACCTGGAATATGTCTACTGCTGCGAAGGAGGACTGGGATTAAGTCAAAAGTAGTAAGGAATGGCAACAGAAGATTGCACAGAACAGAGGCAGAGGTCATTTTGTTGTAAGTTTTGCACGTATTATGTATCTTACATAGCTAACAAATAGAAAATAACAATAATTTGCATAATGCATTTGGACCCAGGTCCAGTCTTAAGGCAATCCTTATTTACAGCTGCTATGCAAACAAATCAAGTCTCATTTATGCTTATCCTCAGTCCAAAAGCCTTCATTTTTTAACCAATATGCCAGATTTTTTATATTTTTGACAGGTGCAGCAAAGTGACTGTGTTAAGTTTGGCAACGATTGGAATTGTTGATTCTAAGCTCATCCTGGGGACATTTTCCGTGCATCAGGGAAAATGCAGACCTAGCTCTCCTGTGCCCGTTTTAGCCTACCACATTTTAGATCTGACCTGTGATCTCAGCCAGATACAAACTTGTAACAAATTACTAGACTTGAAAGCTGAGTCATACTTCATTTGAAAAAGGAACCATTTCAGGCTATGCAATTTTGAATCAACCTGTAACCTTCATGTCACTGTAATTTGCCAATGTAAATGTATGACTGGGCTATTTTCAACTGGACTTGGAGAATAAATTGCTAGAACACCTTAAAATATATGTAGGAATGGAGTCAAAGTTTTTGAAGGTAGTTTTTTTTAGATTTATTTGGTAATGGACTGCACATAAAAACTTAATGTTTAGCTAATGTGATCTTCCTAGATCTGATTCTTAATTATATGCTATACAAATGACTGAGTTTACACTTCTTTCACATACATACAGTTATATAGACAAGACAGTTAATGTAAACCAGTTTATGTATGTGAAGCTGTTTTTATAGAGAAAGAAACATATATTGCAACCAGGTTTTAGTTTTTCACAGCTATTTTTACACTAAAAATAAGGCAAGAGGCAAACACTTTTCATGCAGAATTTAGTACCTACAGTAGTGATTTGCTGACAAAGATACGCATGTCGCTATCAGTTAGAATACTAAAATGTAAACTATAGAAGAGAATGCATGCAGCAATCAAGTATGAGAAGACAAAGTATTAGTATTTCCTTCCACCTTAACAAAATTAATAAATAAAAGGATATACAAAATGCAAGGTGAATTGCTCTAAGGTACATAATCCTACCATACACACCCAGAGCAAACTTTGGAGTTTAATGTGTCTTACTTGTCTGTGGTAGCATAATCATGGGCCTGTGAGAGTTTGAAACATATAAGATGATCCATATTCACTAGCATACTTCAGCCACTTGTCTACACTGGTAAATTGTGAAAAGATAAGTTAATTCCTTGTTTCTACTCCAAGGAAAACATAAGCAAAGTGGAGAAGGAAAAAAACCAAACCCAAAACAAAAACAATAACTCAACATAGAATATCTATTACCCTTGCAGGTGTCCCTCATCTCAACTAGATCAAAATGCCCAAGAAAAAAAATCTATGTTATCCTATGAATGAAAAACCTATCTATTTTTAGCAGGTCTAGTAAACACTGTACAACTTGCATGCAAAATTTTTTCCTGGTAGTCATAGTAAGCGCAGTGTCGACATAATTTTCTGTTCAGTTATGCATGCAGACTGCATAATTCCAGCCACAATATCTGACTACTGCATATATCACATAGAATCCAAGCAACCCACACTTACATAATTACTAACCAACATATTGTGAGGGTTTGTGATGTTTCCTGAGTAAAAACAATGAAAATAATTTTGATACATAGTAAGATTAAGATTCAGAGAAGTGTCACAGATCTTCTGATAAAGCATGTATAAAGTATTGTATAAAACTTAGTAGACAGACATTTAAAATAGTGTTCAATAAAGCAGAACATTGTGAATTTGAATTAGGCAGTTTATTTGAATCACAGCAGTGACAGTATTAGATCTTTAAAGGAATCCAATACTGTGTACTGAAATTCATATTTCAATAATATGCATTATAGGGAGAGATATTTTGACAGTGCCATTCAGAGTAAGGCTTGATGTCTTAAGATATAAGTACCCATG